>NC_140618.1:2193094-2585594 GCF_057382275.1 Copadichromis virginalis
CTCATTTCTGTGCAGACGCGTCCTCACAAAGACCCCACCCCCCCAGCTTCAGGACCGTCCCGCTGCTCAGTGCCGATGTCAGCATTCCTCTGACAGCCGTTTGATATGACCGGGATATCGGATTTACATATGAATGAGCGGCGAGGCGGAGAGGTGATTGTCAGCGTGGCGTTGTTGTGTAACTGGAAGGTTTAGTGGCTCCTGTGGGGACGTTTACATTAGATTTCCATCAGAATGGAGCTTTTGTCGAGCTGCGCGCCGGAGAATTGTGCGAGCGAGTCGCGTATTGATCGGCCGAGACATCTGTCTGCCGCTACATGTGTGCGTCTGCGTGTGTGCGACACATTGTTGGTTTTTGGAGGCCTGATAAAACTCAGAGCCTGACTGTAGCTAATAAATAAGCTACAGTCTACAGCTACTGCTCACAAATAATAAATGCAGATTTTAACTGATGACAAACTGCAGACGACGCTCGGGGGGTCAGAAAAATCGATGTCAGTTATCACTTTGTAATCTCAAGGTTAAAGGTCAAAACCCGGCCAAATCACCACGGTAACTGATGCTGACCACATAACCACCTGGAGCAGGTCATGTTTTGGTTTCAAATCGCCACATTTCTGCAGATTTCCGCTCTGCTGCCTGAGAACGTTGAACCGATTGTTTCCAACATGGATTCAGTATAAGCCAGGTGCATTTGTGAGGTGTTTGTTGCTGACAATATGACCTTTGACCTCACCTATGGTCCCGAGGCTCGGTTAGTGACCGAAACAACGAGGTCGTGGCAGGGAGCGTGTGAAGCCTCTGCTCTTAGAGCTGCTGCGGCAGTTTTCACGAGTGATTCCTTCAGTTTTCCGACGCTGCAGTCGTGTTTTTATCTTCTTCATCTTTTCCTGCACGTTGACGTTGCCGCCTGCTTTCGGTAACTTCCCGCTGAACTTCGTTCGACCAACGGGGGCTCTGAAAAGGCCGAAGCATTCGTGGAATCGCCCACGGCGGCGGTCTCGGTGATGTTCCTGATGTGTTTGTGAGACAAAATGTGTCACAGCAGGAAAAAAAGCTGCGCATGAAAACTGTGTTTCTACACAGAGACGATTAGTCGTCCATCTGTTAGCGTGCGCCGTCCTCGCTTCTCTATGACGTCACTTTAGTTTGTGTTTGCCTTTTGTGTCGTTTCCACGCGAACGATCAGCCGAAACGAGCTTAACGTCTTCCTGCGTCTGAGACTCTGTGCGTCCACCGGCTTAATTGACTGTTGCAGGACGCCTCGTCCCTCGCCGCCCCCTCCTGCTGCGTCCCTTTGTGCTCCGGCATATGCTGCTCACGTGTGGTGTGCGCTGCCTCCTGCAAGCCGCCCGTTGTTGTAGCTCGCTCACTACCATCTGCCCCAGTGTAACCAGAGCCAGGTGCCCCAGTGTACTGGTGCTACTGTAGCTGTGTGTGTGTGTGTGTGTGTGTGTGTGCACGCTAACAGTCCTTTCAGTGCAGAAGGAGCTGCTGCCGTCTTTATGAAACTAATAATCCAAATGTCGCTCAGTGGATCAACAGTTTTTGTTTCATTCATTATATCATTTAAGACGTCATTTGATATTTCAGACTATCAGCTGACTGAGGCGAGTCAGGAATGTTAGCTGGAGTCGCATCCCGAGAAGTCTCACAGCATTTAGATGGAAGCAGGAGGAAACGTCCTGGCGGGACTTTGAGGATCATCACGCCGCGTCTTTTTGTCTGTGACTTAACATTTCAGCTCACTGTGGTTGTACTGGGAAGCCACGCTTTCTGTTCGCAGCTCAACTAAACCTCAAAGTCAGCTCACACGGCCTGTTAACCCAGGCTCTGTGCACGCTCACATGAAAACCTGCTGGCTCCTCCCACCTCACAGGTGTTATCCGTGGTTGGTGGAGATCAATAAAAATATAGAACAACAGCAAAAGTTGAGACGAGAGCAGGAAGCTGTTCGTTTTACCGCCCGGTGCGCCGTCAGCACCGCCGTTTCACTCGACAGCTGAGACGCTGCGATGCGCCGAACTCCTGACATTCAGGTCCAACCCCCCCAGCCCGGTCCACGTCCTCGCCGCGTGCCTGTAGATTTAATTCCAGCAGATATTAGGATTAGGAGTTATTTTTGTGACGTTTATCCAAAAACCATAAGCTGCCCCAGACCAGGTGACAAGTTACCATGGTGACGGAAACGGTTGCAGAGCCGTCCCTCTGGCTTCGCGTCTCGTGTGATTATTATTTGGTTGGTTTATGTTTTTATGATACTGTAGATGTTGGTACGCAGCTCTGTGGTTTGTGTTCAGATGAAGACACTGATCCCGTCTGTGTCCGTCGTCTGTGTCCCAGGTGATCAGCAGCGATCCTTACTGGGTTCCCACCACCGAGGAAGAATACCTGCACTTCGGCGAGAAGGCCGACTCTGAAAACCAGGCCTTGAAATACATGAACGCCGTCCGCCGCCGCAAAGGGCTGTACGTGGAGGAGAAGATAGTGGAGCACGCCGAGAAACAGAGGACGCTCGGCAAGAACAAATAGAGGAAACCCGGACGCCTCCTCGGGAGACGGCGGCGCCGCTGACATCGAGCGCAGCACCGTCACCGACGACACTGAAACTGCAGGGTTTCCTGTCATTTTTAGTTTTTGTGATAACTTGGAGTGAATAATGTGTCCACACTGAGGATGAAATACATCGATGACAAAGGCTGTTATATTTTTAAAACAGATTGTTTTGTTTTCAGGTAAAAGTTCATCCGTGCACAGATACTGACCAATCACATGGCAGCATTCAGTAATGAATAAATGAGTGTTTCAATCGCACCGCGTCATTCTCTGCTTCACTAATTTACTCGTAATAATTCATTGGTACGACATCTGTATGGACTCGGCACCAACCAATCAGGCGCTGCAGGAGTGAGTCCTGAAAGCTGAAGCCGAGTCGGCTCGGGTGTTTCTGTGCACGCCGCGCTCATGCGTGCCGAAACAGAAGTGCTGCTGAGCATCATCAATCTCAGGAGCTCGGTGGAGGTGTCGTTAGAGCGTGTTGGTGTGTTTACCGGGCACGCCAGCTGACATAACGTCCGCCCTCTCATCCAAATATGGTCACTGCTGGTTCCATAAAAGCCAACATGGGGTTGATGTCTGTCTTTTATATACAGTCTATAGACCGTGGCTGCTTCTACCTCGCATCATGTGCACAACTGTAAAACTCGCGAGGTGACATTTAGTACAATTATTAATGAACTTGAAACCACGCAGCTGTCCGATTACAATTCATAACAACACTCACCTCAAGGTGTTTTTTACTGTAAAGACCCCACAATATCAGAAAGAAACCCCGATAATCAGACCATCCTCTGTGAGCAGCACTTTGGTGACAGTGGGAAGGAAAAACTCCCTTTTAACAGGAAGAAACCTCTGGCAGAACCAGTCTCAGGGAGGGGCGGGGCCATCTGCTGTGATTGGTTGGGGTGAGAGAAGGAAGACAGGATAAAGACATGCTGTGGAGCAGAGACAGAGATGTGTGTGCTGAATGATGCAACAAAAGCATCTCTCCTAGTCCAATCAGACAGCACGTGCCTGTGTGATAACCTCTCTGATAGGCCGGCCGACGGTCCCGGCTCTGCTCGTCCAGCGAGACCTCGGCTGATGCAAGTCTGTGGGTGTGTTCTCGTGTCCATCGCACGTTTACGACACGTGTGACTGAAGAGCTCTTTGATTCTTATTTCTAAAGATTTCATTTTCAGGTCATTTTACAGTAAGTGTGAAACACGCCGGCGGATCACCGACGGCAGAGAGTATTCACTGATTATTGATTATTGTTCAGTGTTAAGGAGCTTCATAGACAGACAGCAGAACGAACACTCGGACAGCTTTTCTGGGGGACGGAAAATTTTTCTATTCGCTGAATTTTTCAGAGCATTTCTAAAATATTTGCTGATTGTTTTCATTTTATTTTTGTGAGTAAATACATTTTTATGATCAAAAATACTAATTTTTAAATATTAATAACAATGTAAACACAGCAAAATATCAATAAATGTTTTTTTCTTTAAAATTCCAAACACGACGCTCCCAGGAAAAAAAGATGTTTGCAAAGTGTTTTAGGATGATAGCTGAAGGTAGATATGATGATATTAAACAAGCATTTTTAGAGTTGGTCTCAAGTATTCCTGCGCGTTGGTCCCGAATCCCCCCAAATACCAGGATGGACTCTACTCTGAAACCACACACACAAACTATTTAAAGTAGTAAGACAGCAGTGCTCACCTCTAACTTATATAAAACTGATAAATGAGAGTAAAGTTCATCTGGATTAATAGTCATGTCAGAATAATATGACGAGCTCTGCAAACATGCAGTAATAAGTAATAATAATGAATCCGTCCTTCCAGTCGCTGGACTCTTCCTGCCAGGCAGACTCTCAGTGCTTCAGTACAAATCTACGGTTCTGCTTCTTCTTTCTGTGCTTTTGAGTTTCTTGTTCAATCTGATGGACACGCCCAGAGCCCCATGCTTTCACAGCCTGACCAGAAAACCGTCTGGATGTAGATCGAGGTCGGTCGCATCACTGCAGCTCCATATCCTCGTATCCTTCCTTTAATCCTTCGTTCCCTCTTTGCCCTCGTGGACTCACACCAACCCCCGTCTTCATCCAGAAGAAGCAAAGTAAAGATCGGCATATGTGAATGTGTGCAGAGAGGAAACATGAGAACACACACACACAGGGGAGGGTGTCTGATTGATGAAGGCCTTCTCTAACAGAGTTTAGTCCAGGTGTCTTGGGTGGGTGTTACACTGTCGGGTGGAACTAAGTGGGCAGTCAGGGGTCACAGTGAGGATGATGCACCTGGGTGTGTCAGAGGAAGGCTGCGATCTGACTGAGTGCTTCCTAATGGGCCACTCCATCAAACACACACATGGCAGAGCTGTCAGGCTGCTGAGGTCCGCCCACCGTGGCGCCCTGCCTGCGACGAGCTTTTCGGTGCAGCAGAGCAGAGTTAGCATTCTCTAATTAGATGTTTGAATGTAAAAAAAAAAAATAAATTAAAAATTAAAAATGAAAAAAAAAAAAAAAAATATATATATATATATATATATATATAGCAGCTGGATAGCGTAGTGGTTAGACTACACGCCTTTGGAACAGAGGATCGCAAGTTCGATTCCTGCCTGGGGCATCTGTACCCAGTAAGGGTCCTAAGGCTAGACCCCCTATGCTAAGCAAGCCTACCGCAGACATGAGCGAGACAGATAAATATGAAGGCATGCCGGCTCGGACGTCGCCCAGGTGTTGAGGAACCAGGGCACCCTGAAGAAAAGTGGGCTACTGGAACAAGAAGGCATCGGTGGGCAAGAGACGAAAACAGGGCGTTGTTGGAATGCTACTACGCAAGTAACCCCGGCGGAAGGGGCTACATGAATAGGATGAGGGACCTATGGATTCTTCGATACCCAACATCCACAATGACGGCGAAACAACTAGTAGCTCAGTGTTCCAACATTCGAAAGAAGGGACTGCTCTCACAGCTAGAGATTGACGAGGTACAACACAAATGCTACGGCAAGGAGGAGTCAGGGGGGAGATATCATCACCCCCACCCGAGATTGGGTACATAGCCCCAAGTGCGATAGGAGAAGGATCATTGAGTGCGAGAGGAACTGACCTGAAAAATAGGATCATGGCCAAGCTTGAAACCTGGATCCCCTGTAGCCGGTTACCAAGATTACGTGAAGTACCCTCAGAAGGTCTGCTAGATGATGTTAATGCAGCACTACGGACAATACCGACACTAACAAGCTGATCTACAATACGGCAGCAGCTTGGCTACAAGTTGAACAGCGACAAGGGGCAGTACCCTCCATGGAGAAGGAGGCTAGAGGGCAAGATCAAAGTAGCACGGAGGGAGGTTAGCCAACTAACGGAGTTGCAGAAAGGTGCGACAAATAAGGTGCCTAAGAAATACAGCAAGCTGTCCATACCTGAGGCCTTGGAAACTGCCAAGCAAAGACTCACAGCCTTGGCCAGCCGCTTGAGGAGGTACACCAGAGAGATAGAAGGCAGGAGAATAAACCAGCTGTTCTCCACAGAACCAGCAAAGGTGTACTCTCAGTGGCAAGGGAACAATAAGAGAACAGCACCACCAAGGCTGGAGACGGAGCAATACTGGAAGAGCATATGGGAGAAGGATGCAACCCATAACGGCAATGCTCAGTGGCTAGAGGATCTGAGGGAAGACCACAGCGACCTCCCTGAACAGGGTCCAGTAACCATCACAGTGGCAGATATCCAAGAAAGGGTCTCCAGTATGAAGAGTTGGACAGCACCAGGGCCCGACATGGTTCACACCTACTGGCTGAAGAAGCTGACTGCACTCCACGAGCGTCTGGCAGCACAAATGAACCAGCTGCTAGTTAACGAGAGACACCCGAATGGCTAACTGAAGGCCGGACGGTCCTGATCCCCAAGGACCCCAAGAAGGTCCTTGGGGATCACAAATGCCCAAAGCTGCAGTTCCTCTAACGGCCACTTGAGGCTGATGCTGTTTGGGTAAGATTGCTGTAAATCATAGGTGTCAAACTCTGGCCCGCGGGCCAAATTTGGCCCGCAACCTAATTACATTTGGCCCGCGAAGCCATACCAAATTACTATCAGAGCTGGCCTACTGGTATTATACAGCTAATATATATATATTGTTTAGTATTAAGCTTTGCTTGTTCCATATTCAGTTTTTCAGCAAAACGTGTTTGAGTCCATAAGAAAAGATTCATTCTTATATCTGGAGGAATAAATATGTTTCAATAAATATTAACGTTAGCCCGCGACTTTGTTCCAGTTTTGAATTTTGCCCCACTGTGTATTTGAGTTTGACACCCCTGCTGTAAATGGTCATGATATGGACGGATGGGATGATGTCATCCAGCTCTAATGTCCACTTTGTATGGAGCAGCAACACTCGCCGTGATTTATGGCCTTTTTATTTTCTTTGATCGTCTATCAACCTGCTAAACGCTCCCACAGCAGCTGTGAGATGCCAACAAAGGCATTAAAACGTCTCCAGGAAATGTGACACGGGACAACTTAAAGACATCCGTCTGCAACGCTGCTATTATTAAACAGTATGTATATGATACATTTGTCCAGTGATAAATGGGCTGAAGACGAGCGCTAGAACGACTCTTTTATTGCTGCCACAAAGGAGGAAACAGAGTTCATCCTGTTTGCAACAATCAAAGTTTGTATTGATTGTTAAAAGTATTAAATGAGATATTTTCCCTCTGAGCTCCTGCAGGAAACCGTCACACGGCCTGACTCGACGCAGCTTCAAACTGGGTTCTCGGGAGTTTTTCCTTTCGCTGCATCAGCACGGACAGTAAAAAAGCCTCTTCCTGTCTTTACCCCAGCAGGTTGTAAAGACTATAGAAATGCGCGGCAGGCACAGCAGCTCATCGCACCGCCTGCTTCTGTGTCTTTGCAGAGAGGCCAGGCCCGGTTGGAGGCTGCTGCTCTTAAATTAATTGCCTTTGTTTTCCACGAGCTGAGCTGGACTACCTCTGCCATTACCTCATTCATCTCCCCTCCTTCCTTTCCTCCCCCTTCCTTGTCCACCGCAAACCACAGTAGCTGTTATTGAGCCGAGGAGGCCGGGCACCGAGGGAGTGTGGAGTTATTAGAGCTAGTGAGCGTTTGTGGAGATCTAAGCCTTAAAGGGTCAATTGAACCAAATTATTAAGCAGATTTCCTCACCTCTGAGCTGAAGCTTCAGTGTGCGTCTGCTCCTTCAGAGCGAGACGCACGACTGAAAATCAAAGTTTTTGTTGTGGACACAGAGGCGATAGGATCGTCGGAGAATGTGGCACAAAGCAAAGAGCTGAACACAAACCATGTTGGAGCGACTGGCTTCATTTCAGAGGGATTTAGGCTTCCAGTGATGATTAAATCAAAACTACTGGTATATATATATAAAGACCCCACTGTGTCCTGGGCCCACTGTGGAGGCTGATGGGCTCTACAATCAACATCACCACTAATCCAGGGCGACTCCCCACCACCTCCACCTCTTTTTCCCTATTTATTCATCATTTTTTCTTTTGGACTGGGTAATATTTAAAGCTAAAAACAAACATTTTAAATGACAGATTCCAGTGAGAGCGATGTAGTTCGAGCAGCCTTGTCCCAGACTGTATATAAAAGATGGCTGAAGCCATCGTGCTCATTTCCTGCCCTCTCCAGGCATCCCCGTTTGTTCTCACCATCCTGGGCTTTTGAAATGTGGATCTGAGGAGCCGGTGGACACTGGCTGCTCGTACTGTGGCGACTTAAAAGCATAAAGTTTCAGGTCTGACTCCTGAGTGTGCAGTTACATCCTGGAAACACATCTTCCTGACGGAGCGTCGAGCCTTCTGGGATCAGCAGCCGCGATTCCTGCACCGGCAGCTACACGCGGGTAACACATCCTCTACATCGTGTTGCAAATGCCAAAGGAAGGAAGAGCAGTCTGCACCGTCCTTTGTTGAAGAAGTCATTGTTGTGTAGTTTCCTCCTGCAGACCCCCGGGTACCTTCACGAGCCCCCCCCCCGTCTCCATATGGCCTGTTTTGTCTGCTGCCATGAGGGAATGACCTTTCTGTCTATGTATCTGCTCATTCATCAGTCAGCCAGAGGTTTGTGTTCCTCTCCACCCCCCTTCCCCGCTGAGACAATACTCTCTGCTAATGTGTTCTGCAGAGTGAAGCTGAGTCTGTTTTCTGGAGAAATGCCCTGAAGGAGCTTTCTAGCAAGTCCCTATAGACACAACATGAGCCGCTTTCACACATGCAGCCCTGAAACCAGGAGCTGTGTGAGAAACACAAACGTTCCACCCTTCGCACGTGAAACGCCGAGAACACTGAGAAGCACATACTCTGAACGCGTGATGTTAGCGGTTCAGGTGTTCATGAGCAGTGATGAGATACTTAACCTTTTAAAGACAAGCTTTTGTTTTTGAGACTTTATCCTCCCCAAAAAACCAAAATCATACATTTGTAGGCAATAAATGTAACAAAATCCTGATGCATCAAATAAGATAGAAATTAACACTAATATTTGTTTGATGGTTCAGGCTCTGAAGGGTTAAGTTTCATAGTCTCAGTATCTGTGAATATATAAGGTCTGCATGGCCTCTGCTTTTGTGACTGCACCAACAGAGATTAAACGTTTGCATGAATCCTGCAGGCGGACTACAGCTGGGTGTAGTCCGCCTGTGTGAGCAGGTATAACCTCCACCTTACACCTCCCAGTGTCCGAGTGACAGAAGCACAGGAAAACGAAACAAAATGGGAGAAATCTTTGGATCACACTCTCACTGATATCCATCCTCTGACACAGTGAAGCTGCAGACTCGCCCCAACGCCTGGATGGTGACGTGGCGAGGTGAACGCTCCGTCGAGCTCGTGATGTACCGAACTGTCTGCGGTTCAGACCCTCAGCTGCTTCTCCTTTCAGATCACTGCCATCGTTCATCGTCTCTATTCGCTCGAGCTGTAAAGGAGCGCAGCACTGGAGAGGCCAATTACCCCGGCCATGTGCCGGGCCAGTGTTAAAGAGTGTGTGTTTGCTCTGGTTTTGTTGGCAGTCTGACTTATGTACAGGCTGACCTGAAAAAATTGAAAATCACCTACCATCAGTTTTAAAGTGGGGGTCATCTCTATGCCTGGTTTCCACCAGAATCCAAAATATTAGTGACGGTGTTCAGAGCAGCAGCAGAAAGACGGCAGCATTCAGTGGGGTTGAATTCTCCCTGAATCTGGAAAATAAAACAACAAAAATGACACACAAACCAGCCGACAGTCGCACACACTGATATTTGTGTCCCAACCCTGCTTCACCCCAATCGCCTTTTCCAGCTGAACTGTGCCTCAGCATGAGTGATGATATCTGCTCTGCTGAAATGACTGCAAACATTTTCTCATCACAAACCTGAAGAGATTAGAAATGGGAAAAAATCCCAGAACCTGAGAATCAAGTTAGAAGTTGGAGATGAGAGTTTGGCTCCATCCACACTGTCTGTGTGATGGCATGCCACATCTGGCTCCATTGTGGTTTGGTTTAAGTGGCCCAGGCCCAGGCATCAAGCTGGCACTTCTGACTGACTGTATGTCAACCTGATGTGGGCCAGGTCTGGCAATGATGGCTCTATAATGATAATGATGCACATATAATGATGGTTTATGTTCCTATTTTCTTATTTTAGTTAGAAAACCCAAATGCTATGTTGCAATACTATACTGACAGGTTTGTGAGTGTACACTTTATCCAAAACCTAGTGACGGTTTACTCATGTTTACCACTAGGTGGCTGTAGCTCAGGAGGTAGCGCAGGTCGCCTACTGATCAGAAAGTTAGGGGTTCGATCCCTGCCCTCGAGTCTGCATGTGAAGACCACCAGTGTGAGAATGAATGAATGAATAGTTGAATCGTAAAGTGCTTTGAATGTCTAGGAAAGCGCAATATAAATGCAATCCGTTATTATTATTATTTGAGTAATCTGCGAGAGTAGAAAAGCATTATATAAGAATCAGTCTATTCACTGTGTGAACAGTTTCGTTATGTTACTTTTGCACTATTATGTTATTATGCCATAGCCCCGCCCCCCAGGTCATGATGGAGGAGACCCGGGCCGCAGGCATCCAGAGGCCCCCAGAGCACGAGAGCTGAGGAGTGAAATAATCTCTGCCTTTGCTAACACACCTGTAGTTCAGGTACGATGGCGGGGGTCACTGGTGTAAACAGGAAGCAGAGTCACTCGCAGAAAATTTACTACAAAACAAAAGTAACAATGGAAAAAACAAAAAACTAAGCCAGAGATGGATTTGCTTGAGGTTCTCCTGAGACAAGTGTTGGTTCAAGGTTCAAGGTTCTTTATTTGTCACATGCATAGTTATACAAGTATAACACACAGTGAAATGTAGCCTGACACGCTCCTCGACATGTGCAAAAATTGGGGGGGGGGGGGGGGGGGGGTGTAGAGGAAGAACATTATATATATATATATGTATATATATATATATATATATACATACATATAGTATATACACTGGGTGAATGTGCAGTAGTAGCAGAAAGCAGGTGAATTCTGTACATTAATATGAATAGACATCTGACTATTTTACAGGATAGACAATATAAACATATTTAAAATTAAAGGAATTGAAATGTACATTGTGCCTTGGTTTAGTGTCTGGAAGAGTCCTGTCTCAGTCAATTATAGATGATGTGAGAGGGCGGGTGTGTGTGTTTAGGGCACGGATGGCTTGGGGCTAGAAGCTCCTCTTGAGTCTCTCTGTCCTTGCCCGGAAGATGTGGAACCTTCTACCAGATTGCAGAAGTTGGAACAGTTTGTTGCCAGGATGGGACGGGTCCTTCAGTATCTGCGCTGCTCTAGTCCGGCATCTCCTGGTGTAGGTGTCCTGAAGCGGGGGGAGAGCAATCCTGCAGCAGCGTTCTGCTGTACGGATCACTCTCTGGAGAGCTTTTTGGTCCTTCACACAGCTGTTCCCGAACCACGATGTCATGTTCTGTGTGAGGATGCTCTCCACAGCGCCTGTATAGAAAATCCTGAGGATCTTTGGAGAGACCCTGAACTTCTTCAGTTGTCGTAGGTGATACAGGCGCTGCCTAGCCTTTTTGGTCTGGGCCTGAATGTGGGCAGCCCATGTCAGGTCTGAGGAGATGTGGACACCAAGATACTTGAAGGACTGCACCCTCTCCACTGGAGCTCCATTGATGATAATGGGCTTGTAGTCTCTGTGCTGACCCCTTCTGAAGTCCACCATCAGCTCCTTGGTCTTGCTGACGTTCAGCTGGAGGTGGTTGTCCTGGCACCACGATGCCAGATTCTTCACTTCATCCATGTAGGCCGCCTCATCGTTGTTGGAGATGGCACCCAACACCACTGTGTCGTCAGCAAACTTCACAATGGTGTTGGAGCCATGGGTGGCCACACAGTCTGAAGTGTAGAGGGAGTAGAGCAGTGGCGAGAGGACACATCCCTGAGATGCTCCTGTGTTGATGGTGATGCTGTTGGAGAAGCACCTGCCCACCCTCACCACCTGAGTTCTGCCAGTGAGGAAGTCCAACACCCATGCACACAGACGGCTGTTAAGTCCCAGATCCCTGAGCTTTGTGAACAGTCTGCAGGACACTATTGTGTTAAACGCTGAACTGTAATCAACAAACAGCATTCGCACATAGTTACCCTGTTTCTTGTCCACGTGGCTGAGAGTGGTGTGTAGGACGTGGGCGATGGCATCCTCTGTGGATCTGTTGGATCTGTAGGCGAACTGCAGCGGATCTGTGGTGTCTGGGATGGAGGAGGAGATGATGTTCTTCAGCAGCCTCTCAAACACCTTCATTACTACTGAGGTCAGTGCAACTGGCCGGTAATCGTTCAGGGATGAGGGTTTGCTGTTCTTGGGCACAGGGATGATGGTGGATCTTTTGAAGCATGTGGGGACCACAGACTTCGCCAGGGACTCGTTGAAGATGTAAGTGAACACACCTGCTAGCTGGTCAGCACAGCAGCGCAGCAGATGGCCGGTGATGCCGTCTGGCCCCGCCGCTTTCCTTGTGTTCACTCTCCTCAGTGCCGCTCGGACGTCATGCTCCGCGATGCTGGTCACCGGTCTCTCGCTGATGACGTCACTGTCCTCGGTAGTCAGGCGGTAGATAGTATTAGCCGCCTGGCTAACCTCGAAACGGGCGTAGAACTGATTCAGCTCGTTGGTGAATGCAGAGTTGGTGGGTGCAGCAGAAAACCGATGGAGTGCTTCACCAAGTGGTACCAAGACTGTTACCCATCACCAGAGGAAGCCATATGGCGCTGCACTGTATACCTCCACCAGCAGCCTCCATCAACCATTCGACAACAGCTGAGCAACAACTTACCTGGGAGTCAACTGATTTCAACCAGCTGGGGACCGGCGTGTAACCAACACCCACACAACATGTTGACGTCACAAAAAATGTAATATTCTGGCAGTCAGGAAGCGAGCATGGCTGTTTGCATCACTGCAAAAAAGTTCTTGCCCATCCAAACTCAAAGAGAGCTGGCAGATATTCCAGAAAAACGGGTTACATGGGTCCGAAAGTGCCGTAACAGTGCAGCTGCTGAGCAAAAGCACAGTAAAAGTTACACACTTGTACTAAAAGTGCAGCTATGGCCTTAAATCAGCGCCGGGGTGCGTAGTGGTGCGCTGGGATCAGCTCAGTCAGGCCGACTGATGATTGTTTGACTGTGTTTGACTCTAAAAGCCCATTAGACCACACTGCTGCATGATGTGGGAGACTGCTCGCTGCACGCTGACTGCTTTAGTCTGAAAGTGGAGACACAGCAGAGAGACTGAAACTGACAGAAGGTATAAAAGTCACTCTAATAGGCAGTGATGAGAAAAGCAGCAGCAGCCACACTGTTGCTGCTTTTCTGTACATTTTAGCAGATTTGGTTTGAGTTGGTCACCTAGAGAAATGAAGCACTGCCAAGTAGTTTATCCTCATCATTTCTTTCCCTGCTCTCCTCATCACTCCCTTATCCAGACTGCCAGCAGGTCCCTAACATGTCTGGACATGTTTCCAAGTAACTGTTACTGTTACCAGTTACTGCAGCTCTGAACAGGCATGCTCAGAGAAGTCAAACGCTCAGAGCAATTAAGTCGTTTAATACTTATTCCTTAATTCTACTTCAACATTTTCAGTCCCTATGACCTTTTTTTACTCATATATTGAACTAGTTGATAGATTACATACTAGATCCAGTTTACAAGTATAATTTAGAGTCTGTTTTACACAGTTCCTGTGGTCTGCAGTGTTACAACATCAGGAGTGGTGGGAAAGATTCAACTCGATTCAATTCAGTTTTATTTACACAGCGCCAAATCACAACAACAGGCGCTTTATATAGTAACGTAGACCCTACAATAATACATACAGAGAAAAATCCAACAACCATATGACCCCCTATGAACAAGCACTTTGGCGACAGTGGGAAGGAAAAACGTCCTTTTAACAGGAAGAGACCTCCAGCAGAACCAGGCTCAGGGAGGGGCGGGGCCATCTGCTGTGATTGGTTGGGGTGAGATAGATATCATAAGATGGAAGATATCAGTTGTGTTTTATTCACCTTCATGTTAGCACAGCTGTGACACCATGTGTGCAGTGGGTGTAGCACCACCATCAGGAGCAGACAATCACACATTCTATACCATAAATAATAACTGCAAATATATGGCAGCAAATGCACTATTTAGTTTGATGCACGGATTACAACATGAACAGAATTTCCCACAATTCCAAAATCTCTGTAAGATCTCACTCATCATAAATGATGGAAAAATGTATTCCTGATGTTCCTGTTAGATTTCTGCGACAAAAATCACATGCATGGGGTTAGAGCTGCTCAGACGGCTAAACATCTGGAGATGATTTTAGCATCAATTAGTCTGGTGTTTACATTTATCAGGAAACCCTACATTTGACATTTTATCGAGTCCTCTGTTTTAAAGGCATCAAAATAAGGATTTCAGACACAAGACAGTGTGAGATGTCAGAACAGGATGTGAGCTAAAACCACACTGAAAAAACAAAAAAAAATAACCTCCATCCAAATGAATAACCGGTCGCAGCAGATGGCCCCGCCCCTCCCTGAGCCTGGTTCTGCCGGAGGTTTCTTCCTGCTAAAAGGGAGTTTTTCCTTCCCACTGTCGCCAAAGTGCTGCTCATAGGGGGTCATATGATTGTTGGGTTTTTCTCTGTATCTATGAAGCGCCTTGAGGCGACTTTTGTTGTGATTTGGCGCTATATAAATAAAATTGAATTGAATTGAATTGAATAACACAATAACTAACACATCTCACACACATCTTTAGGCACATTTCATGTGACCATCCATGTGGACACTAGTAGCATAAAGTGCAGCATTTAACTACACTGCAGCTGCTAGCACGAACAAATGAAGCGAGTAGTTCCTCTAATGTCCAGCAGAGGCTTCAGCACCGAATGAGTCACCTGGTTAAATTGTATAAAGGCTTAAAGTTTGCATTATTAGGGGCGTGGCCTATTTGACTGGCAGGTGGACTAAAACAGCAGTTGCTGAGTTTTCAAAATAAAACAAATCAAAGTCAGACGATGTTTTTTGCACAGTTACATATGACCTCACACATGTATCAGTTTTCTTAGTATTTCTGTTTAAATGCTCGTGCTGGTAAAAGCTGCTCGGGTGGTTCATGTGTGTGCTGTGAAAAGACGACTGTGTGAAACGGGGTCACGTCTGTTTACTTCTCTTTTTACTCATTTGATTAGAACGTTTCACAACCATGTGACATACTAAAAGGAGAAAAGCAAAGACTCATCAGTCACTGCTATTTTCTTAGGCCAGCATTAGCTGCCATGAGCTCGTGGTCAAACCAAGCAGCCCACAGTGTATTGAATTGTGTAAGCGTTTATTTTACCACTTAAAAATTATATTAATACAGTGGACAGCAGTCCCACAGTAAATTCAGTTGGTGAAACATTTGATTTCTAACTCTGCAGTCTTATTTAACGCACAAAAATGGAGCTCATCTCTGAAAAAATAAGACCTGCAGGTACCCCCACTAAAAATCTGGTGGGTTCAAAAGGTAAAATCCTGTGTAGGTGAGTGATAGAAGCTTTCTGGGTTCTGGAGCACATTCTCACATGCTTGCACACACACATTTTCTCACAAAAGCTCTGTGAGGACTGAACCGGTACTGACTGTGCCAAACTCTGCTATCCAGCTCGCCCACGCTCTCTGAAGACCCCAGCCTGCCGGTGGGTTGCTGTCTTTCCAAACAGCCTGAACTGCACATGGATCAGTTTCCACTAAAACAGCCCTCCTGACACTGTGTTTCTGCTCCATGAAACACCATGTTGTTCTCTGTTCTTCTGAAAATAGTGCTCTGTTCCCACACACAAAACTCGGAAATGAGAAGGCACAACCAGCCCGGGCAGCAGGAACCGTTTCCACCGTGCGGCAGCACACACGATGAGCTGCACAGCTCAGAGGTAATGGACTGTAAACGTGATGTCCTATTACTGAAGGCTGGAGAGCTGTGACCTCTGCGTGTGCGTGTTTTCATGCATGCAGTGGTACGAGTCTGTCCTGCTTCATACTATAAACACACAAACTGCTGAAAACTGATACAGAATCCACAAGACTGTCATACAGTAGGAATGTCATCCTGAGCCAAGTAGACTCAGGCTGCCCAGTGTGTGTGTTTGTGTGTGTGCGTGCGTTTGTATTACTTTGTTGTGGGGTCATAATGTTGATCTGTTTTCACAGTTAAATTGAAGGGAAAACCTTTATTTTTATATACCAGAGAATTTGGCCATGAGACAGAAACTACAGGTTGGCACGGTGGTGTAGCGGTTAGCACCATGCAGCAAGAGGTCCTGGGTTTGACTCCACTTCTCTGCACGGCTTCTCTCTGGTCTCCAGTCCAAAGACATGCATGCTGGGTAAGCAGGTGATGGTCTGGCTTTGCAGCAGGTCTGTATGTTGTCTGTGTTTGCCCTGTCCTCCCACCCAGCCCCACTGTGACTGGAACTGGATAAGTGGAAGAAGGTAGATGGAAAACTGTAGTCCACATCAGCAAGGCATTTGATTGTGGACTACAGTGGATTGAAGCCCACCCTCTGGCAGCCAAGTGCTGATAACCTAATGCACTGATTAAGTGAGAATCAGCCAAGTAGCTCTATAAAAGCTATAAAATAAAGATTTTAGGCGTGTCAAAGACCCTGCAAATCAATCTGGGAAGGGACACGAGTCCATTTCAAAATAACATGAAGTCCCTCATTCTACAGTGGGAACAACGATTCACAAGGGAAAAAAAAATCAAGACAGCTCCTGATTTTCTCAGGAGTGGATGCCCCAGAAAATTCACCCCTGAGGTCGGACTGTGCAACAAACCCAAGAGCTCCGTCTCAGACTGTGCAGGCCTCGGTTAGCTTAATGTTGATCAGGACGCTGATTGGGCAACAGCAGCATGGTGTCAGTTTTTAGCCTTTATTGGATAAGTGGGTAAGACGATGGATGGCCTCCAGTGTGTGGCTTTGATGCATCAATCACAGCTATACTGGGCTCTCAGTGGCAGTGGCATGAATAAAGTTTGCGAGTCCCATTTGGGAGCTTTGTGTTGCTTGTTTTCACCTGCAGATGATTCATCAAAGGGTTGCAATTTATGAAAAATGTACTTACAGCTACCCAGAGCTTTCAAATAAGATGCCTAGAGATCCCTAAGAAGCATACATATCTGACAGTATGGGAGGGTGCCTCATCTCACAACCACAATACACCCGGTTTGTCACAGTACTGATGCCAAAGGACAGCTTTGACAGCGCTGTGAATGAACAGTGGCAGGTGAGTGATGCAAAGTCCTCTGAAGTGATAGAAACATGACTCTGTGTGGGGGTGTGAGTGTGGAGAGGGGGGGTTGTGACGTTCAGCCTCAGCAAAGCCTCCCTTTCTCCACACTGTGAACTCTCATTACAGCCACACAGTAAACTGGCGTTCTCCTACATCAGTGTCTGGTAACAGTGCTGACTGAGCCTGTGGCTGAGCTTTGCAGTATCTCTATGTTTTTGAACTGGAAGACTGTGGTGGGAAAAAAGGTGAATGAAGTTGATGTGATGCAAATATTTCCTACTGCAGCCTGAAATCAAAAGTGTTTAGCTGGCAAAGCACAAGTTTTATTCTTCAGTATCCACAGGATTACAGTGTCTGTGTGGCACTTATGACTAGCCTCAGGAGGTATGTAACCCTCCATGACGTCAAGCTTTTTATGCAAATATCAACATGTGTGGTAGCCACAAAAGCCTTAGAAACTCACCTAAATGCTCATATAAACCATTTCTACAACCACCAATGGTTAAAAGAGCATTAACGTAAATGTGCAAAAGTCCACTAAACACACACAGCCGAGCCAAAAAGTCTCCAGACTTCATCTAACAATGTAAACAATGGCTAGCTAGCTTAGCTCTCACCGATTCCAAAACACCAAGTTTCACCACGCTCCGACCAAAATTCACTGAACCAGCTGCAAAAGAAGACCACAAACATGCAAAGTGGTGCAAATGCGCTGAGACAGAAATTCGCTAAGCGTAGCGGTCCCCAACCCCCGGGCCGTGGACCGGTACTGGTCCGTGAGTCGTTTGGTACTGGGCTGCGAGAGTTGAGGCTCGGGTTTTCAGGGTTTTTATCCTTTACTCGGTTTCCCTGGGTCTTTTCCTGTGTGTTATGAATAATTCTTTTTTTTTGGTACCAGTACTGGTTTGATTTTGTTGTATTCATTTGCGACACCTTGAAGGCCGGTCTGTGAAAATACTGTCAGACATAAACGGGTCCATATCGCAAAAAAGGTTGGGGACCGCTGGCTTAGCGGACCGGTTTCCTCCGCCGGTAGCTGATAGTCGCTGTTGCCACAGTAACATCTGCTGCAACATTTACACCTCACAAGTGTTAGCTTTGTTTTGATCCCAAGCTTGTTTACAGAGTTTGTAACTGCAGAGAAATACTTCGAGCAGGAAGCTCAGAAAGCCCTTTGGGGCTAAACAGCCTAGCATCTGTCAAAAACACGCGTGCAGGATAACAGCTGCTCACAGAATGAATGGAAAGCTCTGCAACCACCTGTAACCACAGGTATCGCCAGATCAGCCGCGTCTGAAATCGCCCGCCGCTTTAAAATCAGCCGACTTCCTGTTGTATCTGCCTTGTTTCATCTGAACGTACAGCTGTCTGCACCTCCGCACTCCATTTAAAAGTTGTTTTTATTGCTGCAGCTCCACATTAAAAAGCATCTACTCATCACCAGCAGTCACAGCGGGTTAAAGCACTCAGCATCCGAGTCATTTTGCTGGTTGGGAACATTATGATAACTTCAGGTGTTAAATTCAGATTGGTGAGGAGGTTGAGGGAGCTCTTGTCAAATAAGGCTGGCTGGGTGAGGTTGTGGGCGTAGGAAAGCACCTACACTGAAAACTGCAGTCCTGATAACCAATGGCACTGTTCTGGAAAAGGAATTTGCTGTTTCATTTTCTAATTATTTATGCATTTTAAATTAAAAATAAACTTCATAAAGCGATGGGCCGACTCAGAGTGAACTTTCTAAATGGTGCGTAAATTGAAGGGATTCTGATTTTTATTTCATTTATTGTGTTTTGAGGAATTTCGCAGGAGGAAGTGTCTAACATTCAAAGAGAGAAAAGGTTAAACTCTGTAAAGAGATTTAAATAATTAATGATGTCACAGCTGCTGGCACACACTCCCCTCTCTTTGGAGACCAACATCGATCCTGCTGCTGCGTGACGTCTGTAAAACCTGAGGAAAAAAATCAGAGAGCCTGCTTTGTCCTTTGGTTTTGTGAATGCGGCTGAAAGTAGAGCAGAGAGTGGCCATCAGTCTGGGTGTTAACCTCTTAGCATCCAACAGGTGGTCAAGTTGGAGGATTAAGTTTATGTTCATAACATCATGAACACTAGGGGTGCAACGATACGCGTATCGATGTTGAACCGTTCGATACAGTGCTTTCGGTTCGGTGCGCATATGTATTGAACAATACAAAATTTTTAATTTATTTTATCAACTTTTCTTCTGACGATGCTGTCTGTGTTGAGCACTCAGTGGATCTGCGTTCGACTACTCCGCCTAGGCTGCACTGTCGAGTGCAGATCCACTGAGCGCAGCGCAAGCTAGCAAGACAGAAGCTAAGCTCGTTGCAACATGGCAAATTGAACCTCCCCCACCCTCATTCAGATCTGGCGTTTGGAACTATTTTGGTTTTCATGTGACGTATGACCCTGAAGGTAAGCGAGTCATGGACTAAAGTAAAACAGTATGTTGGATGTGCCACGCAATGCTCAATTACATGGGTGGGAACTAGTGTGTTAGCGCAGTTAGCTCGTTAACGTGTTGGCCGTCCAGCCCCACGCACGGGGCGATCCGCGGTAACTCGTTAACGGAGATTTGCCGTGTTGTGGCGTTAACGTTATTTCAGATTAACGCTGACAGCACTAGTGGGAACACAACGAATATGACTGCACATTTACGCCGACATCATCCTAGTGCAAAGACAAGTGGAAGCAGACAAAAACAACAAGCACGCATGCTACAAACTTTACCCGAGTCGTTTAGACAGCCGTTAGCACAGGATTCTCCTTATGGGGACCTGATATGTTTAATATGCTACTGAGAATATAGCCCAGAAGAAGCGTATAGTATAGCTTTTATTTTGAAAGAGCCATTTCTCTGTAATAAACTCTCTTTTCCAAAGATGACTGATTCCTCAATCAGATTAATTTTTTTATTATTTTGTTGTTTCAGCAACATTAAATTTAAAAACTGTACTTTTGAGTGAAAATATATATTTATAATTTTAATAAATGACAAATTAAAAAGGCATGAACATTTTTTTTGTATCGAAAAAATAACGAACCGTGACACCAAAGTATCGAACTGAACCGAACCGTGAATTTTGTGTATCGTTGCACCCCTAATAAACAGTCATAATAATGCAACCTTTAAGCCTTAATACAGTTTAAACAGGTGAGTTATTAAAACAGAACAGGTGTTACGAGGGGGAAATGATCCACAGACCAATCAGTTTGTGTATCAGGCTGTAAACATGTTTATTTCTGCTGGAAAGTTTTAACATGGGAGTCTATGGGGACTGACTCGCTGCTGCCTCTGCTGGACGTCACAGGAACTGCAGATTTCGGAACTCTGCAGGATGAGAGACGCTCGTCGACATCAAGGACCCACAGCAGCAGCCAGCGGTTAAGGAAACCTGACGAGAACCGCCCAGAAACTGTTTTCTATTGGCTGCTATTTTATTCTCTCTTTTCTCTCGGTGTACACACTGGCACAATTTCTCACTGAAAGTCTGCATATGCAAATGAAATGCGTTAACATATCAAATGCAATTATTCAAATGTCAGTTAGTTAAGCACTTGAGAGAAATATGGTTTATGAACAAATGAATCGGAAGCTCAAGGGTGCTCTGGATAATTTCAAGCTCTTTAAAATGCAAATACTGCTTCTGCTTTGCATGCTAAAAAAGATAACACTTGGTCATTTCAATAACGCATTCTTTTTACTCGACAATGAGGGCCAACGCTCGCATAGACGTAGCTGCGTGGGCGGAGAGAGAGCTCGGGGAGAGATTAAGCCATTCGAGGAGACAAATATCCGAATCCCAACAAGGAGACAGGAAAAAAACCACAGAGCACCAGTAAGATGAAAAATGTTCTCCAATTTTTTTCAAATCAAGTAATTAACCAGGGTCAGCGGAGCTCATTTATTCGAGTCTACGAGGCATTCATATTGGCTCAAAGGCAGCCTCGGTCGCACAATCGCCTCTGTGCGCTCGGTGCATGCCAAACAACTTGATTACAGGAGCTCTGAGGTGTTTTAAAATGAGTTTGCAGTGCGCACCACTCTGCCTGTAGCTCTTCAAATGCTAAATCTGGTGTAACGGATGGCTTCAGAATGTAATTTGTATGAGACAAGCAGAGCAGGTGGAGGATGGGTGCAGACTGATACTACGTTCACACAGACGCTGAAAACACAATAATGAGCATGTGTAGTTTTTTTTTAACCATAAACCCAACTGTTGATTTTTGGAAACCAGCTGTCTCTGATTTCTGACACATTTGTTTGATTGAAGTCTCGTCTTCATTTACAAAGTCTGGAAGCTCCAGAACTGTTTTGTGCTTTTTCCTCTGTACAGCAGCAATGTGGGTGGCACGATTAATGTGAGATCAAAGTTTTAATTCAAAAAATGTCATTGACTTAAGAATTAAAGACATTTTTATACCCCGTCCCCCATTTTCAGAGGATCCAAACAAACTTTGATGTAAAATGGACAAAATAAATAAAAATCGAATAAAATATCTACGGTACTTGTCCACTTTGGGTAAAAAGCACTCCCCAAATTCTTCTTTATATTGCTATAAACCACATACTCTATACAAACGATGCCGGTGTCACTCACTGGTTTGTTAAGTCACATTCGAAGCCCTCGCCATCTTTAAACCAAAAATGACCCTAATTGGATGAAAGGGTGGGGCGCTACAAGCTGATGCCAGCTAGTGTTTTTAGCAAGTTTTATACATAAAGTACAAAATGATCCAGACAATCATTCAGTCATTTCACCAGACCTGGAGCTCCGCCTCCTTGGACAGTGACCACACAGCAGCCATATTATTGGTCACAATAATTGATGTCATTAAAAAGGCTCCAGCAGCACAAACACGGTGCAGAGGTCCAGGTCAGGCCTGTCAGTCAAAGAGGCCACGCCCCTAATGCAAACTTTAAGCCGTAACACAATTTAAACAGGTGAGTTATAGAAACATCCTCCCCTGTACAGGTGTTATGAAGGAGGAAATGATCCACAGAGACCAGCTTATTCTATCATAGGAGTCTATGGGGACTTACTCACTGCGGGAGCCCCTGCTGGACGTTAGCAGAACTGCAGTTTTGGTGCTTTAGTGTTTTATTTCTTAGCTCCAGGAGGGGCCATCTTTTATATACAGTCTGTGGTCGATTTAATTTGTAGAAGGGTGTGATAACTAGAAAAAAAATAAATCAAATCTGTTGGCATTACGAGTGCATCATTTTAAGTCCATGTATGCACACGTATTTGAAGGTACTTGTGTACAACACTCCCTGGAAACTGAGCCGTTACACGTTTAGTAAAAACACAGAGAACACAGACCCTGCCTGTGACAACATAATGAAAACCATGGTGAGCAATATCTTTACAATTTGGTGACAAACTAGAGATTTTATTTTTCAAAAGCTGAGTGATTCGAACATCTGTCCAGGTGTTCGCAGTCAAAACAGCTGTAAAACATTTAACAGGTACGTTCGCTCATTTCAACACCCCAGGCAGACGTGTAAGTGAGGAGCTGGAGTAACAGAGATGTGCATGGTAAGCAGCTGTTCACTCTGCTAGCTGACCCGGTGAATGCAACACACCCAGTCAGGGTTACTGTGGATGGAAGCAGATCACTGGTTTCAGAGCGGATGATGTGTCCGTGTGGTGTGCCATCCTTCGTCCCTGTGGCGGCTACAAAGCCTGCTGGCATTTCTGGAAAGACTGTAGCCCCAAAATCAGACCGTTCTCTGGCTCTGGCTGCTACCGCTAATAATAACACCCATTAACTGTCTCTAACCTGAGAGTGGTTGTGAAGTGTTTGTCGAGATCTCTGCAGAGAGCGCTGTTTTGACAGAAACTCAGAGCTCAGTGCAAACGCTTCACAAATCCTCGCTGCGGGGACTCTGCACACACACCGGACTCTCGAGCTGACACTTTCGTCCAAATCAAATCAAATCTGGCTTTCTGCAGATGCTGTCACGCTGCCGTGGCACACAGCGCTGTGGGCAACTTTCACAGCAAAGTCTGCTTAGTGATGCACACACAGAGCAGATGGAGGAGTTTGTGATTCGCAGCAAGAAGTAAAACTGCAACCAGACACAAATCATACGTATGACTGACGCGTCGCATTACTGCAGAGCTGCAAACTTCTGTGAAGATATTTGATTTTATTTTGATGCAAACTAAATTTGCCCCTCCCCCTTTTGCACACATTTAATCACTCACTCATACAGCACCGTATCATTTAGGAAGGCCAGCCTGGTACCTACTTGTTGTATTAACCACCACCAGCTCCCCACCTGCTGCACACTCTGGTTAGCGAGCCCCTCGCTAGGGGGCGGAGCCTGTCTCTCCAACTGCAGGACAGGTGTGTGACATTGCAACAACCTGGTTAGCAGTAGCCGAACTTTCAAAATAAGAGTGTTGGAATTGTGTCATTGTGACTGGAAAACTAAAAAAATCCACAGATCTGCTTTTCTAAGAGAAACACTGTGTAATTAAATCTTTTCTTAATTTCTAAATAATTTGATTTGAAATATGTTTTTTTCACAGGTCATATGATATAATATGGTGATGTTTAGTGGATACATTTGGATGCTTTGCGTGGGTGTGTTTGCTGGTGAATGTAACTGTCTCAGCCCTATGACTCAACCTCCAGCTGCACTCCTGCCCCCGGGCTCTGATCCCAAATCAGCCTGCACACGCTCAAATCCCAAACCTAAAAGCAGAGAAGGTAAATAAAGATGAGCTGACCTCAGATCAGCGTCCTCAGGCACTGTGAGCCCAGTCTGGCTTCATATCTCTGTCTTTAGTGAGAAACCGCCCCCCTCCCCAGCCAGCTTTTCCTCCTGTCTCCACTTCGAGGTTCCAAAAGACCCCCCACCTACCACTCACCATGACCACCATCCTCCACTCCAGCCCGCCCACACGCTGTGAGCCTGAGCAAGAATGGGAAACTGGAATATGTCAAGATGGCTTTTGGCTGTGCTTTGATAAAAGAAGGAAGATGTGCTGCAGAGTGTCGAGAGGACTGCATCCAACTCATTATGCCTCCACATTTTCATCTGGTATTAGTAATACCCTTTTTAAAGACGTGATGGGGGTTCAAACCCACATTATCACTATTCATTTAAAGCACAGGTGCAGCACAGGTGAGTCCATTTTACATATAAATTAAAAGGGGCATGCATTTGAGGAATGCACCTGATGATCGCAATCAATGATGCAACGCTGCTCTGCGAGTCACCCGTTCAGTATTTATGTTGTTAACACTTTATAAAATCACATGTAAATGTATTTGTGACCGCATAGTATCATAACTCCTATCAATGAATCCATCCATCAACCATCCATTTGGAATGATAGGATGAGAACATTCTAGCATTCAGTCTCTCTCTCGCCAGACGTCGCAATCTTCAGGACAGTGTGAAGCAGAGCTCCAGACTCTCAGAGTCATGTCTCTCCACTAGATCACCAAACCACTTTACTGTGTGTTAACAGACCTCTCTGCATTGAATCATATCTGTTGTTAACCTCTGTCTCTCTTCCACAGCATGTCTTTATCCTGTCTTCCTTCTCTCACCCCAACCAATCGCAGCAGATGGCCCCGCCCCTCCCTGAGCCTGGTTCTGCCGGAGGTTTCTTCCTGTTAAAAGGGAGTTTTTCCTTCCCACTGTCGCCAAAGTGCTGCTCATAGGGGTCATATGATTGTTGGGTTTTTCTCTGTGTGTATGATTGTAGGGTCGACCTTACAATATAAAGCACCTGTTGTTGTGAGTTGGTGTTGTCTAAATAAAACTGAACTGAATAGAAAATAGAAGATATTTCCTTTAAGTCTAGTCTCCTTTATGCATTTTGGCCTCACAGTCCTTCTCTTCTAATATTTGTTTGCCAGACAGTAGGAACACCTCTCCACTCTTACCCCACGTCTGGAGTTTGTGGCGAGGTGCTCGGACGTAGCCACCTCAGGGAAAACTATGTCAGCTGCTTCCAGGTGCCTCAGGCACATCCAGCCATGTTGGGCTGCAGTTAGCAACCCATCAAGGTGTGCATGGAAAGTATACTGGAAAACACTGGAAAGAAAAATATTAGAGTTTATGAGTTAACTGTTCATGCAAGTCACGTCAGTCTATGCCAGCTTGCGTCAGCTGATCGGAGATCTCATATTACGAGTGTTAGAGTAGCTGCTGTGCATCTGCAAGCTGCTTTGCAACACCACTCTACCCCAGCTCATGCTTTCAAGCTGTTTCTGACTTATTGAATATCATATCTGCAGATGAAAAAGTCGTCCTTCTTTTTATAAATGAATAATTCTTTGAGATAATGGACCCTTCGTAATAACCCAGTAACACTGCAGGGAACGACATACTCTTTAACCATGTTACAGGGTAATGGTGACCCATCCATCTCCTCCCTGTTCTAATTACCTCCTCATTTGCTACAAACACTGGGCTGTTCTTGAGCATCTAGTAAAGTGGCTGATGATATAATTTAGGTACACAATCTATTTTTCATATCTAGTCTAGTCCCACTCCAAAACACTGATAGGTTTTCATTTATATAGCAGTCCCCATCGTCAGAGAGCTCTGAGCTGTTAGGAGTCTGTTAATGCTGTCCGGAAACTGCTGGGAATAATTACTTCCAGCCTCAGAGAAAGCTTTGGAGCTTTGACTCCCAGTAAGAGAGGCTGCTGTGGAGCTGGGAACTCTTACTGGGTGAGTGTGGGTGGATGCGTAGGATGAAAGTGAACATAGAGTAAGAGAGAGGCTGGGGTAGCACAGCTTTGACTCCATTGCTTGCATGTGTAAAAACATGGCTTCTGGTTATGATGCTGCTGTTCAGTAAAAAAACACAAGTTGGAATATTTTTTTCTAATGGTGAAAATTTCAAGAGAGATAACAGAGAGCAAAGGCTTTGCTGCGTTTCGGAGGGTTTGACCTGGACTATGGCTGACGGTGTCACGCAGAGCTTTGCAGACGTCTGCATGCTGCAGCTGTGCACCAGGGCCTGCTGTTAGTGACCACGCACAGCTCCTCCTCTTCAGGTTTGTGCGGTTGTTTGTACTTTAGCTGCTGTGGTCATACTTTTTACTGAAGGGAAACTGTGAAAAACTTTTCACTGCAGATGCTGTTTGTGCTTCTCGTGCACGTGCTGCTCAGCAGTTTTCACGGTCTGTGTTTGACTACCTGCACTACTGCCATACAGGTGCAATCCTGTATTAGTCAGAGTCTGTAACAGGGGCTTGGCAGGTTCAATTCAATTTTATTTACACAGCACCAAATCACAACAACAGTCGCCTCAAGGCGCTTTATATTGTAAGGTAAAGACCCTACAATAATACATACAGAGAAGAACCCAACAATCACATGACCCCCTATGAGCAGCACTTTGGCGACAGTGGGAAGGAAAAACTCCCTTTTAACAGGAAGAAACCTCCAGCAGAACCAGGCTCAGGGAGGGGCGGGGCCATCTGCTGTGATTGGTTGGGGTGAGAGAAGGAAGACAACATAATGTATTTATGCAAAGGAAACAAAATCCTATTTTTATGTGCCATCTGTTCACAAACCGTTTCAAAGAGGATCAAATGTTTAAGTGTTCAAAGATCTCGAGAGTTCTTCGGTTACTTCGCTGCCTCGTGACAAATCAAATGAGGGCGAGAGTCTGAAAAAGAGGCTCTAAAAAGCAGCCAGAGTCATCCAAACTTCCCTCCATGCTCACCAGAGCCGCTTCTACACATTTGCGTGATTGTGACACACACAGACACACACTCAGCGTTTCCTCTCACCATGACAGCATCATGCTGAAACACATTCGGGGTTCAGAGTGGCAATGCTTCGGTCTCAGGTTGTGCCCAATAAATACTAGCAGATAGACCACACACACACACACACACACACACACACACACACACACACACACACACACACACACACACACACACACACACACACACACACTGCTCTAAAGAAACAATGCACAATCAATACACCAACAGCAGTACTGCGGAGGATCTGCAGTTAATTTTAGCTGTACAGTCACCATCTCCCACCAAATCCAATTCCTGTGGAAATGGGTGGAAAAAAAACAAAAAAGCTCATTTTTAGGAGTCGAAGCCTTTAAATTTGTGCGTCTCAGAGATGAAATAATGGCCTGAGGATGACATGCAGCAGCTTCACATACCTGCTGCGTTTATTCCAGCAGGGCTTGTTTCTAGGTTTATGGATGAAAACAGAGCTGATGGCCACTGACATGCTGAACGGTCACAAGCACAGGACCACACTTCCACAATACTGTGGGTGATTATTAATATTCACTTTGCATTGTTCTTTCCATTCATCCATTAGATTGCTGAAGTCAGTGGCTGCCCCTTCCTGAGCCTTTTTCTGCTGGAGGGCTCTTCCTGTTAAAAGGGAGTTCTTCCTCTCTACAGTTGCCAAGTATTGCTCATGAAGTCTGAGTTGAGCTGCTCAGACCTCATGGAGGATTCTCTGAGTCTTGTTTGGAGCTGAGGTTGTATAAAACTGAACTGAGTCAGATGTTAATGAACTTTTTAGTCAATATTTGTGAAGATCAGCTGCCCGTGATCTTCAGGCAGCGCTGCAGACAGACATGATTCTGTGATGAAATCAGTGCACGGGGTCGGGAGCACTGACAGCTCAGCGTGCCGTCCACATGTGCAGGTTAAAGCTCCATGCAGAGAATAAGCCACGTGTGACCACGATCCAGAAACAGCGCTGTCTCCTCCGGACCGAAGCTCCTTTAAAATGGACTGAAGCAAAGTGGAAACTGATCTGAGGTCAGACCTATCCAGAGTTTTGGAGAAGGCCTTCAGGTTTCAGCAGGATGATGCTAAACTGCAGCAGCACGGCTTCATAGAGAAGAGTGCGGTGCTGAAGCGGCCCGCCTGCAGCCCACACCTTTCAGCAGCTGAGAACATCTGGAGCATCATGAAAGCAACAACAGGACGAAGCAGAGCAGCTAGAGTCCTCCATCAGACCAGAACGGGACATCGTCCCCCTGCAGCTGCTCTCCTCAGCTCACAGACCGTCACAGGCTGATGTTAAAGAAGAGGATGCTGCAAGTGGAAACACGGAGCTGTTAGTTCAAGTTAGTTCAGCTACAAATGAACTTTTCTGCAAGAGTCGTTTAAAACCAACAGCTCGCGCTGCTCTATAGATACAGTAGTGATATGCAGCATGTTTCTGGCAGTTTATCAAAGCCTGAGGAAGGTCTTGTTTCATCAGTTTTCATTTGTTGGAACTGACTGGAGTCCATTTTCAACACAGCTGAGTGACAGGGACACAGCAGAGCAGTCTACACAGTCATTCTTCAGCACAGCACTACGTTTCCATGTACAGTTAATATCAATTGGCAGCAAGCTGGAAAACCCTGATGCTGAATAAAGGAGGAATCAGTGACTGTGGTTTAGTTTAGGAGGAGGGAAAGAGGCAGAGGTGGGTTGCAAAGCCACTTGCAGAAGACGAAACAAGTGCATGTTAAAAGAGTCAATGTTGAGGCCGTGCTCCGCTTTATGCTCTGTGTGCATCAATGCAACGCTTGATTTTAAATTTCTTCACATCGCTGACATGAAAGTAGCATTTTGAAAGGTTTTGCCAGCATTTTTGTACGTTTTACTGCCAGCTTTGCCAGTCCAAGTTATAAATAAACTGTGTGAAGACTGTTGGTGGAACAAACTCTCACAGACTTCACACAAGAAGACTGAGGGAACATTGGTCTTTTCTCCTTTATAACTTAAGCACATACAAACACAGTCAGCAGGATTTTATAAGAGAGGTGTGTGAAACCTTTGGGTTGAGAAACTATGGCCGTTATTCTCTGCTCTCCCACTTGTGCTGCTTAGGTCACACAACTCGGCCACTTTCATTCACATGACTCCCTCGCCCCTTTTCCAACCTTGAGCTGTTAGCATTCACCAGATTCAGGATCAGTTAGATTTACATTTACTGCTTTAGGCTGAATTTTCGCCTCTTTGTTCTAACAGTTCTTCTTGCAGTTTCGCTCATGCGCGATTCATTTGCAGTTTGGACGCACAGGTGTGAACGTCTCCTGCCCTGATAGCAGCTGGGGGAGGACTATCCTCCGCCTGTGAGTGCTTTGGCACGGGCGAGGTGCCCACGGCAGCACCCGCTGCTTGTTGAGAGTAAAAGCGATACGCGCTTTCACGTCAAAAAGTCGTCATAAATAAGTCTCCAATAACACCAGAAAAAGTCGCCAGATTTGTCGCTAGTCGCTTTTTAGAAAAAAAGTCGCTAAGGGGGTCTGAAAACTCGCTAAATATAGCGACAAAGTCGCTAAGTTGGCAACACTGGTCACTGCTGTTTAGTTTTCTGTCTTCATTTATGTTGGAAGTGATAGCAGAGCTGTACGTTTGAATTTTTCACAAATCTCTCAGTCAGAACATGCTATATCATGTTTAGGTGAAAGCTAACTTCCTGCTAACTTCTAACTCTGTTAAATTTAATAAATCCTGTTTTCATGGATGCCTGGATGTTAAACTTAATCGTTACACCTGGTAAAGCAGCAACGCTGATCATTTTATTAAAGACAAAAGAATTTAGACCGTTTGTAACTCTCAGTGCTGCTGCAGTGTTCGTTTGACTTTGGGACCTGATCGACAGAGTTTAGGACCCAGATTACTCCGCGAGGCTCCTGACCATGGTAGCCGTAATGCTAATGCCATTTTTTGACAGATTTCTGAGCGCCGTGTAGCACATAAAATCAGTTTAAGGTCAGTAAGCGCAACCAGAATTCACACATAAGGCACACTGTTGATATTTGAGTAAATTAAAGGATTTTAAGTGTGCGGAGAATATGATTCAGAGTGATCAGACATGCAAATTCAAATGAATCTGACTCATTATAAACTCCGTGCTGCTGTGACGCTATGATCAAACACGTTCAGATCGAGGTGACGATGTTGCAGCTGAAGCTGAGGCAAAGTGTTTCCTCAGGAGTGACGACGGGTCAAAGGAAATTTGTTTTTAAAGCACGCCAAACTTTAATATTTGGTTTTCTTTACATACAATTTAATTTCTTTTTGATAATTAAATTCTACTTCTGAACATTTTTGACTGCGGTTATTTTACTTTATTTATTCAAAGCATCAAAAAAAGGTTTTGCTTTTGTCCCCATGTGTCTCTGTCTGATCACTGAGGGTGTTTTTTCCATTCAAAATGCTCGTTTGACTCCAGAAAAATACATCTCTGCTGTTTTGGCTGCTGCTCCTATTAAACAGGTGGAGTAATGAATGTCCTCGTGTGAACTGCTGTCTTATAACTTCCATTCTCTTACACACTGTACCCCCTGGACTCCTGATAAGGGGGAGACAAGGCGAGGAACAAGAGAACTGACCGTCCACTGTGTGCCGAGACCTGTTAGGTTATCAGATGGTGGCCTGACACACGTGGGGAGAACAAGCCCGGCATTGAGTGCCGGTGAGCCCACTGCCGCTGCTCCTTCCTGGGAGAGCTGAGAGGCCAGAGACTTGTCTCATCCTGGATGTCTGCCAAGCAGCCAATCAATGCAGCCGGAGTTGATGGAAACAGAATTCACAGCTCCTTTTTCTCTTTGCAAAGCAGCAGCACGCAGCACCCATCTTGGAAATTATTCACCATTGTTCCCTAATTTCACCTTCTATTGTCAGACCTCCCCTTCTTTCCCCCCCGCCTCTCTGAACAAATACAAATCAGCTTCCTCTTATTTTTTTTACTCTTCGTTTTTCCAAATCAGATTGTTGATGTGTTTTCTAGTGAGATCGTTTTAGTTCAGGACTGAAGAAAACAAGAAGACAGGCAACAGGATATCTCTTTATGCACACTCTGGATGGTCTGAAGCGAGATCAAATGCTGTGTCGTCTGTTCAGTGAAAGCGTGTGTTTATGTCCACATGTCCTCTGCACGATCCGTTTGACAGGCTTGAAAAATGTGTCTTGCTTTGGTTGGACATAAATGAATGTTTGGTGGTTAATAACGCCGGAGCAGGCCGGATATCTGCAGCGGTGCATTCAGGAACTTTCTCTCTCGCACACATTATTTCCTGTATTCTTTCCTTACTGATATTTCAACATTTCCAAACTGTGTAAGCAGTTTTTATACTTTTTAAAAACCCAAATACCTCCGAGGCTCTTATTTAAAAAATAAATAATATTTTTTTAAAATAAATAATATTTTTAAATAAATGCCTTGTGAAGCACTGCAAAAAAATGCAGCACTTTAAACATATTTTTGTCTTCGTCACTGTGCAGCGTGCTAAGTGATGTCAGGGGACGCAAAGCATCTCTCAGCTTGCTCGTGAATGATTTGCTTGAGTTTCAGTGTGGATTTGGAGGCATCATGGGAAGAAACAGCACTGGTTATCAAGGTAACAGCGACATCGACCCTGTAAGGGTGTGTCCTGCCTATACAGTAGCTGACTCAGCAGTTAACCAGCGTAAGGCCAGAGAAAGGAGAGCTCTGCTGCCAGAGAGGCGAGCAGCGTGTGGCTGATTGCTGCTGCTCTGTGGAGACGAGTGCGTTTTGTTGTGTTTACGCTCTTTTAAAGCGACAGCAGCTTGTTGGTCTCATTCAGTTTCAATTGTATAATAAAAACTTTGAAGTTCACAGTTTTGCCTTCGTGTCTCAAGTTGTTTTAACCCAGACAGGTCTTGTTACTTTCCCACGTCCCCTGAACCTTTTAGGTAACCTAACAACAGGTCACATGACGCTCTCTGTCCTCCACACCTGTCCTGCATCAGCTCAGCACAAACACTGATCAGACAGATGGGGACATATCAAGAAACACCACCGTGCTGATGATGCTTCTGTTTGCAAACATTCAGTAACTTAATTAAAATAAAAATAAATGAACTTTGATCAGAACCAGGTTTGCTGAGCTGCTTCTGACACTTTAACACATCCATCAAGCCAGCGGCTGGCTATGCACCTACGGCTAAACTGCAGCGGTTCCTACTGCTGTTACTAAGACTTAACACTGATCTGCACCAATCGCTTTAATTTCACTGACCAATCATTTTGTTATAGTTTTAATTAAAAATAAACAAAAAAACACAGATAAATAAATAAAAACGAATGCACAAGGACAAAAACGATGATAAATGTACTGGAAGCTTTGCCTAAAAGTAAAAACAAGATTACTGTTGTATAGAAAGGCAGGCCGAGTTTGGAAGTGAGCAGTTATTACCTGGTGCAGTAAAGTCAGACATGCACATTTAATCTTTTTGGAAAAGGTTCAACGAGCTCCCTGCTGCTCATAAAAATGTTGATGTTTGGAGGAAGAGAAGAGGACACACGTGGACACGTTTCACTGAAAATAATAACAAACCTCTGAACTTTGTATTTAGTCAACTGAATGAATTTTAGATTAAATGTTACAGATTTACTACAACCTTCTGATATTTGGTTGACTGAAACTAACGCTGGCGTAGATTCTGCTGAGGCATCAGCTTCTTGATGATTGTATTTCTCCATTAAAAGAAAGTTTGGAGGATAACTTTGCTCTCTTGACTGGATTTGGTGGCTGCGTTTCATTCAGGAAGGCTTCAAGTTCGGCTCTGGTAGCCGCTCGGACAGATGGCTCATCCAACCACCTGCCAAGGAGTTTTTGAGAGTGTCTGCATTTTCAAAAGTGTTTCCAAGAAATGCTTCCAGATGGTTCTGTGTAACAAACCATCTGACATGTTAACATAACCAGGAATCACTGCATGCATTTCCATTTCTATGCAGATGACAACCACTTTATAGAAACACACAGCACGTCTGTGACATCAGGAAAAACCAGTTAGTCAAACTAAACAACCTGTTTTATTTTTAATTCTAAATTTAGAAAAACCGAAACCGAGCGCCTGACCAGATGATTGTGAGGGGAGTCATCTCATCTGTGACCCTACAGCTCCTCGCATCTCTTCAAATCTCTTGACTCACATGTTGTATCTGGTCAGCATTGCTTCTCTTTGTTGTTTCTCCTGCGAGGAAACAACAAAGTGAATGATTTTATATTCAGAACAGGATTTAAAATCCTTCACTGGATGATCCCCGTCGTATCTTAAAGACTTCATAATACCATTAACGTCCTAACAGAGCGCTTTGCTCTCAGACTGCAGGCTTGCTCGAGTCTCTAAAAGTCGAGCCTTCAGGTTTCAGCTTAGATTCAGGAAACAGACGCCCTCTCTGCTTTAAGATTCAAATCTTTTCGATCAATCCTAAAGTTAGGGCCGGATCAGGTGACCCTCAGCACTCTTATTTGTGTTGCTATAGGCTCAGCCTGCTCGGGGACTTCCCATGGTGCACTGAGCACATCTTTTCACTCCTCTTGTGTTTACATGCCACTATCACATATCACTTGCCCACTCTCTCAGGTAGCCTGCGCTTTGTCCTCTCTGCCTATACCTTTTGTTGCTCTCTGCACACGCATCGATCGCCCGAGTGTTCCTCTGGAGGAAATCGTTAGGTCTCTCTGTGCAGCGCTGTAAGCTCTTGACATTACAGTGGAAGTGCCACAAGATGACTCAGTTTAGAGCTCTATGAATAGAATGAAACTGAAATAAAGGCAAAGCTCCATAATTTGTTTCAGCGCTTTATAATGTGCAAGTCAGAGACTCAGAAACAGCAAAAACAGCCTTTCTGCCTTTAGCCTTCATCTCTTCCCTGTTTAATAGCCTTTTAATACTAAATTATTCTGTCAGGGAGGGGAGATGCCACAGCAGACAGGCAGTCTTTATGGTGATGCTGCACAGCTTTCTTTGAATACGACGAGTCTGGACAATCAGGACTAATTCAGAGCACAATACACAGACTGATGGAGCGTTCACAGTGCAGCAGCGTGGCCATGAAATTCCCATTAGAAGAGAAAATGTCTGTGATTTAGCTGCTTGTGTGCAGGCCTGGCTGCTGCTGAGTTAGGGGTGGAGGCCTCTCCGTGCTTGGCACTCGAGGTCGCCTACAGTCAGTTCACTTGGAGATCCCTGTAATTACACCGGGGCAAAAATGTGTCAGATTCTCCTCCTGAAAAGGGGCTAATCTGAAAATCTGAAGGTGAGAGGAAAGATGGACAAACATATGAAGCTGTTTGTAACACGGCTACACAAAGTGTTTCTTGGTAGTTTCACCAACTATGACACAAAGCAGGAAGTCTGGAGTCCATCTGTTACTCCCCTCGAGTCGTAATAAAGCTCAACTTGTTCCTTGTGTTTTAACTGACATTTATTTCGGACAGGAGGATTCTTCGACATGCCTTAACTTGTAATGATGTCCAACCACAGCCGATACAATGCCGTCAGAACTAAAAAGAAATACAAACTTAAATGAATATTCTTAATAAAGCCCCTAAGCATTATATATGGCGAAACATTCCAACAAAACAATCAATAAAATACACATTACACCTCACACTGCGGTAATTGCACTAGAATATCACGCAACACTAGCATATTTACATACAACGAAAATAAACAAAAGAAAACATTTACCTCATTGGCCTCACTCAAAGGGAATAAAACTTTAATCCTTACATCGTGGGGAGGTCCAAAAAAGGCACTCTTTTATTTATCTTACTATTTACTATCTTACTGTGGACGTGCAAACCTCGTGGCTCGTCTCAATTAGCTTGCTGAGTGTGCCAGCCAAAAATACCCTCTTAGCAACAACAGACGGAACTATAGAAAAGGTTCCTATCTAATTGCACAATTAGTAAAAATAACACATTTAAACATATAAATCCAATGAACAAAACATGAATTACTATTGATTTATTTCTTAATATTTCAACTACTAATTGTTTCAACCTTACATATCTAATAAAATGAACTTAAATGCGAGAGTTGCCTATGACGGCAGCTACACTCCCACCAAATCACTTGTGATTTCCACCTATGAACTTATGAAATTTAAACTAATCTGCTTCTAATAGTGTCACAGTCTTGTGTATAGGTCTGTCAAGTAGAACTGGTTTACTCAGTCTCTTTCCATGGTCATCTAACAATGAGTCACTCATTAACAGTTGTACTTTGCGTATACATCCATCTTCACTCGGGTGTATGGCAACAACTTTGGCCAACTTCCAGTCGTTTCTTGATGCTTGGTCATCTTGTACGATCACTATGTCATTGATCTTTGCATTTCTGTTTGTTTTGTGCCACTTTTGTCTTTGTTGTAGGCTCAATAAGTACTCTTTCTTCCATCTGTGCCAAAATTCATTGGCCAAGTACTGGACTCTACGCCATCTTTTGCGAAGATACAAATCTTCCTTTACAAAGTCTCCTGGTGGTGGCAGTATTACTGACGACTTCATGGTCAACAGAAGATTAGGTGTAAGTGGCTGAGGTCCAGTAGGATCGTTGAGTAAATGTGGGGTGATAGGTCTGCTGTTAACTATCGCCATCACTTCATAAAGATAGGTTCTTAGAGATGAACTGTCCAATGATCTGGATGACTGATCCAGAATGGTTGTCAATACACTTCGGATCGTACGAATTTGCCTTTCCCAGGCTCCACCCATATGACTGGCAGAGGGAGGATTCATCACAAACTCACAGCCTAGCTGTTTCAAACTTTCCTGATCCATTTCCTTTACTGCTTCCAGAAACTCACGTCTGGCTCCAACAAAATTGGTGCCTTGATCTGATTGCAACTGACGTACATTCCCACGCAAAGCGATGAAAGAACGCAGTGAGTTTAGAAAAGCGTCGGTTGACATATCATCAAGTAGCTCTATGTGCACCGCACGAGAGCATAGACAGGTAAACAGAAGCCCGTAACGCTTCAGTTCTTTTCTTCCTTCTTTAATGTAGAATGGGCCGAAACAATCCATCCCACAATACGTGAAGGGAGGGGTGGTCTCCATTCTCTCACTTGGTAGGTTTGCCATCTTTTGCTCTTCTCCTCGACGTCTGAATTTCCTGCACTTAATACAGTTGTAGATAAAGGATGATACTGCTTGACTGCATCCTAGTATCCATATTCCGTTCGATCTCAGCTCATTTATCGTCATGCCCCGTCCTTGATGTTTCACCCGCTGATGATGGTGATCAATCAGTAACTTTGCGATATGGCAAGTCTTTGGTAAGATGACCGGGTGCTTGACGTGTGGCTGCAATGTAGAACGCTCTAATCTACCTCCCACTCTAAGAACACCCTTCTCATCCAGGAAGGGATCGAGTCGATAGAGTCTATTTGTTCTGTCCTTGGGTAGATCCTTTCGCGTTTGAAGTGCCTTGATTTCCTTGCAGAAGATTGATCTTTGTACAATGGATATGACTTTAAGCTCGGCTTCTTTCCTTTCTTCAAGGTTAGTGGCTTTATTGCTTCTCCTTTCCAAGCCCTTAAACTCTTTCACAAATCTGAGAAGTCTTGCCATAGCTTTGACCAACCTTGACCAACTGGAGAATTTCAGAAAACGTTCTGCCAAAGAATTTGTTTCCGTAGTTGTATGGAGTACAACAACTTTGCGTACTTCTGGATCCTCTGCATCAAGTTTCCCCACCGTGACTTCTTCGTGGGGAAGTTTCTCTTGCCAAAGAAAACTTGGACCACTAAACCAGTTGGAGGTAATGAGGTCTTTGGCCTTCAGTCCGCGCGAGGCATGATCTGCTGGATTGAGATCTGATACCACAAACTTCCATTGCATCGGTTGAGTGCTTTCCTTAATACGCTGAATGCGATTTGCAACGAAAACATGGAAACGTCTCGCATCGTTGTTGATATATCCCAAGACAACTTGAGAATCTGTCCAGAAGAATTCTTGAGCATCTTCTAGCTCCAACTCTGCTTTGAGCATGTCACTAATCCGCACTGCTACAACTGCTGCAGACAGCTCCAATCGTGGCACCGTAGTAACCTTCGTGGGTGCTACTCTGGACTTGGCAAAGACAAGAGCGCAGTGGACTTGTCCTGCTTCACTGACAGCTCTCAGGTACGTACAAACACCATACCCTGAAACACTTGCGTCTGAGAAATGGTGAAGCTCGTACTTCTGAACTGTTTGAAAATCTTTTGGCACGTAACATCTGTCAATTTTGACATCTGCTAGATTTTTTAGATCCAACAACCAGGACTCCCACCGTGACTTCAGATCGCTTGTGAGTGGTTCGTCCCAATCTGCTTTCTCTCGACACATTTGCTGTAGTATCTGCTTCCCAAGTAGAACAAAAGGTGCCACAAAGCCAAGTGGATCATAAATAGAGGCTACTGTGGACAACACTCCTCTTCTGGAAAGTGGCTGCTCGTTCACAACTACTCGAAACTGGAAATAATCCGAGTCGATGCACCATTTGACACCTAGGGCTCTTTCAATTTGTTGCTCGCCCAGTGACAAGTCCTTTCTTACTGTTTCTGCACAATCTTCTTCCGGTAGCGAATTAAGCACTTGCTTACTGTTTGAAACAAACTTGTGAAGTCGCAAGCCTCCTGTGCTGCAAAGTTCCTTTGCTTCCTTCACCAAACAAATTGCCTCTTCTTCTGAGTGGAAACTGATAAGACCATCGTCCACATAAAAATTTCGCTCAATGAATCTTATGGTAGCTTCACTGAACTTGCCTTGACCTTGTGCAGCAATATACTTGAGACCAAAGTTCGCACAGGCAGGGGAAGAAGCAGCTCCAAACAAGTGTACGCGCATGCGATAGACAGATGGAGTAGAGTTGAAGTCTCCATTGTCCCACCACAAGAAGCGAAAGTAATTTTGATCTTCTTCTCTGACTCTGAATTGATGAAACATGCGCTCAATGTCGCACATCACTGCAACTGGACCTTTCCGAAATCGGCACAGGACCCCCACTAGAGAGTTGGTTAACTCTGGCCCTGTAAGCAGGTAGTCGTTCAAGGACACCCCTCCGTACTTTGCTGAACAATCAAACACCACTCTTATTTTGCCAGGCTTTTGAGGATGATACACTCCATGGTGTGGAATGTACCAGGCAGGGCCTTTGTCCAGGTCTACAGAGGGAACTCTTTCTGCATCACCACGCTCTATAGTCTCTCTCATGAACTCTGTGTAGTCTTTGTGGTATTGCTTGTCCTTCTCAAATCTTCTCTTCAAATTTTTGAGTCTGTGTTCTGCACAGCTCCGGTTGTTTGCCAGACTTGGTCTGTCTTCCTTAAATGGCAAAGGTAACTCACAGTGTCCATCTGCTTTCATCTTCACTCCTTCTTCCATTATGGAGATGAACCTTAAATCTTCTTGTGAGAAGTGTGAATCTTCCACCTTTCTTTCATTGAAGTCGGACTCGAGCACTTTAATTACATCTGCAGATGTGACCACCTCTTTGACTTGTGTGCGACAGACGTATTGCACTTCTTTGACCAACTGCTCAGCTGACTGATTGGGTGTCACTTCCTTGACAATGATCTTGTGGCTACATCCTATGGCATCCCCATAGTCAACACATGGATTAGCTCCTCCAACTATTGTCCAGCCAAGGTCTGTTCTTTGGGCAAAAGGTTCATTATCTTTTCCCGCCACAACTTCTCTGGGTACCAACACTTGTGAACAATTGTAACCAATGAGCAGGCCTACGTCACATTCAATCAGTGGAGCGATTTCTTCAGCCAGGTGCTCTAAGTGTGGCCACGCTCTTGCTGTCCTTTGTGTGGGAATATGACTCAAATTCGCAGGAATAAACTCTCTTGTGTATGTCACAGGAAGAGGAATTCTCCTTGAAGAAGAGAAACCTCTGACCTGTAACCCAGACAGCCTTTGACTTGGTACTAAAGTGTCTTTAGAAGACATTGTCGAGAGCTTTAACTGCACACATTCCTTCTCTGCATCCAGAGCATCTGCCTTTTCCTTCAAGACGAATGTCGTGTCACTTTGGCTATCAAGAAGAGCATAGAGAAGAATCTCATGTTCAGGATTGCTTGTTGTGGATAACCAAACTGGAATGATTGTAGATGTGAGATTACTTCTGTCACTTTGAATCACACGGTTTGATATTGCTTCACTTGGTGCTTCCTTGGGTTTGGTTTCTCTACTCTCTTTATTGCCTTCCATCTCTTTCATTTGTGGTTCCTTGTCACTTTCCTTTTCTTTCCTTTTCTTTGAGGTTTTGTCTCGTTCCTCATGCAAACATGTCGGGTGTTTCCCTTTACATGTGTCACACATCTTTCTCCTTTCACATTTCTTTGATTGGTGTCCAAAGCCTAGACATCCAAAGCACAGTCCCTTAGTTTGCACAAATTTGACTCTTTCACTCAAGACCTTGTCCATAAACTTCCTACATGTGTGAATGCTATGATTTGAGTTTTCACAAAACACACATTTTTTTGTGTTGGACGTCTCTTCTGCAGCACTCACTAGCACCTTTGCTCCAACACTTCTTGTCTTGAAAGATTTCATTTTCTCTGAGTCACCTGCTTTGAGTGCATGAAGCGATGTTACTGGATTGCACGCAATCTTGGCTTCTCTCGCAATGAAGTCAACAAAGTGGCTAAATGTTGGAAAAGAACCATCTTGTTCTTCAATTTCAATGACCTTTCGATTCCATCTTGCTGACAACCAATCAGGTAGCTTGCTTAGCATTCTCTGATTCTCATTGCAGTCATTCAAAACTTCAAGACCTTTAACCTGAAGCATGGCCGCTTCACATCCTCTGAGAAAATCTGAAAATTCTCGAAGTTCAACGCTATCCTTGTTCCCAATCCTTGGCCATGATGTCAACTTATCTCTGAAAGCTTTGGTGATTACAAATGAACTTCCATATCTTTCCTCCAAAATGTTCCATGCTGAGTAATAAGCACGCTCTGTTCCCAACAGAAAATAACTCTCAACAGCCTTTCTCGCCGGTCCTCCAACATACTTGTGAAGATAGTAAATCTTTTCATTCACTGGGATGTTCTTTCTGTCTATCAGCATTTGAAACGACATTTTCCAATCCTTGTACTTGAGAGGATCTCCGGTGAAGACTGTAGGTTCTGGTACTGGTAGGCGACTTATGTGAATGGACTCAGCTAGAGCTTGGGCCAATGTTGTGGTACTATCTTCCTGTTTGCTTTCTCTTGGTTGTGACCTTAAGTTGGCTTGTGGCATATCAAACGGCTCTGCATTTGCATTAAGTTGCGAATGTGCAAACTGATTCATCGGTTTAGCTGTGACATTTCTCCGTTTGCTCCTTTCGTGCAGAAGGTCTGATATTTCTTCATCTGAGCTTCCTTCGTCATTGTACACTTTCAAACGTGCTTTAGCAGCATTCATTCTCTTTACTGTTTCTAGCCTTTCAAGCTCTCTTCGCTTTTGCTCTAAGGCCTTCTGTTTCTCAGCATTCTCTGCTTCAAGGATTTCAAGTGCCTTTCTTTCACTTTCCAATTCCTCCATAATCTTCAGAGTTGCTTCAGTAGCCGCAAGCTCTGCAGCTGCTTCTTGCCTCTTTACAGACAACTTACTTGAGCTTCTTGATTGCCTGCTATTCGAACCTTTGGATCTTTGAGAGGCGGCAGAATTGAATGCTGATCCTATATCACTCCAGTGAACCAATCTCTCAGAAAGTTCTTCGTCTTCTTCTGCTGCTAATTTTTCTTGAGCTAGCTTTATCATCTTTTGAGAAACCGCATCACAGGTGTCCACTCTGCGGCGAGTGTCTGCATCAGGAGTTTCATGATTGCGCAGTTCATCATAAACTTGTTTCACTTCTGCCGAGGTATGTTCAACTCGGCCGATAAGCTCTTTAAGTTTTGCACTAACAGGTTCTTCAAGTGCCTTTTTGCCTTGTTTTGCAACAACTTTCCACATTTCATAACTGACTTTGAAGCGAGCTTGAAGCTTGTTCACCTTTTCATCATGTAGTGCTTGGCCCCTTTCAGTGAACTTCTTAACTCTTTGACTTTTCCTCAAACTTCCTTCTTTAGTAGCTTTACTTGTGCATGGTTCTGGCAAACTTTCTTGCTCTTCAAAAGCTTCTTGCTGCTCCACAGCTTCAGTGTCACAGCCTTCTTGCTCCATGTCACAGACAGTCAAAGGTATTGTACTACACTCAAGTCACCTAGGTCAACTTAAATACGTGAATAGTCACCTTATGAAGCACCTAGGACCTTAAATTGCTTTACTTTAAAGAGTCAACTTAAACATATGTCACAAACTCTTAAACCAAAATAGTAAATTGCTCTTCACTTGTAGTAAAACAGAAAATAACCTTCAATGTCAAACAAAATACTATAATGTGACCTTTAAATATCTAATGCAGTCTTAAAATAAGCAAACCCTTATAATCAACTTAAACGTACCTTAATTACAGTTACTTAGCATAAACAACAATAACATGAGCTTAAACTTTTACTCCAAACCACCACACTTCCACTTTCATTGCTTGACAGAGTCCCTTTAAGATGAGCTAAAGAAATCTACTCTCCACATTTAACTTGTATAAACGTGTTACTTCTTTGTAGCTTAACCAAGCTGCACCACTGGACTCTGGTTGCTTTATGAGATGTCTGTGTGTGTGTTTGAGCGTCTTTGATGCTTGAGAGAGACGCGAGCTTAATCACGTGACCCGGCGCGCTGTCGGCTCGGCTCGGCTCAGCTCCGCTCCCACTCGGCTCAGCTCCGCTCCCGCTCGGCTCCGCTGCGGCAGACCTCTTTCTCCTTCTCTCTCCTCCAGCACGAAGCAGGCTGAGTTCTGACTGTTACTCCCCTCGAGTCGTAATAAAGCTCAACTTGTTCCTTGTGTTTTAACTGACATTTATTTCGGACAGGAGGATTCTTCGACATGCCTTAACTTGTAATGATGTCCAACCACAGCCGATACAATGCCGTCAGAACTAAAAAGAAATACAAACTTAAATGAATATTCTTAATAAAGCCCCTAAGCATTATATATGGCGAAACATTCCAACAAAACAATCAATAAAATACACATTACACCTCACACTGCGGTAATTGCACTAGAATATCACGCAACACTAGCATATTTACATACAACGAAAATAAACAAAAGAAAACATTTACCTCATTGGCCTCACTCAAAGGGAATAAAACTTTAATCCTTACATCGTGGGGAGGTCCAAAAAAGGCACTCTTTTATTTATCTTACTATTTACTATCTTACTGTGGACGTGCAAACCTCGTGGCTCGTCTCAATTAGCTTGCTGAGTGTGCCAGCCAAAAATACCCTCTTAGCAACAACAGACGGAACTATAGAAAAGGTTCCTATCTAATTGCACAATTAGTAAAAATAACACATTTAAACATATAAATCCAATGAACAAAACATGAATTACTATTGATTTATTTCTTAATATTTCAACTACTAATTGTTTCAACCTTACATATCTAATAAAATGAACTTAAATGCGAGAGTTGCCTATGACGGCAGCTACACCATCACTGAGAGATTTCCTGTTTCCTTCTTCCACAAACACACAAAACTGCATCATCTGCATATCGCTGTGTTTTGTGAGCGTTAGAACGAGATCAACATGCAATACAAGCCCCTGCAACACGCTTATGAAGACAAGATAACTGACTGACATCCAATATGAAGTGTGAAATAATGTTCTCACTTTCAGCAAGAAAAAATTCCAAAAAGCTCTGGATAGGTCGTTATTCCCATCAGAGCTCACTAATCCGAACGAGCCGCAGAAAGCAGCTCCTCTCTGAGCAACATGTACATTATGTAGGAGAAGGTAACAGGTCATAGTTGTAGATTTGTAAAGAACTACAGCTACAGCATTTCTAACTCACTCAGAGGCTCATTCTCCTTTTTATAAAAACACTTTCTTTAAAGATAAAACACATTAAGGTGAGGTCAGAGGTCAAATGCGATTTTTGGATGCAAACTATAATGTGATATTTGTAGCAACGTTCACCAGTACAAATAACAGCAGAATCACCATCCAAAGGAGAGGTCAGAGGTCAAGTGTGACATTGTACTTCCTATATGATGACATACACACAACATTACACGATGCTGACAGTGGGTACCACATATGCATTTGTCGTCCACTGACAGCTATTGATTATCCATCCATGTAGATCATCTGACGCAGAGCTAAAAATCATGAAAATAAAGATCAACGGACCACTGATCATAAATCCTTTTGAACAGACTATCATGTAGGTATACAAAGAAACAATCACTGCTGCATTTCAGTGGCACACAGCTTTAATGCTGATTAAAGCTGTACGTTTGGCTAGTTTAGTCTCAAAATACCATAAAAATCTTCTAAAACCCGACGAATGCAGGCTTTGGCACAAGTTTCCTGCTGCCTTCAGAAACACAAAGATGCCGGTGGAGGACCTCTGAGGCATCCGTCGCCTCTCTTTCATTAGATTTGAGCCACTTTCTACTGTTCTTTGAAGGGAGCAGTACACACCTTTGTATAAAACATTACTCTTCATTTCATAAAAGCAAGAAGACAGTTATTTTTCATCCACGTTGAGGCTGCGATGAGGCACATCGGACACTTGGCTGGCTGCATGCATTCAGCTCACACGGTTGGAAAGTCTCATTGTGATCATTAACACTGCGTCTTTGAACACCTACGTAGATGCTGCAGTAAAAACTATAATTAATTTATGATGAATGATTCTATAATTCATTAATTGTCATTAATTGAACAGTTTAATTTCATAGTAGGAAAAACAAACATCAAACTGCAGCTGGATAGTGTAGTGGTAAGACCACACACGCAAGTTCGATTCTCTCCCAGTATCCAGACAGGATCCAGTATAGTGCTGGGCCATATCATACCGTTCAGGGTAATAGAAAATTAAATATGGCGATAGAATATGGGTAAAATGCGCATGCGCAGTGCCTTTGTTTTCATACGCACATGGCGGCGACGCAGAACGAGAAGAGCGAAAGTGGATCGTTGAATGAAACCAATGAACCTGAACTGGTTTGTAAAAATGCTGCAGCTTCACTGGTGTGGAACTGGTTTAGCTTTCGTCAGATACACAACAAAGCACTATTTTTGGTAGCGCATGCTAGCGGGCCGTCGTTATTACCGTGTTGTTTGGAAAATACGGCGCACTTAAAATCATCCTTTGATTTTTCTGAAAGTCGACAGAGCCCCTTATAATCCCGTGTGCCTGATGTATGAACTCTGGTTATGTTTACTGACCTCGAAACGATTTTATGTGCACGGCGCTCGAAAATCTGTCAAATGTTTCAGTACGACTTTGCTGAGCTACGAAGCTGCACCGCTCGATGGATTGTCGGAGCATTACGGCTATCGTAGGCGGAGCCTCGCGTATTGTGTGTGTATAACCTCTTTTTAAGTTTTGTTGATGTTATACATGGTTATGCTGAGGATACGTCGGCCAGTTTGTGGAGTCGTAAAGTATTTTGTCTAGTGTCAATTATAATAATAATAATGGATTGGATTTATATAGCGCTTTTCAAGGCACCCAAAGCGCTTTACAATACCACTATTCATTCACTCTCACATTCACACACTGGTGGAGGCAGCTACAGTTAAATACAGTTGTAGCCACAGCTGCCCTGGGGCAGACTGACAGAAGCGAGGCTGCCACATCGCGCCATCGGCCCCTCTGGCCAACACCAGTGGGCGGTAGGGTGAAGTGTCTTGCCCAAGGACACAATGACCAGGACAGAGAGCTCGGGGATCGAACCGGCGACCTTCCGGGTACAGATACACTTCCCAACCCCCTGAGCCACGGTCGCCCCAAATTATATCATCAGCCTGTCCGCAGCTCGGACACGACTGCGTGTTGTCCTCTGTATGATTATGTATGTGACCAATAAAGCTCGTTTCGTTTATAACACTGATATCTGTGACCACACAACTCCTGCAGAAGATAAACTACAAGCTTTTTTACTGTCGTGCAAATCTCTGACGTCTGATGCCGGGCAATAACGCTGTCTAAATAGTCAAAACAATCATAAGTAACCTTTCCACTGTGATTTAAGGTGTCGTCAAAGAGACATTACAACTGACTGTGTGTTATCTCCATCACAGACTAATGGAGGCAGGCTCTGTTCTCTGAGACTAACAGCAGTCTCTGAGCTCTACTGGATCTTGCCCAGTGGTGCCATTCTCCAGTCCATTAGGATCTGATTTCCGCCATGGAAACATCACTCAGAAGCCATTCTCCATCTCCGTGTCTGTAATGTACCATCACTGCCAGCTAGCCTGGAGCAATCATCCATCCATCCCACCATCCCTTCATCTCTGCATGCAGCAGGCAGGCAGGCAGCCCCACCCAGAGCGAGGCACAAACCATGATCTAATGTTTATATAGGAACGCCTGCAGCTCTCTGGCTGAGGAAGGGGGATTCAGGATCAGACCTTGACCCGTGTGGAGTTTTTAAGGCCAGCACCAGTTCTAACAGTGTTACTTTAGTTGGTGTATAATGTGCTCTGGCTCTCTAAGAATAACACTCGAGCTGGGTTGTGCTTTTTCTAAGTAATACAGACATTCTTGCACTCAGGCTGCCAGCAGCTGTATTTTAGTGCCGATAGGATCTTTAAAGCCACAGCCAGTGGAATTTGAAACTTAACGACTTCAGCGACCCGCTGAATCTTAGAGAGGTTTCATCTCCATCGTGCCGCCCGTCCCTCATTCGTCTCCAGCCTGAGGCCACGTTTAGTCGTGCGGCGTTACGTAGCATTGGTGCCGCATCGCACACGATGGAGTCACAGAGTGAGATGCATCTGCTGTCCGTCACATTTATGGGAATGCTGCTATAGAACCAATACAAGGAATTACATGTCAAATATGTGGCTATAGACACTCAGCATTCATCAGCATTCTTCGTGCTACGTGACGATAATGACGGGGAAAATAATCCCCCCCTCTCCCAAGCTACCATTTAACGTCAGATGGGGAGCTCAAAGCTCCTCTTGTGCACCTTTGGACTCTTTTCAGTGCAGCTGATTTTGGCTCGATCCCCGAAGCCCCATTTTCTGTGCACATGTTGCTATATGATGCGTGCTGGATCTCCTCCAGAGTGTTTAAACGGTCGTCCTTCAAACCGAAGTTCACTTTGGAGAAGAGGGCAAAGTTTCAGGCTGTAAAAATGTTCAGTATTACCATGTTGGCGCGACCAAAAAAGCTGTGCGCGGTGGCACGATGGAGCCGTAACAGAGCGGGTTTGTGCCGAATGTCCTCGCCGACATGGAACAGCAGAAGGCGATGCTGACAGATCTGAAGAGCACAGGCCGATAAATCCCACGGCTCTCATCAGCATCCACGATCCTTCACGCTGACACGGATGCTGATGTTTGCTCACGGTTAGATCTGAGATGCATGGCACTATCTGTACTCCTAATTTCACTTTTTACCTTACATTATTTCCACATAAAGGTCTTCAGCTGTGTGCACACACAGGCTGATATCTCAGCTCAATAATATCCTCGCAGGTTTGTTTATAACCAGCAGAAAGACATTATAGCTCTCCATCATATCAGAACTGGATGAAACAGCCGTGGCCAGATCAGACCTTCAATCAGGCACTATGTGCATTTGCAGAACCATTTATCTGTCTCACTGTAAAAACACTTATCCATCACTGAGCAGGAAAATGCTAAAAATTGCATGAAGAAAAGTCATCTCAAAGGGCCAGCTGCCCAGGAAAATATTGTTTTTCAGCACGGCTGCTTTTTAAACCATCTTTTCCATTCATAAGTATTGGCCACTAAATTCTGCTGAGCCAGGAGAAGACGCACCACCTCTCAGAAACATCAGCGTTTTTACCCCGGCCCGGTATATTCATTGGTCAGAAGGAGGAGGGAGGGGGTTTCCCGCTGCGCTGCCTGACCGGCGAGCATTCATGGGGGGAGGGGCTAAAAAACACCTTTTTTCAGAAGATGAACTGAGGTGTCACGAAGGCCAGGTGCAAAGAAGGATTATTAGAGTTTGAAATCCTTCTCAGGATAATCCAGTAAGTCCAAATATGCTGTTGAAACAGGGAACACGGCCCCTTTAAGGTCGGGGTAAAGAGTCAGGGAAAGATCACAGAGATGCTTTAAAGATACTCTGCGGTTAGGTTTACGGAAAACTCGTGGTCAGTGATGAAAACTTCGTTTAGAGAAGCTGATGTTTGCTAAAAAGGGAAAAACCCGTGATCAAGATTTTAACGGAGGGACGTGGCCGAGCGTGGAAAAAGTGAGCGGGACGTAAAAGTGCTTTGGCAGGTTAGCATGGGAAAAGAAAGGAGAGGATAGCGACCACGATTAAATGACACAAAACACTTCCTGCTGTGGGCTCTGATTTCACATTTAGGAGACTTTAGGAACTCAAACTGACTGAAAGAGTATCTGCAGGAAGCCGCTTATCAAAGTGTAACGGACGCTCGTCGAGAGGTTTTATTTTCTGAGCTTGGAGACACGATTGTTCGTTCAAAGTGAAAACATGACTTCTTTACTCCAAAAACATAAACGGGCAGAATGTGGAAGTGGAGCTTTTTCACGGGCTGGTCAGCTACTGAGAGGCAGGGAGGAAGAGACAAAGAGCTGGGCTGTGGCTGGCTGTGGAGGGGGAGGTGGGATGATGAAGGAGGAGGATGAGGAGAAGGAGGGGGAGCGCTGTGTTGTGCTGCATTGTGCGCTGGCGGCTCCAGCTGCCCTGCCGCTGTGCTGCTTGGCTCACCCAGCGTCTGGCAGGCGGCCAATCACAGCGCAGGAAAGCAGTGCCACTTCAGTTCAGTGTGTCAGAACGAACAGGGGAGGGAGGAGATACAGAGATGTAAGGAAGACGAGGGGAGGGAGGCGTGGGGGGAAGCAGATCGGGGAGAGAGGGACGAGAGGAGGAGAAGATGGAAATGGGAGGAGGCAGGAGGAGAAAAGGAGGGAGAGGCAGACGGCGCTGCATCCGCACCTCCGGATGGAGCATAGTGATGGGATTTCCGGCTCTTTTTAGAGAACCGGCTCTTTCGGTTCGGCTCACTAAAAAGAGCCGGCTCTTTCGGCTCCGAACCGGCTCTTCAGGTTGTTTTGTTGCTTTAATTAATTTATTAATAACAATAATATAAAATTATGCACAAAAGGAATTACTAACGTAAAAAAAAAAAGTGGTTTTATTTATATATGTTTATATATAAATATATGCGGTGGCCCCTAGAGACAAAACACGTACAAATTCCAAAACACATTTCTAGCATGAACTGAACTTCCAAAGCCGAGCTACTAGATCACTTAAATTACACAATTGAAAGCATGTGTGTATTGTTTGTGTATTTATACACAGGCACTCATATATATTCAAATCATTTTTAAAAAAAAAGTTCATTTACCTGTTACTACCACTGTTATCTTGTGGCTTGTGTAGCCACAAGATAACAAAGGCTCAACACTGCGCCCAGCATCCTGGAGCACTTCTGTTGTCTTTTGTACGTGTTTTGGAGTTTGTATGTGCTTCAGAGTTCGTACGTGATTTGAAGTTTGTATGTGCTTTGTCTCTAGGGGCCACCGTAAATATACTTTTATTTATTCACTCCACATAAAATGTAATAAATAAATAAATCATATAATACAAAAATCAACTATTCACATTTCAACTTTTAACTATTTAAATTTTCAGCTTTTTCCTTTTACAAATTTAAAGTGAAAACAACACAAAACACTGCAAACCACAACACAATTAAATATAAATTATAATATGAAAACAAAAAGAACATGCATATTCTCTGTCATATGGGCCTGCGTGAATAAATTTTCTGAATCCTTTATCATCTGCAACTGAAAATAGTTGCGGATGATTACTATACCTTTCTAATGTTGTTGTCCCTGCCTCTCTTTCTCTCTCTCTGGCTCTGTTCCTGTGCTACTGAGTGTAACTACCGCCCCTCCCCCCTCTGCCCAGCGTAAAGCACAAGGCTCGCGTGCAGAGTGAAACGGAAAAAAAGAAAAAAGTGCGAGAGAGGGTGAGAGAAAGAAAAAAAAAACCAAAAAAAAAAACCACGTGACGGCTCGCGTCGTTCACGTCAAAGAGTCGGCTCTAAGAGCCATTTCGTTCGCGAACGACCCATCACTAATGGAGCAGCAGCAGCCTGCACCATTTCCTCAGAGCTGCGCGTGGAGGCAAAGCATTCCTGCAGCTGCATCAGTGTGCAGGGAAAAAACCAAAGAGAATACCTGCATGCTGATGAGTCACAGTCACCTCTCCACCTGGCAGCAGCAAGAGGGAAAGCCAATCTCGCATTTCCTCTTGTCACTTCCTTTGTCACCTGTCATTTCCCCGAGTGACGCTCACAAATGACGCCGACTTAAAACTACTTCGTCCCGGCGACGTCCCAGCCCTCGCCTCGCAGGCCTCGGCGCCTTCACGGGGTTCCTGCGTGTTTTGGTTTGTGTCGGGATTAAAGGTGATGACTAACACCACACGACGAGAGCAGAGACGCCGTGTGCACAGGAAGAGACAGGAAGGAGACTTTCTACTGTAAAAATGTGTCTGTCCCACTTTCCTTTGTCTAACCTTGACTGTGGATCAGGTTACAGACTGTGGCACACACACAGACACACACAGACACACACAGCCTCTGCAACCTGCCACAGACGCACAACTCACCTCTTAGAGCATCACAAAAGGAGAAAACATGTCTGCAGTGCTAATTGAGAAGCACGTCGTTTGTGTGCGTGCGTGCACGAGCGCTACGTGCCGGCCCCTCTCTACACCACATGAACGCGCTGCACCCTTCCACCTCCATCTGTGTCTGCTTTCTGCTGTTCCTCCTCTCTGTCTGTTACACAGCACGCCGTTTGCCACCCACCTTTGGTTTAATGAAGGTTTCTGCTTTTCTATTTCCCCCCCCACATCGCTTCAGGTGATGCAGTTTGTTTGTAACACGGCAGAAGCTTCCTGCTTGTATGTTAATGTCCGACGGCGAGACTATAAATGACACGAAACACCACAGAATCTATTCTTTATAATCTATTGCAATTAGTGTTAGAGGTGAAGATCAAAACACAGATTTAGTCCCGTCATGGCAGGACTGACATTTATTGGATTTTGACTTCTAACGATCATGAAAACAAAAAAACGCAGCAAACCTTTCTCCTGTGTGCCGTTGCTCTCGTCCTTCCTTAAAGCTTGATCACAGTTCAGCTCCAGCCATCGTGGTCAAAGTCAAATTTATTTATCAAACACGTTTAAAACAGCAACTGTTGACCAAAGAGCTAAAGAGCTGTACGCCAAAAAGAGTCAAAACACAGGAAGACGTGACAACATTTAAGAACAGAAGCAGAAAATGTTGAGTAAGAAATAAGACAAATAAAAGCAGCAAAAACTGATTCTGGTTTAAAAGCCAAAGAATAAAAGACGGATTTTCCTGATGTGAAGCCGCGGACACAGCAAAGGCTCGATCTCTGTGCTTTAATCTGGACCTCGGGACAGTCAGCAGCATCTGATCCGCAGACCTCAGTGATCTTGCAGGAGTGTCCCCGTTCAAAAAGGTATGAGGATGCTAACCTGTGCTTAAAAGCGAATAATAAAATCTTAAAATCAATTCATAAACAAACTGGCAGCCAGTGTAAGGATGCTAGTATGGAGGTAACCGTGCTGCAGTCGGCTAACCGATGACACTCTGACTCCTGAACAGTGTTGGTCAAGTTACTTGAAAAAAGTAATCAGTAACTAATTACTGATTACTTCCCCAAAAAGGTAATCCCGTTACTTTACTGATTACTTATTTTCAAAAGTAATTAATTACTGATTTGAGTTACTTAGTTACTTTTTAAAAACACGATTTACAACCTGAATAGGTGATAAAGCGATAGATCTTTCAGCACAATTCTACTTTTTCTGCATAATCCATCATACAAAATGTAATCAAATGGAAAAGTCTCTTTTTAAAACTTGTTTTATTAGTTTTAATCTTTTAACTTTATGCATCAAGCAAACATTAAATTATATGCAACATTCTCTGACTTGAATAAATTAGTTTAATATTTAAACCTATTTTCTGCACATTCCAGCACATAAAATAAAATATTTTTTGTGTTTACACTCAGTCTTTCAAATAGATGCAAGTAAAACACAGCAGAAAATAAATAAAGTCAAAGACTCAGCGGTCCTGTTGCTCTATTTTCACCTGTAAAGCAGGAGTGAGACAGGCGGAGGTTTACCCTGGTGCAGGTGTGCCGCGGTCAGTTGAAGAATCCGCGAGTTTCTCTGTGAGTTTCCCATTACGTCGTAGCTACTCGGTGCTTGTTGGAAGTTTAGGGGTTTTTTCGCTGTAAAAATAAGTTTTCTTCCCACGCACAGCGGACACTAATGTTTTTGTCACTTTTTATGGAATCAAACTCAAAGTAAGGTCAGTACTTCCACGCTTTAAACGCTGCACACTCATACTCTCTCTGCACTCGATATGTGATCCATTGTTGATCTGCACACAGCTGTTGTTACGAACGGCGCACTCGCTTACGTCACTGTCGTGAGACATTCTCGCAAAAAATCACGGTTTTAGTAACGCAGTAACGCAGCGTTCCTACGGGAAAGTAACGGTAATCTAATTACTGTTTTCCATCCATCCATTCACTTCCGCTTATCCTTTTCAGGGCCGGGGGGGCGCTGGAGCCTATCCCAGCTGTCATAGGGCGAGAGGCGGGGTACACCCTGGACAGGTCGCCAGTCTGTCGCAGGGCCAACACACAGGGACAGACAACCATTCGCACTCACATTCACACCTAATTACTGTTTTTGCAATAGTAATCCCTCACTTTACTCGTTACCTCAAAAAAGTAATCAGATTACAGTAACGCGTAACGCGTTACTGCCCATCTCTGCTCCTGAATAAAGACCAAAGTCGAGGCGAGATGAAACGGATCTCTCAAAGCCTCTCAAACAGAGGAACGGCTTCACTTTTGCAAGCAGCTGGAGATGAAATAAAATATCAATTTCTAACAAGGTCACAGGGACCAAACCCAAACCTCCGTTTTCTGTTCATTTATATTAAGAAGGTTTAAAGCCATCCATGCGTTAACATCCTCCAAACTATCAAGTAAACCCTTCAGAGGACTCGCAGTCTGCATAACAATGAAATGAGATGTCATGTTTTAACAAGGCTCCAAAAGCTTCTACAGGTGAACCCACGGGAGGGTTAATCCAGCTGTCCTTCAGCCCAGCCTGACATCCTGCAGCGGCTGCGCAAGCCCCCCATCGGGGTTTAACTTTGTACCTCCCAACCCATGAGTTGTGTATCGCTCCACCTGCATGGCTTTTTAAATTTATTGGTCAGACTCTTTGGCTTCAGTAGAAATTCCACGTTCCAAGAAAAAGGGCTGAAATGCTTTTAACTGTATGATTTCAGCAGGTCGGCTTTGGCACCGATGCCTCGAATCTCAGGACCGGATGCCAAGAAATAATGATGCTAAATAAAAGACGCATAAAGAGGCTGGAGGGGTGGCAGCTGTGTGAGAAGACCTCGGTTCATGTCCTGTTTGGGGTGTCTTTGTGGTTAAGGGTAGCTGGTAGGTCTGTGAAAAGCTTGGGCTTGGATAAAATGCAGCCATCACCACGTTAACGTCAGGCCTCCTCTCTGTGTTTGATTACAGGAGTGGTTTCAGGTGTGCAATCATCCAACGGCCTACAGCGGCTCACGCACCGCTTCAGCCACACTTCAGTGAAGCGCTTGTTGATGAGCTCTTTGCTCTTCTTGCTTACCGAAGGTGTTTCTGTCACCTTTATTAATATTATTCCACTCGTCTCCTGTCAGCTCGGTATTATCTCTGGCTCCTGTTATTATATTTCACTTCTCTGGTGTTTTATATTTTTTAAATATTGATTCTTGGATTGTTTTTTAGGTCGTTTATTTTACAGATGAGATCCTCGCTTCTGTTTCATTTCCCACCTTTGTGTTCACCTTTCCTTGTATCCCTCCTCCTCTGTGCTAAAGTCTGTAATCACACAGGGTGTGTCGGACCTTCTTCTTCTGTTGTCTCTGTACTAAAGCCTGTGTTTACCCGTCCTCCTCTGTCGGTACTGCTGAGAATGTAAAAGTGTGAAGGTGAGGAGAAAGTAAAAATGGGCGTGTCTTTATACGGCAACAAAGTAGAGACTTCAACACTGAGCTGTAAGGAGACAAGTGCAAATAAAATCAGTCCATTATTATGAATTGATTGATTTGCATGTTAAATATCTCCTGTTTTGTTTATAAACTTGATCATTTAGTTTTGAAAGCCTGACGTTTCCCTGTCTCTTCCTCACAACGACAAATACAGTTTATTAATTAAAATAAACTGCTCGGTGTCTGAGCTTTAACGATGCTGATGACATGCAGCAGGTTTGAACGTGTCGGGTTTAAACGGCAGCGCGATGGACACGCAGAGCAGCATCGCAGATTCAGCCACAGCGTCTCCCGTCAAAGCTCACAAACAGCTGCTGCATACAGTCGCACATCAGCCTTTCAAACGAGTAGCGAGCACGCAACATGTCACCACGACGGGACCAGAACACCAACGTGTGGATCAGACGATTGTGCAGCATGCTCCGAGTAATCCTTCAACTCTTGTTGTGGTATTTGGGAGTTTGAACGCTCAGGTGAATACCTGAGTCACTGACACCACCTCTGACACCTCAGACACTTCACACCTCCTCTATTCACCCTGCTCGCTCCCCCCCACCCCCAACAACAGCATCCAATACACACTCAACACAAGGCTCCAGCCTGTCTCTCTCAACCACCCAGGTTAGGAGGGAACTGAGGAGGATTAATGGCAAGAAGGCAGCGGGTCCAGATGGCATCAGCTCGAGGGTCGTCAGGTCCTGCGCGGACCAACTGTGTGGGGTGATGGAGCACCTCTTCAACCTGAGCCTGAGGTTGGGAAGAGTCCCACAGCTCTGGAAAACCTCCTGTGTTGTACCAGTGCCAAAGACTTCACGCCCCAAGGACCTCAACAGCTACAGGCCGGTGGCTCTGACATCCCACCTGATGAAGACCCTGGAGCGGTTGGTCCTGGCTCAGCTTCGGCGCCTAACAAGCTCATCACTGGACCCACTTCAGTTTGCCTACCAGCCTGGCATTGGAGCGGATGATGCCGTCATTCACCTCCTACATCGTTCCCTCGCTCACCTGGAGACCGCTGGAAGCACTGTGAGAATCATGTTCTTTGATTTCTCCAGTGCCTTCAACACTATTCTTCCCTCGGTTCTGAAGGACAAGCTGGAGAACTCTGGAGTGGACCATCACCTCACTACCTGGATCCTGGACTACCTCACCGACCGACCACAGTATGTGAGGACTCAGGGCTGTGTGTCGGACAGGGTCGTCTGCAGTACGGGGGCCCCACAGGGAACGGTTCTGGCTCCGTTCCTCTTCACCATCTACACTGCAGACTTCTCCCACAATTCCACCCAGTGCTTCCTGCAGAAGTTCTCTGATGACTCTGCAATAGTCGGCCTCATCACTGATGGGGACGACAAGGAGTACAGAGGACTGACTCAAGACTTTGTGGACTGGTGCCAGCTGAACTACCTCCAGATCAACGCCAGTAAAACCAAGGAGCTGGTGGTAGACTTCCGCAGGCACAAGCATTCTCCATTGCAACCACTGAACATCCAGGGTATGGACATTGAGGCTGTGGACAGCTACAGGTACCTTGGTGTTCATCTGAACAATAGACTGGACTGGACTCATAACTCAGACGCCCTCTACAGGAAAGGGCAGAGCAGGCTGTACCTGCTGCGGAGACTCAGGTCGTTTGGAGTGGAGGGCCCACTCCTGAAGACCTTCTATGACTCTGTTGTGGCTTCTGCTATCTTTTATGGTGTGGTCTGCTGGGGCGGCAGCATCTCTGCTGGGGACAGGAAGAGACTGAACAGGGTGATCCGAAGGGCCAGCTCTGTTCTAGGATGCCCTCTGGACCCAGTGGAGGTGGTGAGCGACAGGAGAACGGCGGCTAAGCTGTCATCCCTGTTGGACAACGTCTCCCACCCCATGCAGCAGACTGTGACAGCACTGAGCAGCTCCTTCAGTGGGAGACTGCGGCACCCACGGTGTGGGACGGAGAGATTTCGCAGGTCTTTCCTCCCCACTGCTGTCAGACTCCACAACAAAGACTATAACTGAACAAACACACACATCCACACATGTGCAATAACACTAAGTGCAATAATCCTTTCTGTCATCGTTGTATTTTTACTCAGTTGTATATAGCATTCGTATTCTATTTTTATCTTATTGTATATTTTTATTCTATTTTATTCTATTCTGTACAGCTGTGTAGTGTATTTATTCTTATTGTATTCTAATTTTTGCGTCATAACTTTTGCACTGTCCACTTCCTGCTGTGACAAAACAAATTTCCCACGTGTGGGACTAATAAAGGTTATCTTATCTTATCTTATATCATCAGCAGGTGACCTCCTCCACCCAGAGACAGGCTCAGCCAATCGTCATCCACCCCAAACAGATTAGGACTAAGATTACAAAGGCGTAGCTTTCAGGAGGCTCCACAGTGTAGTGGTTTACACATTCACCTGACAATGAGCGATCCCCGGTTTGACCCCGTCGGGAAGGGCATCCGAAGTAAACAGATGGAAGTTTGGTGCTGGAAGTTTCTTCTTCTTCTTCTTCAGCTTTAATCTGAAGACTTGCCCAAACACAGGCCCCGCTGATTTCTACCAGACAGACAGAAGAATTTACTCGGATACATAAAGATGTCTGTGTGGCTCAAATATCTGCTCGTCACAAGTGTGTAGACCTCTGATGGTGGTTCAAACATGGAGGCTTTAGGCGTGGTTAGCATTGTGTGAGAGTGGATTTGAAGGCCACTGGTGAAGAAGACTTTACTTTCAGGGCCGTGGAGTGGAGTTGAACACTGTAGCTGGAACAGCCACACTGGGTCTGTTATTAGCACAGCGCTGTGATCTGCATTACCTCGCTAACGTCCTGTACGTGCACACGTGAGGTCAGGGTGCCGGAGCGAGGAGCGGCGCGCCGACAGGCTGCTCTGTATCCTGTGACCTACTGCTTACTGTGACCCAGCGTCTGTGTCTGCAGCCCTGCAGCCGCGGTGCAGTGACTGGCAGAGCGATCGCTAAGCCCTGTCTGTCTCCGTCGCTCTCCGGGTTAAAGTGGGCTAAGCTTTTATTCCTCTCATTAAAAGGCATACGGGTAATCGCCCCTAAGCAGCAGCTGGCTAACGCCTAATACCCAACAACAAAGATCAGCCGTGATGCTGCGATCGCTGTCCGTCTGGGTTTAAGAAAGAGCAGCGGGGCAAACTGAGGCCCGTGCGGTGGCACTTTATTTCCTCAGACCTGCAAAGCTTAGGGAGAATTTTACAGAAGAATGAACACGAGCAGAGAGGGAAATGTAGATAAACGCAGCTGCAAGAAGTGCTGCTCTGGGTCATTTCTCTACAACGAACAGAGTGGAGGCTTCAGAGCAGAGCAGAGCGGGGAGGGTTTCATGTTTCTGGAATGCTCTCCACATATCAGGGTTAGGTGCAGCCAGCAGCAATGCAGGCCTTTTACTCAAATACAACAGCTCAGCTTAGCCACAAACAGATAAATATTTGATTCTGCACTCGGTGGATGAGTTAGCGACGCAGATCCAGAAAGGAAGGGATGATGTAAGAGACATTTGATAAATCACGCATGGCGCACGTGTGCTCGACTCGAAATCGGAAACGTGCAGATGCACAGATGTACTCGAGGATTTAAGAAAGTATGAAACGCATTTATTGAATGTAGAAAAGAAGAAAATCGGGACGAGATGAACGGTGAGGGGGAAGCTGAGGTGTCAAATATCAACAAGAGGATCCCATCGCATCTCCTCCTCCGGCTCCTCCTCATTAGCATTGGCATTGTGCTCCTGGAGTGAAGTGACAAAGCAAAATGCTTCTGGTCTCAACGGTTTTTGAATCGGCTTGAAATCCCCTTTGTGTTGGTCAAAGGCCCCCTGACCGAACAGCCCCCACCCACCGGTCCACCGCCTCCACCATCCTCCAGCCTCTCCCACCTCATCGCCCGGCAGTGCTCTTAACCTTTCAGCTTCATGATGCCGCGCTGCACTGAAGAAAGAGGCAGGGGTCAAAAAGCTCCCCGTGTGTCCGTCTCAGCACTGCACTGATCTCATGTTACCAAATACAGTTTCTATACTGGAGTTTATTCAAAAAGTAGAAAAAGGACACAAATATTTAAACTTCAGAGAATACAGTTGAGTATGAGCGTACACCAGCGTAACAGCGCGCTGTAAAATGCTGCTGAGACACAGGCGAGTTCAGTCTCTGATGAACCTGATGTATGACGGGCTGCTCATAGGCTCAGGCTACAGTATCTGTTTGGGGACACGTGCTGACACGATGCAGCACAGATGATGTGACGGGACTGAGTGACTAATACAGCCTCCCGACCCTCACAGACACATCTGCTATGTAGAAATATGGTTGTGACCAAACTCCTCGAAAATGTATAAAAGTACGTGATGGCTGCATAAGTCTATTTCCTACTTGGTGACGCAGCTCTTATGTGTGTTTTCTTGTACATTAGACACACAGTGAAGTGCTGCTGAGGCTTTCCTAATTTAAACTAATCGCCTTCACTCCGACTCGTCACCCGCATGTAAATTATTAGAATCCCAAAGTAAAAATATGTGCATGATTGACAAAGTTTGAACTGTGCTGAGCACATCAGAGCTGTTATCACTGTCATTGATTAGTGATCAGGTAAGACGTGCATATCTAATCAGGTTACTCTCTCCAAACTGTTTCCATTGTTGCTCTCTTGGGTTAAACATTAATGAGAAACTCAGAGCGCCTCACTCCAGTTTATTCACATTTTTGTGTTTTCTGTTACAAAGATGAAGTGCTGAAGAGGACGCCCAGACCCTCAGCGCTCATGCTGAACCTGCACGCACCGACTCCATGTCCAAGCTGCAACAATAGAAACTCAAATAGATGCTAATGCTGTGAACTGTGTCGTCGTCGTGATGAGCAGAACCAACAGTTATTTTAACCGTCACCAGTAAAATCAGGCAGAAACTGGTGAGTTCCAAAGACTCCTGTTATAATCAGGTCACCTGTGGCTCAGATGCTACGATTACCTGACACACCAGTGAACTTCCACAGGGGGCGCTCTCGAGCGCACGCAGCTCTCAGAACTAAATCGTCATTGTGTTTTTGATAGAGAACAATCATTCTACTTTCACATTTCTTAATTTCAGGTTTTTAATGTAGTAAAATACCTTTCTGTGAGTATTATGGACCACAAACCTTTCTTTTTACAGTATCCTCCATCTTTATTTGAGGCATCAGAGGCAAAATCAGCTTCACTGCAAGGACGATTTGATCTCACTTCAGTTAAGTATTGACGATGGATTTGCAATAACTAAAATAAATGTGGATTTTTTTTGTCAAGAAACAGATGGAAATAATTATTTTAGCTCTTTAGCTCTATTCACTCCAAAACAATGAGGATTAGCAGTGCCCCCTCCCCCCTGCTGTGCCCAGGCAGAACTGCAGCCAGATTCTGTACAATGTGGATAAACAGTAAGAGGAACGGGTCAGAACCACAGAGAAAACATGACGATGTTGGCTGTGCACACCTGGAAACTGCATTTCAACCACATAAACAAACAGATAACACACACACATGTTGGGTATTCATATCCTGTGGGGACATCTAATTGACATAATGCTTTCGCTAGCCCCTTACCCCAACAGTAACCTTGAAAAATGAATATCTAACACTAACACTAACCTTTAGTTACCTAAGGTTTAGTTACCTAAACCTAACCATAACTAACTGTAACCCAAAACAACATTTTGAGTCTCAAAAATGCCTTCAAACTTGTGGGGACCAGGATTTTGGTCCCCACAAAAATATGAACACACACACATACTCACACACACACTGTCTTACACACACACGCACACACACACACACACACACACACACACACACGCACACACACACACACACACACACACACACACACACACACACACGCACACACACACACACACACACACACACACACACACACAGTACTCAGGCACTGTATACATACGCTGCACACATATGTATGCGAGGTGAGAGAGTTATGTTGCCTCTGTTAACACTGAGGTAAATGATGACATCATAGGTGGCTGTGTTTGTCCATCTTTCATTTACAGTTTATTATTATTGCGTGGTCAAATTAAAGAGAAAAAACGAGAATGCTGACTGGAGTGGAAGAGGGCCGAGATCCTCGGGGAAAGAACACATGTGATGCGTGATGAACGCGTGAACAGCTCCACTTCCTGCCAGCCGGCCTGAGCAGCGCGAACCGGGAAAGAGACAAAGAGCAAGACTGGGAACAAAGAGGTGGGCGTGCCTGTACGAGCGGGCCCGCCCAGTCATTGCGGGCAGCCAATCGGATCCCGGATATGCAAACGAGCCGCGGCACCGCATCGCCCCTGCCCAGGCGGTGACGTCACCCGCACATCTCTCTGTCTGGCTCTGCAAAGACTCAGACAGAAGCAACAGAGGAGCTGAGGGGAAGCCAGCACGGATTATTACCGCTGTGGAATAAACACGCGTTTTCCTGCAGCAGCACGGCTCGGCTCGGCTCGAACCGGGACGTCCAGCTTCGGCCTGGAAACCAAAGGGGGTGGATGGTTTTACTGTGGCTCCTTTGCGCTGCTTTCCCTCCCCTCCTCAGCCGCACTGGTTTCTTTGCACTGACCAGTTGTCTTTGAGAACCGGCTCCGGTGCCTCTCCCCTCTCCTCCTCCTCTTCTTCCTCCTCTCTTCCCCTCTCCTTTCTTCGCCCTCCTTCCTGTATTATTTTCTGCCTTCCACCCGCAACCCTGCGAAGCCGCAAACATGCCCAGCTCGCTGTTCGCCGACAGCAGCGTCCAGGGAGACGCGCTGGACGACCAGAGAGCGCTGCAGATCGCCCTGGACCAGCTCTCCCTTCTCGGCTTGGACAACGACGAGAACCCGCTGTACGACAACGGCCAGGAGCCCCGGAAGAAGAGCGTCAACATGACGGAGTGCGTCCCGGTGCCCAGCTCCGAGCATGTGGCTGAGATCGTGGGCAGACAAGGTGTGTGTTTGTGTGTGTGAGACGGTTGGTGTTTGTCTTGCAGCACAGCTGAGCGCGGCCATGCACCCAAACAGCACCGTGTCCCGTGTGGGAGGACGCGCATGTGTCACTTTTCTTGCTTTCAGGCTACATTTGCAGCTCTGCTGGTGAATTCGGCTTCCCTGTTCCCCTCCGGGCTTCAGTTTCTGTCTCGCCAGTTAGTCATACATTGTTCCTTCTCTATAAATACACGGCGGTGGGCGGCAGCGCGCACAGATTCAAGAAGTTGACATTTGGAATAAGTGCTTATTGAGATTAATAACAGCCCGTGCTGCTGCCGAACTGAAGAGAAGCAGGAAGCAGCTCAGAAAAGACACCAAAGTCGTGCTGTTTATCGTGCGTGCTCTGCAGGCAGGCACGCGTTTGTTCAAGTATTTGACAAAATGAACGGAGTTTGGTTTCGAAGAATTAAAATGAAATCCGAGCTGTTTTGGGTGAAGCCTGGCGATGACCGCTGACAGGACAGAGGTTATTATCATCATCATGTGGTGTTTGTAGGTCACTGTGTGCGCGTGTGTTTTCCTCACACATTCTTTGCTTAATGGCTGTGATGGTGATCGGATCGAATTAGGACAGCGGTCACGATGTTACCTTGCCTCGCAGGCTGCAGACGCCCATAGCTGCACAGATCTCTCAGTGTTTCCAGCTGTAGGGCTGCAGGGCGGGACTGGTGCTTGGTTACATATGCGGAATCTTTTCCCCTCCCTGTGCTGCTGCTGCTGCTCCCACAAAAACAAAAGGAACTGTAAGGACACTTTACAGCAGCCACAGTGCGACATTTGTGCAGTAGGCTTGTTTACATCCAACACCATCACCCAGCCCCCTGCGTCGGGTTAAGTCAGGCTAGAAGCACGGAGAGGAAAAATGGTGGACTAGCCGTGACCCGGGGGTGTTGTTTTAATGCGAGAGACTATCCTTATTTAACCTGCACCAGTTTGACGCTAACTCGGGATTTAAACTGGTTTACGGTATAGTTGGACTCTCCTTCCTCTGCTGGTTATATCACCCTGTCCCACTCAGCTGGCTTCGCTTGGCTAATTATGTCATTCTTCCCTGGCTGTTTCCTCAGCTGGTCTTTTTGATGATAAAGATGTGTGCCTGTGCTTCAGGGCGTTGGAATGTGAGTTAAAGCTCAGCTTCCAGGATATGAAGTCTTTACGTAGCTTTGCCCCTTTTTCCCCAGCGTGTCTCGCAGCAGCCGTCCTTGTGTTTTGCTGAAGGAGACTTGCTCGCTGTTCTTTCTGTCCTGCTGTATGTTCGTGGCGGTGGCACGTGGTTTAGATTTGTTCTTCTCTAAAAGGGTTCCTCACCTGCTCGCACTTTTTGACAGACAACAACAAGCACGCAACATCTGTTCTGAGAACATGTGCCACATTTCAAGGTTCTACGTCCTCACTTTTCTTCTTTTGCTTCCTTTGCCTCAGGTTGCAAGATCAAAGCCCTGCGAGCAAAGACCAACACCTACATCAAGACTCCGGTGCGAGGCGAGGAGCCCGTTTTCGTGGTGACAGGCAGGAGGGAGGATGTGGCCATGGCCAGGAGGGAGATCATCTCGGCTGCAGAGCACTTCTCCATGATCCGAGCCTCCCGGAACAAAAACACCAGCCTGAACGGGAGCGGCACCCCGGTCCCCGGACCGCCTAACCTGCCTGGACAGACCACCATCCAGGTCCGGGTGCCTTACCGCGTGGTCGGGCTGGTTGTGGGGCCCAAGGGCGCCACCATCAAGCGGATCCAGCAGCAGACCCACACCTACATCGTGACCCCGAGCCGGGACAAGGAGCCGGTGTTTGAGGTGACGGGGATGCCGGAGAATGTGGACCGAGCACGCGAAGAAATCGAAGCCCACATCGCCATGAGGACCGGAGGCCTGATCGAGCTCCAGGACGAAAACGACTTCCACGCCAACGGCACCGATGTGGGCTTCGACCTGCACGGACACGCCACCCTGTGGTCCAAGCCCAGCGCGGGGATGACCCCCACCTCTGTGCGCAAACCCTTCTCCAACTACCGCAACGACTCCTCCTCCTCCTTGGGCAGCGCCTCCACGGACTCCTACTTCGGCAACAACAGCTCGCGCATGGCCGACTACAGCCCCCCCAGCCCCGCGCTCAGCTACACGGCCACCACCAACAACAACGGCAACAACAATAACAACAACATCAACGTCAACACCAACGGCAACGGGTTTGTTTACGGAAGCGACGTCATCTCCCCCGACTGCACTGATCTGACTTTTGACTCCTCGCCAGGGTTTGACCCAACACCAGCCCCGCCAGGCCTCCTGTGGTCCCCGTACGACAGTCGCATGACCCCCTCCTCCACCGGAGGCAGCTCCCCCACCTCCACTTCAGCCATGTTCCCCACCAACAGCTCGGCTAATGCCAACGGGATCGCGGGGAGTCAGAGGAGGGTTAACGGCTGCACCCCGCAGCCTCGCCTGTCGCCTCCTCTCCACAGCCACAACGGCGGGCCCGCCGAGCACCCGTTAGCCCGCAGGGTGCGCAGCGACCCGGGCGGAGGCCCACTCAGTTTCCCCGGCTACTCCGGCTCCATCGCGTCCTTGCCGGGCCCCCACCTCCCCGGGGTCCCGTGCGACTCCTCGGCCTCGTCGTCGTCCTCCTCTTCCTCCTCATCCACCTCCTCGGGTACCAGCCGAAAAGGCAGTCGCGATTGTTCGGTGTGCTTCGAGAGCGAGGTCATCGCGGCGCTGGTTCCCTGCGGGCACAACCTCTTCTGCATGGAATGTGCCAATCGGATCTGCGAGAGGAGCGACCCCAAATGCCCCGTCTGCCACACCGGCGTCACTCAGGCTATACGTATATTTTCATAAGAAGTGAAACTCTTGGACTGTCTCGTCGGCGAGACAGACTACAATAGCAACAACAGACTCTTCATACCGCTTTAACGATCAGCCAATCGTCAGTCTGGAAAGTGTACATAGATATACATATGTATGTAAGAGAGGCTGCAGTATCCAGAAGAAGGGACAGACAGCCTTCGTGGGCTAGTTGTGAATAACGTACTGTAGCTTGGGGAAATATTTTCAACATCTAAGTGCATGTTTTAAATATTACAGTATAGTAATCAATAGTTCTAGTTAATTGTACACTATATTTATGAAGCGAAGAGAGACATTGGGGTCAGGACGGAGGTACGGGGGTCCGCCTGTAGACCGTTTCGGCGGGACGAGCCTTCCAGGTTTGCCGATCAAGTGTAGTGAGGGGGGGCGGCGGCTGGGAAACGTGGAGGGCGTCCGGCCTAACAGATACTGCAGCTCGAGGTCAGAAACCACGCGAGGGAGGGAGAGCAACAACATATCCTACATATATATGTATAGAATCAATTTCCACAAGTTGAAAGTTTTAAATGACATTACTACAGATTGAAGTATTTTATTCTTTTTTGACTTGAAAGATTATATTTCTTATTGCAAAGATGTTTACAGATATTTTAATTTAAGTTCAGTGAACTTTTTTGTAGCTGGGTTGAAATATTGTTCATTTTTTTAGTACGGCCTTACGGCATTTGATCACTGTATTATTTTAATATCACACGACTGTGGGAGCAAATCCGAGTCCACAAAAATGTGTATTTGACAGTATTCTGTTGGGATGGAGTTTTTATAGGTTCAGCAAAAAAAGTCTTTTAAATCTGCTTCACCCAGCATATTTTTTATTCCGTAATATAAAGCATATTTTATTCTATATTATTATGAAACATTGAAATGTACAAAACTTAGTAAGTTGAACACAAAGAAACCGTTTATGCTTTCTAAAATTTGTATGAATTAGATTCCAGTGGGAATTACAGGCTTCTGTTGCACCACTATAGTTTTAGTATTTCTATTTTAATACATTTGTTTACCACTTGTTTATGTATATGTAGGTGAAGTTACTTGAGCGTAAATGTACTTTATTGAGCAAAGTTTAAGAACAAAGTATATTTTATTTTATGATAAAGGGCCTTTAACCTCATGGTCAAATACTAATATTATATTTGCTGAGACAAGATTTGAAAATGTATCAAGAGTTTTATTTTTCTGACATTTAAAGTTATACATGATAAAAAAAGTAATGGTGCTACTTCATGTTTTTTTAAGTATTTCTATATAAGTCCAATAAAAATGGTACATCGATGTTGGTGTCTGCTTCTCGTCCATCCTTCACGTGTCGATGTGGATCGGAGTCGTAATAGTTTTCCGAGCGGCCGACCCCTCTCTGGTCCCTGATAGAAGCTCGGAGGTGGCGGGATTATCGCCGCAGCCTAATTATGGAGGATATGCTTTGACGGTGGGACTCGGCCTGCCTTATCACTAATTAGAAGAGCTGTGCGACCTATTCTTATGCAGATCTGCTGGTGTGCAGACCGTAATCTGGCTCCTGTGGGCTTTGGTGGACTGATGAAGCGGGACATACTGAGAGATCTGAAAAAGCTAGGTGGTCGCATTTTAGAAAACCAGTTGGTGAAAAAGCCGTCAGCTCATTGGGTCGTTTGGGACCCGTTTACTGTACTGTAGAGTGCTCTGGTTTAAAATGTGCTGACCTGCTAACTTAACCTGGAAAAAAAGGGCAGAAAATTTCAGAAAAGTTTGTACAGACGAGTTTTATCTGATATCATTTTGCTACATCTGGTGTTTTTGTAGAGTTTAAGTCTTAAAAATGAACGCTGTGATTCATTCAGGTTTTTACACTGATGATGCAGACGCCTCAAAAACTCGTATTCAATATGATACACTTGGTTAACTGACAGCTAATCGCCTACAATGTGAGTCATTGAAGAGAAGAACACCTACAAAGTCTTCTTACTTCAGATCCTCAACAGTTTCTGTTTTCTGCTCATTTTAAAGTGAACATCCTTGAAGTTTCACGTCACAGACAAGAAACAGCTGATTGTCCCCTAAAATCATTTTACAGACTCGCTGATCGATCAGCTGATTGAGAGACAACAGTCACTTTCAGCAGGTGTTTGGTCAGATTCAGATATGTGCTGATTCGTGGCTTAATTTATTTAAACGTTTTGTTAAACTGGGAAAAAGGTCGGGGAAATTAAACTAACGAAGGCCCCGGGTTCTGTGTGCACCTGTGGTCATTTGCTTTGGTTCCTCACTGGTTTAATAATGTCCAGAAAGAGGCACAACAGTCGGTGATTTTATATCACAAATATAAGAATGTTTTAAAAATAATTTTAAAAGATGTCCAAGAATCAAAAACTCTCACAGCCAGATACAAAAGAAGGAAAAACACGGAATCATCGTACCCGGGAAGACGAGGCCGGGGGATGTAAATCATTAATCAGCTGCTGGGATAATCATTTCTCCCATTAAATCTGGTTCTAATTACACATTAACCAACCGCCAGCCGACCTGGGAGGAGGGCGGAAATAAAGGCTGGTTTCTCAACCTTTGGGTCCTGGGACAGCGCCAGGAGGAAGAAGTACTAACAACAAGCTCCAGATCAGTTCCAGAAAACGGTTCAAACCCCGCCCCCTCGGTCCAAAGAGCTCCGCGCGTGCTGATGTCACGTCCTTGTGCGACAGCGGTTCAGACGGACGTCTCTCACTCAGAGGGGAAAGGATTTTTCACGCTATTGTAGGTCATGTGTCTGTTTGTATTTAATACAGCAGGATCTGACAGACACTCCATGTGCTCAGACTTCTGTCATCGGGTGTCCGTTTTATCAATATAACAAATATTTTAATGCCATTTGCATTTAAATAGCTGTAAATTCTTTCTGGTTCTCAGCTTGGAAGAATAAAAGACGAGGTCCAGAGTTCGAGGATATCGGTTTGAGTATCTGAGAGTGGTCTCAGCTTTTCATGAGTTTCTTTCACTTCTCACAAGTGAAATTTTTTTATTCATCTCTAACTGATAGACGACATTATCAGAGAACATTCTTTTACACAAACGTAGCCAGAAAGTCTGAGGAGGTCCAGTGAACAGTCAAATTTCATTCTGGAACAAATTTTCAACCAAATCTAGTTGTTGAGAAAAGACGGTCAGTGATGAAATGTTTGCTGCGACTTTTAAGTAATCCAACATTTTTTTCCTTCTCAGTTCACTCTGTGTCAGCCATCTGCTCATAACTCAGTAACTCATCTGAAGTCATGTAGCATCAAGTGCATCATCTTCATTTAACACACAGTGAAGCAATCCCAGAATGAGGTCACTCCGATCATGGCACACTCCAAACATGAATGTTTGAGTCCCTGATTTAGTCGTGCGGCTGCGGCTGCTGCTTCGGCTGCGGCTGCTGTGGCTGCGTTGTGTTGAGATGTTGCTTGCTGTGGATGTGCGGTGTGGTTTCTCATGTTTGTGAGGTTGGCGTTAATCTGTAGGTCGCGATGGAGCACAGTAACCTAAAATCTGGTGTTGCATAAGAAACCGACCATTTATCACACAGGTACTCTTGGCTGCTCGCTTATTTTCCAAGGGTTCACCACAGTGGATGGATCTGCATGACTGATTTGGCACAGATTAACACCAGATGCACTTCCTGACATGGCGTTCCCATTTATCCTGGCCATGAACTGGCACTGGAGTCACACCAGCTCGTGACCTCCATCTGTGTCTCCTCCTGGAAACAAACTGGGGATGTTTCACGTGTAAGGCGGATGTGTTACCCACATGACAAAAAGTCTGTTATTCTCTGCGGTCAGTTGTGTTCGTCCCATTGCTACAGGTGTATAAAATCCAGCACCTGGCCACTCAGTCTGCCTTTACAAACACCTGTGAAAGAACGGGTCGTTCTGAAGGAGGCGCTGCCTGGAGAGCTTTTATTTAATCTTTATCTTGTCTTTTTTACATAATTTCCTTAGGGATTAATAAAGTATGCCGATTCTGATTCGTATTCCCGTGTGACTCTGTTAGCCTCCTAGGACCTGGCGTCCACATATGTGGGCATCACATTCTGGGTTGTTCAGACCAAAATACTAAATTGTTCTCTACAAGGGCCCGATATCCACTTATGAGGACGTTATTGCTACTGTTCTATCCACATTTGGAGCGAATGTCCTCATATGTGGATCTCATTTTTCTCACAAACAACAATCAGGTAAAAAAAGAATTTAAAAAATCAGGTAATTCTTTGTTTTTACAGTCATCAGGTCCCAATCAGCCCAAATAGCAAAGAGACATTAAAAATGCTGCTTTTGATGTTTGTTGCTGTCACTGTAACAGTGTTATATGTAACACGTGTAAATGTGGTTGAAAAAATAGTAAACTCTGCCAAATGATGCATGTTGAAAAACGATGACGCGTTACAGCCAGGCCTCCTTAACCGTTTTAAGCCCATCGGAGCATGCGCGCTCCGTTTAGCATAGCTATTTTTAAATCCCGGTAGAATTGGCACCACTAAGCTAGCGCAACCATTTTCTTGCACATGAAAATGGAGGAGACGTACTTATGTAACACTGCTCAGCTTGTCCCAGGTCGCCGTTTCCTTCCACAACTGGCTTTGCTGTCAACGAACAGTCCAGAAACATGATCCGATCAGCTGTTCTTAGCACTTCCTACTTGGAATAAACATCAGCGCGAACTATCGTATGTCTGCCGTTACCTGCGAAAACAGGAAGTGATGTCATTTCGTGGGAAACGTAGTTTTTTTCCCTACAAGGCCTTTCAAAGGTTTACTGGTTTTTGTGCATCATGTGTGACTTTATGCCTTTCTGTACATTTTCTGCTCTGTTGTTGGAAATGGTTTATTTTGTTGCTGTTTTTTTGCAAATTGTGCGCAAAAATATTTATTTTCATTTTTTCCGCAGCTTATAAAAATGAGTGCATCTCAAAAATGAAACTATGAAAACACTCAGAATAAACTTTCTGTGGTTGGAAACTATTTTGTGCAACTTTTTTTGCATCTGCAGTTTTGATGGATGCAGTTTAAACCTCTGAAACTAGAAATATGTGTAAATAAAACGATTTTCAATTTTTTTGTAGTTTATTGCACTTTTTTGCAATTTGTGTAGTTACTATGGGCTTAATGCATAGATATTATTAAAACTTGGTATATAACGGTTGTATTGATACATAGCCTCTTGAAATAGCACTACAGCAGGTAAAAATATAAAGATAAGCCCTGGCGGCTTTAAAGGCTTAGCATCCATATTGGATGAGATGGGAGTGAGAGGCACAACACTGACCGACGGACCTGACCTAAACCTCAGCTGATAACTTTCTTCTTCTTAAGTCGAGCCTCAGGTCAAAGTAGGGCTGCTTTATAAATGCAGTCGCACCAAGAAATCACCGACACACAGCAACTGTTCGGCTGCTATTTTGTTCCATGATGAGGGGAAGTGGACTTTGCAGCTATCGCAGGGAAACGTTGTGAAACTGTTTCTGAGAATCCAGCAGAGTCTCGGGCTTCCTGCTGCCTCAGAGCTTCTAAGTAATGTCATTGTGGTCGGGAAGTTTTTGTGCAGGAGTGTAAGTTTCTACTGCGGAGGCATAAAGCCAAGCGCTCTCAGCGAGCATCCACATTGGTTGATCCTTTAATAACACACTGAACATGAAAGCAGAGCGTGACACATGAATTCCAGTGTTTCGGTCAGAACCTGATGTGCACGCCCTGATTTAATTTTAACTGCAACCTGCTGGAAGTGCGAGGAGCCGACAGCATCGTCTCCTCTGCGTCGTACAGCTGCTGCTCTCTCCCCTCCCCCCACCTCCTTTCCCTGTGCCGAAGTGCATCCCCGAGTCATGCGGTCCTGCTGGAAACACTGACGCTTAAACACACACTTCGCTGCAAGATAGTAAATGTGGACAGAGCCGGCTCTAATGATAAGTTTAAAATGGAAACATCCAACAGGGGCCCGCAGAAACTGGCCCCATAAACCATATTATTAGGAAGCAATCTCACGGCTGCGGAAAAGAGCTGACAAGTGTTTTTAGTCAAATGTGCAACACATGGAGTTCACAAAGTGCTTCTGTGGTTGCAGATTCACTGAAAGAAGGTCCCTGCGTCTGCAGGCCAGGAGAGAAAAACAGAAATGTGAAATCAGTTTTCCTTTCATCAGTAGTTTTATTTGAAAGCACTTTTTTACTCCAGCACATTGAAGCACGTGAGATGTTTGGGGGGATAAAAGTATGCTCTGCTCATTTCCAGCTCCACACTTTTAGCCTCATGCTCCTCTTAGGGCAGCTTTGCATGATTTACAGCTCAAAACAATCCTTCGTTATCTCATGCTGAGCCTTGGTACGACTCCTCAGTCCTCCCTCTGCTTGAAATAAGCAGCTGTAGCTCCTCCCCCTTTATGTCCACTTTCTTCTGATTGGACCAGTCAGTAGAAGCAAAATCAAGGAAATCAAGTCTTCTTTAGACGTGAGCTAAACGACTTGAAATCAGACACTTTGATGACTCTGCATTTCACCTCAAAGCGCAGCACAGCTGTAAAGGCTTAGCAGTCAAAAACAGCGGTCCGCCCACCACAAGCCTACGCTGACAGGTCACACGTCACCATCGCTCTGGGTTCTGAGCCGTCATTTCCAAAATAAACACCGTCTTTAATTCGGACCATAAACGCATCAAGAAAGTGTTTGCTGAGGTCAGAGGTCAGGTGAGCACTGAGAGGCTGATGACCACCTGCTGGCCAGTGTGGAGAATGCAGTTTGAAGGAACTTTAGAGAGCATTAGGTAATTATTTTATATACTCGCTGCCCATAAATGAAAGAAAATATGAAGGTTTTCTCTTTTTAATGCTGTCTTGCATATTTGAACAAACACATAAATGCTTTTGATGAACAGTCATAAACTGTGTTTCACTGTGAACAGCCGAGTGTTTTCCACACTGCGCGTAAACCCGTCCAATCATCCGTGTTGTTCTCACCTATCTCTGAGAGCTCAGCCATCCTTTGCTGAATGATCTCGTTCATTCGGTCACCACCTGAAGCTCGTGAGCGTGAACGGGCCTTAAATAATTTGACTGTAGGCTGTACCGGCGTGAAGCTGACATACCGTTCACAACGCCTGAGCTCCATTTTGGCTCAGGTTTAGCGCACGCGTGTTCTGTGAGTTGCAGACACAAGCTTTGACCTCTACACTCTCATCCAAATATGGCTCCAAAAAACCAACACGGAGGTGGTCGAAACAATGCCAGGGTGCCTACGTCCAGCTTTTATCTACCATCTGAATAAAACGTAATCACCTGACTTTTCTCTATCGTGTGGTTTCTGCACCGCGTGAAGCTTGTGTGCAAGAAGTCTGTTATACTGGTTTGATCTGGCTCAGTAGGATCGCTGGGTCAGAGACCTTTACTGCAGAAACATCCCAGAACGCAGTGCCATCTTTTTGTGGCGTGCCACAGGTGAGAAACTTCGATGAGATGTTTAATTGGAGCAAATGGTTTAATTTGTACTTTGAATTTTCTTCGGTTCCCGTGACACCGCATCACCGCCCTGCACGAAAAACCGATCATTTCATCCAGGAGGCTTACACAGGCCGGCGTGGAGAGGTGTTTGGAGTGAAGCAAATCTTTGCATTATTTATGTGCGGAGTTGTGGAGCCTCTGTTTATTCACCTAAAACCTCTAATTTCCTGTAAATAACCAGCAACGCTTTCTGCTCTCTCTAGTCTTTGAATATTTATCACTCAGAGTCATTAAGTTGGGAGATAATCGTGAATATTTGGCTGAAGGTTCTCGCTTTGCCTCAATTAGCCTTGCCCCGGGTGGAGTTTCCACTTGGCATTTAGAAAATGCACTTCAAACTTCAGCAGCTCTCAGATGTTTTTCTCAGCACACTTTAAGGCTCGTGTGGAGTGTAGAGGTGTAATCTGAATAAAACGATAATTCACATGAAAGCTCGTGGAAAAAAAATCCTTATTTTCACAGGTTCGTTGTGCTTTATGGACGCTGGCTGTGACGCTGCAGCTGAAATAACACGTGTAATAGATCTGGATTGATTTAAGGAAAATATCCATTAACAACACAGTTGATTCCTACGATCATTAATCTCATTAATGCTGTTCCTACCCAACTACTGACGTCAGCAGATGAAAGCTTTGAGCCTTCGAGTGACTGTGTGTCTCTATTTTAATCATAAAATACTTTCCTACCATGAAGTTCTCAGTCAGTCTGCGACTCGCAGTATTTTACGGGGATTTTTCCACTGATGCACAAAGGATAACGCAAAGTTTCGTTGGTCTCACAGCAGACGTGACCTCTAATCTACTGATTTGTGCTCCGTGAACACAGTTTTTCATGTATCCATGTGCAAAATAAATATTTTCCTCATTAAACCGCAACAACATCCTGATTCAGAGATCGGAAATGTTTGTGTTGGAGTGAATCAAGTCGTACATGTTACACATGTTCACACTTAATCTGCATCATTATTGAATATATTGCTACAGTTTATTAAATATGGTGATATGAGCTGAAAAAAGGCTGCTGCTTCTTTTAAAGATGGATTTTCTTGCTTGCTTGGTGGCGTTCTCACACTTTATCTGGACAACATACTGTATGCGCTGCAGATATGATGTTAAATACAAAGTTACGATGACTGTCGTGAGAAATCCTGAAAATCGTGTCCGTGGAAAACCGGATTCGTTGTTTGTGACGGTTTCACATTTTGCTGCGACAGCTTCCTGTTTTGAAATATGTGCACGTTTTTTTCTTATATGATGTGATTATAATTTTGGACACTAGCTGATGTTGATGATGTTTTTCAGTTAAACAGGGTCAGGGTTAATGATGCCTGGAGTAGGACCCTGCTGCAGAAAGTTAACTCATAAAAACGAAGCGTATGACAAACATAGTCAGAGCCTTTAAAAATTTATATAACAGTAACAGAGGAGCCAGCTTTTAGTCACAAAATAATTTGGGTGGTGATTAAACACACTTTTGACTTCTTCTGTTGCTTAATTGTCAGACTGGGTTAAGTTTGGTGTTTTCGGTTAAAAACATGAACTCGAGCACTTAAATTTATGAGCGTTCGTTTACAAACGTCCACGTGAGATTATTTTGGAGTTCCCTCAAATATACGTCAAGACATCAGCACCAAAGAACACCATCCACGGATCCAAGAGACACCGGCGGCAATATTCGCCGCCCCGGGAGAGCGAGCTGCGCCACCACCTCAGGTTATTACATCTGTACCTCCACATTACAGCAAGTCAAGTGTGTTAAAGTCCTAATTAGCGACAATGACAATCTCCATTTTGTGTTCGCTGATGTGAGCACCTGTAAGCTGTAGCCACGGGAGCCTCTCGTAATTAGCGTCTATTTCCCCTTAAGAAAGCAACGAGCCTTGAACGCACACCCACATCCGCGAGCACAAACTGAAAACCAACTTCTTCTTTAAACTGCAAACACAGAATTAGAACAATTCTGATGCAAATGAACCAAACACAGAAAAAAAGAAACTGCAAACATAAACAGCAGATACAAAAGGTTAAATATCCAGAACACGTCAGATGTGCAGGAGCAGACGAAGACTGTTCCTCAGCCACGGAGGAGACGTACAGGACCAGTGCAACAAGCTGCCTGCAGATTTGCTGCCCTTCCTAGTTGGGATAAAACAGAAGTCGTGGTTTCACACGTCCATGAGTCGCAGCAGCTCTGACTCTCTGACCGAACGGGATCCGTGTTTCAGAGTAGACTGGGACATTAGTGTTGTGGGACACGCTGAGCTGACTGTTGTTGTGACGTAATGACAAATAGTTTAACAATAAACTGAACATTAATTAAAGATCATTTATCTAAAGTTCACTCCTTCTGTTTGTGTGAATATAAACAGCTGCTCGTCCTCGTTCGGCCGCTGCAGAAAATACTTTCACCCGGAAGGAATCCCGGACAGAAGACGAGCCCGGGGTCAGAGCGTGGGGAAGGTGTTGGTTACTGATGATATGATGAATCCATTTTGATGCTAAAAGCTGTTTATTGATAACAATCATACTTGGAGTCGTTGTAAAATGTATTTGGCTGCAGCTTGTAACAGCTTAAATGTTTGCAGCAAACACTGAAGACCCAAATTTCTCACTTTATTATGTTTCCTAAAAAAGTTTCTTTAATCTCTCTTTGCTTCTGTTCTATGAACCTTTAACTTAAAGACTCGCAAACTGTGTTGAATTATTGCACTTTAGTAACAATGAAAAATGGATATATACTCAGTGGTAGCACATTCATCAATGATTAAACATCTGATAGAAGCAGTGACACACCTGCTGCTGTCAGAGCTGCAGGTATCAGGCTGTGATGTTCTCCTTTGGAGTGGCACAAATAATTTGGCATCTTATTTAATGCAGAATAGTTTGAAATGGTTACTTAAAAAATCAAGGTAAAAGGTAAATGGATGCAAAGAACCTTGTTGTTTGCAAAACTTGTGCGTAGGATTTTAAAATTGACAATTTATATTTGCATTTAAAGTTATGAAATATGATTCACTAAACATGTTTGTGGTTGTTACAGTAAAAAATAACCTTTTCTACTCTGATTTTATGTTTTCTGTCTGATTTTAGATCAATTGTGTTAATACAGTTTGTCAAAATGAAAACATGACTGTAAATTCAGACACGTGAGGCTGTGCTGATGATACCAAACAAGGCAAAGTAAATAGTTTGCAAAGGTAAAATGTGGAGGGAAAATGAAAAGTAGTTAAAAATGGACAATTATACCCTGGACCCCAGAGGGTTAAATGTTTTTTTTCAAAGTAACGCAATAGTTACTTTTCAAGTAATGAATTACTTTTAGAATATTGTAACTCAGTTACTAACTCAGTTACTTTTTGAAGAAGTAACTAGTAACTATAATTAATTACTTTTCCAAAGTAACTTGCCCAACACTGGTACTGATGCACGTGTGACGCATTATGGTCAGTAGAGATGACACGTGGGTAAAAATGCATTAGCTCTGTGAGACAGATAATGAAACCTCTCTGAAAGTGACGATGGGTCTGTGAGTCTGTTTGCTTCCTCTTTGGGTGCATGTGGAGCAGAAAGAGGGCGGCAGCCTGGATCTCTGAGCCATCAGAGACTTAAACAGAGCGAGATGACAACTCGCCGTCCGTGCTGTATATTTTAAAAAGCTCCGTCTGACTGAGCATTTGGCTGCAGACGGAGAAGTCTGGTGTGCCAGGCTGTGTTAACAGCAGAGGAACAACAGAACATGTCTGGTGTCTTCCACGCTTTGACCTACATCTCATGCATTTAATGGACCTGCGTACACACACACACACACACACACACACACACACACACACACACACACACACACACACCCTTCCTACAGAAACAGAGGAGGCAGCAGGCAGGCCTGTGCAGAGTGAATATCTATATTTTATTCATGCTGTGCTCCCTGCTTGTCACCACTCAGCAGTCGGGCCATTACTTGATGTGATTCGCCCATTTAAACTCACTTTTTCCTAACAGGAGTCTGTCGCAGGTCCAGCTTTGAGTTAAAATTCACTACATTACAACAAAGATAAAGACTAAAGTGAGACAAGGTGTTGTGGTTCAGTGATACGAGGGCAGCTCGCTGCTTTACTTTCTGCTCCTTAAAAGATTTATTCCAACTCTGCGAGTCTCAGTCTCTACCTTTAGCCATCAGCTCAACTGCTAATAGAGTTCATGCTGAGATGTTTCAGTCTTATAGTTCAAGTTAGTTTAGTGTTACTGAGAAATTATTCATTTCCTGTCACTTAATGTGCAAATCGTACGCTGCAGTCTGTGCTTTTATACGTTTGTGCTGCACGTAAGCTTGTTCTCACTCTCTGGCCTCAAAGCAGTTTTTCTGCAGCCTAACTGAGTTTTTAGTGCCTAAAACAGGGAAAAGGGGAAAAGTAGCCAAGCAAAACACGAACCAGGATTTTGATTTTTATGAGTCTGTTACCAGAACCGTTTGATCGTATCTCGCACATACAGTTGTGGTCAGAAGTCTGTATACATCCATCCTGAGGATGGACGTCCTGGTAAGTTTGGGCCTTTAATGATGTCTTTGAAATGTTCTTTTTCCAGGCTGGAGTGATTCGACCGCATGAATCCTTAATGACTTTAAAAACAAGATTTGGGTGCATGAGTTTGAGTTTATTTTGGAAATGTATGTAGAGACACTTCTGGATCAAAAGTGGATATGCAGGCTCAAATATAGGCCTGTTAAGTTCTCACTAGTAATCAGGAAGGACTGCAACTGGTAGTTTCTCTTTGCAGCATTACAAGGAACAGCACTCACTGGACTGACCGACACTCAGAACAGTAGGAAGGACCAAGGAAGTCAGTCAGCATCTAAGGAGGAGAGTCTGTAGATTTACATGCAAGTACAGGTTTTTCCAACGTTTGCCGAGACCTGAAAGAAGACCCGAAAAACCAGGAACAACCCAGGAACCACTAAGGATCAAGCTTGGCATGATCTGGAAACTGGTGAAAGACCAGTGTCACGGTCCACAGTGAAGCCAGTTTGACATCACTGCATACTGGGTGAGGGTGCCCCTGCTCCAAAATCGAGACCTGCACGGTCGACTGAAAGTTACAGCTGCCCACATGAACGAGCCTAAATGGCTTCTTTAAACCCCAAAAGACTGTACCAACTGTCAAGCATGGTGGGGGCCCCAAGTCCCAATCGCAGCCTTACCGAAAACTTGTGGACTTGCTTAAAATCTGGGTCTCTGCCAGGAAACCAACTAATTTCAATGACTACGGCTTTTTCCAAGAAGAGAGATCAAATATCCAACTTTATCCACACCCGAGGCTTGTTGATGGTTACCAAAAACATCCGGTCAAGGTGCAACTTGGTAAGGGACATTTGACTAAATATTAGTGGGGGTGCACGTGTATATTTCAGCCAGTATTTATCCTTCTGGCCCTTTCTGGATGATAACCCAGTTCTTGCTCTGAAGGTCATTGAAGGTTTATTCTGTACAACATTCCACCCTGGAAAAAGAAATCATTAAAATTACGCCTGTGATGAGTGGATGTGAACCTCTGACCACAACTGTAAGTGTGTGGAGACAGTATGGCAGTAAAAAACACAAATGTAGTATCTGTCCGTCCACCTTTGTCCTGATGCTCGGTCTGAAACCGGAGTATAAGCAGAGATGCTCTGACCTCCCTCTCCTCAGCTTCCTCCTCCTGCTCCTCTCGGACGCCATCACCTCTTCCTCGTGTCCTGGAGTTGTCCAGAATGCCTCATCCAGGATTGCAGATGCTGATCCACTTGCTTCTGTTTGTTTGGAGGAGCAGCTGTTCTACTGTTAGTGCCCTCAGTGGCCAAGCTCCTCCCCCTTTGGAGGAACCTCATTTCTGACTCTTGTACCTGCAGGCTCGTTCCTTCAGGTGCTTCCCACAGCTCACGGCGATCAGTGAAGGCAGGACCATTGACTGTTAATCAACAGTATGCTTGTTAATCTCCCACTCCACTTACATTAACAAGAGCCCAAAATACCTGAACTCCTCCAGCTGAGGCGGCGACTCCCTCCCAGACCAGGCTGGTTGCTCCACCCTTTTCCAGCCTCAGACGTGGAGATGCTAATTCATCCACACCACCGCACGCTCGGCTGCAAACCACCCCAGTGTGATCTGAAGGTCACCACTTGATGAGGCCAACCGGACCACATGAAGAGTCTGACACGCTGAAGCTTGCATTTAGCTATCGAGGAAGATGGCTGTTAAAAAAAGTCACTAGTCCCTAACAATGGCTGGTGTGCACTTCTTTAAGAAATGTGTGCCATCTTTCTCCACACATGCACAGTTTGCCCCACACTCAGCTTACTGGAATCTTGCTAGCCTACATTCACTCGGGCCGTCTGATTTGTCCGGGACGCTGTCGCCCTCTCAGCGTGATTTTTGCAGATTTTTAAAGATAGACAGATTTACATCATCCTCAGCTAATAAACCAAATTCACACCAAAGTTCTGCTTCCTGTAGATGTTAGATGACGTCGTGTTTATGCAGCAAACATCAGAGCCGCACTAATCGTTCTCAGTTTCAGAGTCTATACGAGCTGGTCAGTGTGGTCCACGCGAGCTGACTTCAAAACCTCGTAATGGATAAGCCTCCTGTCCTTGAGCGTGTCCCTGCCTGTGAGAAGCAGTCGGAGCAGGCTGTGGGTTTTCCCCTCCACGGCTGAGGGAGGAGGAGGAGGAGGAAGAGGAGGAGGAGAGCATCGGGTTTGTTGTTCAAAGCCCGAGCTCGGCGGATGCATTATAAATGAGCAGGGTTTTGAGGCACGTCTCTTCCTCCCTCGCTCCCTCTATCTTTTTTTTACACTCTTTGTGTGTGTGTGCGGGTGTGTAAGTGTGTGTCTCTATGTGCATAATGGATTTTTATCCTTCGCAGAGCACAGCGGTCACAGTTTGTCTGACTCCACATGGTCTTTATTATGCCAGACGGAGAGTGTATCAGCGGAGACATACCAGGCCGGCATCTGCCCTCTGTCTCTATCTCCACACACACACACACACACACACACACACACACACACACACACACACACACACACACACTCATGTTGATGGTAGCCTCTGTATATCGGAGGAAAGGTGCGCTCCTCTGAGACTCTCCTCATGGAACTAATCATCACATGCTGGATGCTTTTTCCTGTTTGTTAGTTCTATTTTTACCTTCCCTCACACACACACACACACACTGTAAGGCTGCGGTGACTTGCAGTTACTTCCAAGCGTTGCTCGTGTTGCTGACCATGTGATCACCTGCTGAAGCGCTCCATGCAAACGTGCCAGCACGTCACTGGTTCAGTCGTCCTCTGTCTGGTGAGCCGACGTTGGCTCATGACAAGGCAGCAGGCGGAGTACTCAAAGATCCGGTGTGTCCATCTGCTGATGTTTGATGGATCTAATTAGATTGCATTGATGGAAGTGGAGCTTTGTTTCAAGCACACAGGTTTCTGATTTCTCCTGCTTTTACCTTTAGTTTAGGAGACATTCACAGCAGCTTTATGAGATTGTCATTATGCGAGGATTAGGTTAATTTAGTTTAAAAGCACCTTTTAATTGGACCTATTCTGCTTACCTCTTCATATTAAATGTGACCAGAGTTTCAGATAATGAGGTGAGTGAGAAATCTGGGCTGCAGACGGCTGTAAACACTCAGTTCGACTAGTTTTCTTCTATTATTTCAGGGGTATCGAACTCCAGGCTTCGAGGGCCGGTGTCCTGCAGGCTTTAGATCTCACCCTGGGTCAACACACCTGAATCTAGTGATTGGTTCATCACCAGGCCTCTGGAGAACTTCAGGACATGTTGAGGAAGCCATTTAACCATTTAAATGAGCTGTGTAGGATCAAGGATCATCTAAACCTGCAGGCCCTTGAGGCCTGGAGTTCGACACCTGTGTATTGTTTGACTTTTATGATGTCATAGAGAGGGGTTATTATCAGCGAGGGATTATAACGATCCACCTTAAACTGGAAATCGGAAATCCTTCGAGTCAGCTTTTCACTGAAAAGGTTGGAGAAGCCCCACCAGCCCTGATTTCACAGTCGCAGATCGCAGCAGTGCGACGCAAACAGCTGTAAAACTCACTTCCAGTTCCACCATCAGGACTTCTGAGGTCAAAGCAGCGCAGCATTATACACGCGTGTTGTATGTTTTGATCAGGTGTACGTCACTCCGATCCATGGAGATTATAATACGACTTTTACTAACTGGGACCACATCCTCAGTTACGACGTGCGATGATGGGTGAGTGACCGTGAGCAGACGCTGTGGTTTGGGGAAGGCTTCGGAGAGGAAGGGCAGTGGCTGCCGGCACACCAACTGTTTTGGATGCCAGTGATCCCAGACATGAAGCTGTTGGTGGGGCAGTTTCAGAGTTGGGACCACGCCTGAGAAAGCCGGAGCAGCGTGTAGCTGTGAGGTAATTCAGTATATCACTGTGTATCAGTCCTGGTGCACTATGAGCGGCTTGTTGCCAAACGCAGTTGTCTGATTGGTCACATCTGTTTATTCCTGTGCAAAAAATCTTTTTATCTAAAAAATAATGGCAACAAAATATTTGTGCAAATTTTACGTATCAGTGTGTAAAGAAACGAGCACACGCGACAGCAGACGCAGTTTGTTTTGGACCAGCAGGTAAAAACACTGGTTTGTCCTCGAGAGCAATAAGAGAGTATTTCGTTTTTCATATTCTGCATCTGCATCTGCAGAAGCAGCACGAACACCAAGGAGAAAGAACAGAACACAAAAATCATTTTCAGACAGGTGCGCTGCCTTTTTCTGCCTTTTTCTGCATTTTTCTGCATTTTTCGACTAACTTTTGACTGAATAGGCCACAAAGTAATTAATGTTCTCTGACCTTTTAAAGTAAATATGAAAAGGACAAAATATGAAAAAACTAATTATCATATATGCACCGAAAATACTAATCAGCCATTTCAGAGAGTGTCGAGCTCTTCCAGGATGCAGCAGAGTTTATTTCAGGTAAATTAAGCTCATCACACGGTTTCTATCATCAGAGGCCTTGTGGTATAAATTAGTTAAGGAATTATCACATTATAAACTCTCATAACTGGAAGCTTTGTGGGAGCCAGTGAAGCTCTGAGTCATCCCGAGGAAACCTCTGCAGGGTTTGCATGTCTGCATCTGGACAGTTTATCTTACTCTTCCAGCAGATCCAGATGTTGTCCATGAGCTGCTGTCCTCAGGTCTTTCCTTAGACTTGTGGATTTTAAGAGTTACGACTGGGCCACTCGAGGAATGTTGGAGAATCAGGTGTCAGCAGGTGACTTCAGGTTGACTTGATGCTGAATTTTGAAACCTGACTCCAGCTTTAGAGGAGTTTCCTGTAAGGACCATCTGTGCCAATGTGAAGCACCCCCTCATCATGATGGTACTGCCGCCATGCTTCACAGCAGGGACGGCGTTAGCACTACATTCATTTTCATTAAGGACATAACAATTTTTTTCCTCATGCTCTCAAATACATGTATAATGATACCTGACAGCTTCTTTGTCTTTGACCGCATTAAAAACACATCAGTGAGACTAACCCGGGTCGTGTTGCTCCATTTCCTTGAAAAAACTGGTTTATTCTCAGATATCCAGCAGCAGATCCACAGAGGTGCTTCTCTGGTTTCTCATAAATCAGTTCTGAGCTGATTCAGGACCACGAGGAGCCAATCGTCCTAAAGTCCAGATGATAAAGTTGCTGATTGTCAGATTTATTACCGAGCTTATTTGTTTAACAGTTTATGTTCTTGCTGCACGCACATGTGAAACTGATTTATTACATCAGCTGAGTACAAAGAGCTTTGAGCCTGCAGGTGGACACTGGGTCGGTGGAAGGATTAAAACCGAAGGCAGCGCTGTGTCAGAGGGAGAGATGGGAAGATTCGTACAGGAAACCATGTGAGCAGAGTGAGGCGGGGGTCCGCAGGTGCTGCCTCCCAGCAGGGTCCTGGGTTATAACCCGGGCAGGACCTTTCTGGTGCTCCAGTTTCTTCTTATTTCTTCTTTAGCGGATCATCTGCCTCCATCTCCTCCTATCCCAGCATCCTCTGTTGCGCCAACCGTCTGCATGTCGTCCTCCTGTCATGATCCGTGGCTCGGTGTCCGGGGAGTGTTTGGATTGCCCCGGTGGCCACACCCTCGGGTTGGGCCGTCACCATCGCACCTGCATCCCAATCCCGGCAATTACCGGGAGGACTATTTAACCCAGCACAGACGGCTGCTCCACGCCAGTCCGTTAAATGGCAAATGGCCTGTATTTGTACAGCGCTCTACTCAGTCCCTATGGACCCCAAAGCGCTTTACACTACATCCAGTCATCCACCCATTCACACACACATCCACACACTGGTGATGGCAGCTACATTGTAGCCACAGCTGCCCTGGGGCGCACTGACAGAGGCGAGGCTGCCGGACACTGGTGCCAGCGGGCCCTCTGACCACCACCAGTAGGCAAACACGGGGTTAGCATCTTGCCCAAGGATATTTGGCATGCAGCCGGGAGGCAGCCTGGGATCGAACCACCGACCCCGTCAGTCGCCCTTCAGTGGTAACTTGGCTCCGTGTAAGTTCTGTGTTAATCCTGCATCTGTGTGCTCAGGTTACCGTTCGGCGTTTTATGCCACCTGCCCGTTTGGATGCCAGAGAATACCTCCAGTCTTCGTCTCTGCCTCCTCAGATTCACTCCCACAGACACACTCCCCCTCCGAGTCCCACAGTCCGGCTCTGATTATAAGCCCGACTATTCGAACCTTGCCTTGCTGTGACTCTCTCCGTGTCTTTTCTGTTTACCAATAAAACTTGTACATAGTTCATGTAGAATTGTGTTGAGTCTGCCTTTGGGTTCCTCTTCTGTGCGTGAACCGTGGTTCATGACACCTTCACTTCATCTTCCTCTGTTTTGCCCACTGCAGCCACTCTCCCTCCTCTGCACAAGCTGTAGTTCCTCTGATGTCCGCTTGAGCACAGAAACGGTGAGTGTGCCACTGTGGCAACGTCCACTCAATCTGGATATTTGGAAGTTAATTTTGCACGTTGGAACGAACCTCTCGGCTCTTTGTGGATGTCCCTCTGTCCTTCCTGTGCACCGGTTTGCTCCAAAATAAGACAAATAAAATTTCAGGGTAACGACATTAAACAGCTCAAAAACAAATGTTTTTCTTTGTGTAAAAATAAACATGAACGCACACAGTAAACAACATCTGCAGCCCTTCAGGAGATTTTGGTATTTTTCTGTCAGCGTGGCCGAGGACAATTTGCATCACCAGTGTTTGGCCGCTGGCAGAGACTCAGGAGAAGCCAACGCAACAGCGCTGAGGGTTAAATACAGCAGACAAAGCCCGCTCCCCCCCCACGCAAAGACAGCAAAGGGCCAACGGTGGCACAGATTAGTGAGTAAACTGGCTCAGGCTGCTGAATGAGAGCCACTGCATATCTCACGCTTTCATTCCCCAGAACAGGCGACGTGGTGGTGCAGCTGGTGGTGCTGCTGGTGGTGGGGAGGCGTCAGATTGTGCGCAGATCTCGTCGGGTAAAATGTTATCACCGAGCCGCATGCTTTCACAGCCTCGAATGAATGGGGAGGGTGCGCATATTGCATCATGACACCTACGCAGCATGAGGCCGCCGCTCGCTCATATTCTTCTCCCTGCCGTGAAATGCTCTGAATGATTGTTTCTCCTCCACCAAAGTGTCTCCTGCCTGCTTTCATTCTGAGTCTGAGCACCACCCGCTGCACCCAGAGACACACTGTACATGTTCGCGTTATAATGGCTTTTGTCACAGTGTCTCGCCGCTGAACGTCTGTGCTCGACATCTCGTTGTCAAGCTGATGAGCTCCAGAAATCATTGGGTGATATCATCTGAAGATTATACACACACGACTGTGTGCGAGTAGGACGGCTGGCTGTTGTTTCAGTGGGAATACTTTGTGAAAGAGCAGAATGAGTCATTAGCGTGGGGCTGGAGAGGAAGCGTAATAACAGGGCTGGCTAGCAGAACAAAACAAAGCAATCCTAATGAAAGATAAGAGGGTCTCCCGGATGCATTTTTCATAAGCGCTCCTTTTGTATCCTCTTGCCCCGGGACTTTTAAGAAGGGAGCACGGTTAAGTAGGTGTAGTAAGTCTTTGGATCTAATTATCGCTAATTATCATTGTGCGTTTGCTCGGAGATGTTTTGTTTGTGCGCTCGGAGCTGCAGGGCTTCTCTCTCCGGACACGACAGAAACTCGGTGAAACGTAAAGGTTTACTCACCCGTGGAGCCAAAACATCTTCACTCCCAAAACGTCACAGTTTGTTAGGAACCCTGCTTTACGATACACGTCCCGCCTCAGCCTTACGTTAGCAGCTGCTGGATGGTGTACAAAAATACACAGACTGACGTGAAAGTTACAGTACTTTGATTGTTGGCTTTATATAAAGCTGTGCGGTACTATGGTAGCATCCCAATAGAAAACTAGAATTTCTTTTATTTATACAACAACCTCAAAATGCTTTTTAATTTAAGGTAAAGATCCTTCAATAATCTAGAAAACCCAGCAGTCAAACGACCTCCTGTGACTAAGCATTTGGCTAAAGTGGGAAGAAAATTCTGTTTTAAGTAAGTCAGTAAGATTTTATTTACATAGCACCTGTCAGGTTTCAGTTGTGTGTAAGCAGGAAAGGACCCAAACGCACCACTGTAATCTGTAATCCGATTACTGTTTTCAGGTAACAAGTAAAGTAAGGGATTACTATTGCAAAAACGGTAATTAGATTACTGTTACTTTCCCGTAGGAACGCTGCGTTACTGCGTTACTAAAACCGTGGGTTTTTTGCGAGAATGTCTCATGACAGTGACGTAAGCGAGTGTGACGTTCTGACAACAGCTGTGTGCAGATCAACAGTGGATCACATATCGAGTGCAGAGAGAGTATGAGCGTGCAGCGTTTAAAGCGTGGAAGTACTGACCTTACTTTGAGTTTGATTCCATAAAAAGAGACAAAAACATTAGTGTCCGCTGTGCGTGGGAAGAAAACTTCTTTTTACAGCGAAAAAAACCCCTAAACTTCCAACAAGCACCGAGTAGCTACGACGTAATGGGAAACTCACAGAGACACAGCCGTATCCTTCCACTGACCGCGGCACACCTGCACCAGGGTAAACCTCCGCCTACCCCACTCCTGCTTTACAGGTGAAAATAGAGCAACAGGACCGCTGAGTCTTTGACTTTATTTATTTTCTGCTGTGTTTTACTTGCATCTATTTGAAAGACTGAGTGTAAACACACAAAATATTTTATTTTATGTGCTGGAATGTGCAGAAAATAGGTTTAAATGTTAAACTAATTTCTTCCAGTCAGAGAATGTTGCATATAATTTAATGTTTGCTTGATGCATAAAGTTAAAAGATTAAAACTGATAAAACAAGTTTTAAAAAGAGACTTTTCCATTTGATTACATTTTGTATGATGATTATGCAGAAAAAGTAGAATTGGGCTGAAAGATCTATCACTTTATCACCTCTTCAGGTTGTAAATCGTGCTTTTAAAAAGTAACTAAGTAACTCAAATCAGTAATTAATTACTTTTGAAAATAAGTAATCAGTAAAGTAACGGGATTACTTTTTTGGGGAAGTAAACAGTAATTAGTTACTGATTACTTTTTTCAAGTAACTTGACCAACACTGCTCAAGACACACGGGGATAAACTCAAAAGGCACGGCTTTATTAACAGGAACACAGGGAGCGATACAACTCTATACTGGGAGAAGCTAAAAGCTAAGGCACAGGGGAGACACAAGGAAATGCACACGACCATGAGGGATGACGCGACACGGAACAAAGAGACAGGACAAAGACACGCTGTGAGAGCCAGAGAGGTGTACAAACTCAGTGTGGGTGAGTAAGAAACCCCCAATGCATCATGGGAATCCCCCAGCAGCCTACACCCACTGCAGCATAACTAAGTTAGGACTCAGGGTCACCTGATCAAGAGCTAAAGAAGTTTAAAGTCTGATCTTTAAAGAAGAGAGCTTCACCCATCAGGACTGGAGCAATGACTTCTTTGACAGAACAATTCCCAGCATTTATAAAAATTGCAGCAGTTCAGAATTTGGGTTTTCACATCAAACATCCTCTCTGTCTCTCTTCCACAGCATGTCTTTATCCTGTCTTCCTTCTCTCACCCCAACCGGTCGCAGCAGATGGCCCCGCCCCTCCCTGAGCCTGGTTCTGCTGGAGGTTTCTTCCTGTTAAAAGGGAGTTTTTCCTTCCCACTGTCGCCAAAGTGCTTGCTCACAGGGGGTCATATGATTGTTGGGTTTTGTCTGTATGTATAATTGTAGGGTCGACCTTACAGTATAAAGCACCCTGAGACGACTGTTGTGATTTGTTGCTGTGTAAATAAAACTGACATCCAGCAGTGGTTATCGACCAATTAAAATTAAGAGACAGACCACCACGTTTTTGGTAATTATTAATCTATAAACACATTTATTTACAAGCCACATACAATTGTATATAGTTATTGTCCTGCTAACAGTATCCTAATCTTGCACCTGGACCTCACTATGTATTTGTAGATAACGTACCGATGGGAATGTGAGTTTCTGAGACTTTAATAGAGTTTGGTGTTTCTTGAATGAGCATCAGTGATAAATTCTTACATGCAACTTTATTCCTTGATTTATTTTTGCCAGCTTTTCTTTCTGCTGTCAAATAAACTTTATTAATATCTTTGCTCATTTCCAAAATGTTTAACGCGCTCACACATCCATCACTGTTGTAAACACTGAACTACTGCACAGTGCTTTATCTGTGTGCTACTTCCATTCTGTGTTCAGTGTTTAGCCTCTTTCTCAGACACTTGGTCCCTTTAACATGTTCCTAGATCAGGTAACTGAGCAAGTCGATAATCCTGATGTTCCCGATCATCAGGATAAGTAAATCCAGATAATGGAAAGATATCCTTTAGTTTAGAAGTTCACATGCTTGGAAAAATCACAAATCACATGATCACATGATCACAAACAGCGCCGTCCTCTGCACATGTATGCAAAGGTATTTTATATATCGTGGTTATTCAGATAACCAAGTCAGAAACGAAGGAGGCTTATTGGACAATGACGTCATCAGAGAGTCGGTGTGCAGTCATGGAAAAGTTGTAGTTTTTTTACGGGTCCACTTAAGAGTTAAGAAGGTTTGTGGCTTTATAAAGAAAAGTTTTTGTTGTTGTTATTGCTTCTTGTTGTGTTTCTAGTGCAGCAGTTTGTCTAAACCCAGGAGGATGCTTTAGATCTGCTGAATCATCATGTGGAGGTACCTGCTGTGCATCGGGGGCAGCTGAAAGCAGCTTTAATGTTGTTGCTGCTTTTATTGAATCCTTGAATCAAACCTGTTTTTCAAATGTAACATATTAAGTGTAACTAGTTTTCTAGTTCTTCACGGCATCTTTTGAGAACTAGCGCAGCTTCGGTGCGTTTGTCTCAGAAAAAGATTCTATTGAGCTCATTAGTGGATTTTTATTTCTTTTATTAAACTGTCTTTCATACTTTCTAATCGATCTGCAGCCACTAATAATCCACACGTGCGTGGGTACACAGGGAGAGGTGGGGCGTGCATACAGGACGCACATGCTCTCATATATCTTATGCAGCACTGCTTCTGTTTGTCTATAATCTGACTTCGGGAGTTAATCTTCACAGCTAAATCGCCAACTATGGGTTTAATGTGTGCATGTGTGTGCACATAGGAGTGTGTGTGGGTTCTCCTGCTAACGGCTCCGTGGATGGGATTACAGTGAGGCTTAGGTGTGGGAGAAGGAATGCAGCTCTATGTGCAGCCATGAATGGACAATAATCCCTCTGATGGAAGCTCGGCCTGTAATGATTTAAGGAGGGAAAGTTCTGCTGATTAGTGCCTATTGTCACTAAATCTCACTGTGTGTGTGTGTGTGTGTGTGTGTGTGTGTGTGTGTGTGTGTGTGTGGGGACAGGTCCGACTGCGCCCAAACCTCGGCTCCACTGGTGTCGTGGATAGCATCACACAGTGCTGATGCACACGTTTCCATACAGCACAGTGTCGTCCATCCTGCTTCCTGTACCTGCTGGAAGCTGATTGATTGATTGACTGATTGATTAAAAGCAGCAATCAAGGAGTTAATGCACGCCTGCCTAGTGCGTGGACCCCCTGCGTTTCCATTCAGGCTTCCTGTCAGTGATTGGCAGATGATTATCCAGGCTGCTGCGTGCATGTGAAAGGCAAGCTGCCTTCTTGATTGGCTTCGGGCTGATGATGCCGTGACTGCTGCTCCCACAGAGGCTGATCGGCCACACGGCTTTCATTCAGCCTGTCTTCAGCTGTAGGTGTGATCAGCCTTTGGATCAATATTAAATGTTCTTAGTAAGTAGAACATTAAAAACAGGAAGCCCAGCCACTGCAGGGGGGTCACAAGCCAATGTGCCCCTAGTGCCTGTCCCAAGCATGGATGAGTGGGAGTGTGACCTGTGATAGTGACCTCTTAACACCATCGGCAGGCACAGTGTTCATCTTTTAATCACGAGCTGTAGAAACCAGTCTGTATGTACAGCATGTCCCAGTTTAACTGGTACTGGAAACATACAGCTACACTGTAAATATCTCACATTCTTCAGTGAAACTGTAGCAGTGAGCGGTCGATTAGCCTTACAGCACAAACCTCTGGTGCTGGGTCATTTTGTTTTATATATGTGGTATCTTCACATATGAGTCAAACAACCAGCAGCTTGCTCTGCCGCTCTTCTGCAGGAGATCTTATAGTTCTTCATAGGAGTTCTTCACAGTTCCTGTTCGCTATGATTTACTGTGTTTACAGTTACCTTCTGCTTATCTGTTCAGTCTGACCTACAGTAAGAAGTCGGTTCCAACATGCACCAGTGTTACTCTCTGTTGTAGTTTCAGAGCACACGGCTGATTTTGCTGCACATCTTTAATTAGACACTCAGCCCCTCCCTGAGCCTCCTGGAGGTTTCTTCCTGTTAAAAGGGAGTTTTTCCTTCCCACTGTCGCCAAAGTGCTTGTTCATAGGGGGTCGTATGATTGTTGGTTTTTCTCTGTATGTATTATTGTCAGTGTTGGTCAAGTTACTTGAAAAAAGTAATCAGTAACTAATTACTGTTTACTTCCCCAAAAAAGTAATCCCGTTACTTTACTGATTACTTATTTTCAAAAGTAATTAATTACTGATTTGAGTTACTTAGTTACTTGTTAAAAACACGATTTACACCCTGAAGAGGTGATAAAGTGATAGATCTTTCAGCCCAATTCTACTTTTCCTGCATAATCCATCATACAAAATGTAATCAAATGGAAAAGTCTCTTTTTAAAACTTGTTTTATTAGTTTTAATCTTTTAACTTTATGCATCAAGCAAACATTTAATTATCTGCAACATTCTCTGACTGGAAGAAATTAGTTTAACATTGAAACCTATTTTCTGCACATTCCAGCTCATAAAATAAAATATTTTTTGTGTTTACACTCAGTCTTTCAAATAGATGCAAGTAAAACACAGCAGAAAATAAATAAAGTCAAAGACTCAGCGGTCCTGTTGCTCTATTTTCACCTGTAAAGCAGGAGTGGGGTAGGCGGAGGTTTACCCTGGTGCAGGTGTGCCGCGGTCAGTGGAAGAATCCGCGAGTTTCTCTGTGAGTTTCCCATTACGTCGTAGCTACTCTGTGCTTGTTTGGAAGTTTAGGGGTTTTTTCGCTGTAAAAAGAAGTTTTCTTCCCACGCACAGCGGACACTAATGTTTTTGTCACTTTTTATGGAATCAAACTCAAAGTAAGGTCAGTACTTCCACGCTTTAAACGCTGCACGCTCATACTCTCTCCCACACTCGATATGTGATCCACTGTTGATCTGCACACAGCTGTTGTCAGAACGGCGCACTCGCTTACGTCACTGTCATGAGACATTCTCGCAAAAAACCCACGGTTTTAGTAACGCAGTAACGCAGCGTTCCTACGGGAAAGTAACAGTAATCTAATTACCGTTTTTGCAATAGTAATCCCTTACCTTAATCGTTAACGCGTTACAAGTAACGTGTTACTGCCCATCTCTGATTATTGTAGGATCTACCTTGCAATATAAAGCACTTTGAGGCGACTGTTGTTGTGATTTGGCGCTGTGTAAATAAAACTGAACTGAATAAGTTGCATTTGAACACTGATGGAACAGCTGACCCTGATGCCCTTCCTCCATCCTCCCTGCAGGGCTGCTACTGTAAAACATTTGCCAAGCTCCTGAGAAACCGGGAGCACCATTTTCCTGACAAAACCCCTCCCCTCCCTCCTCCAAAGACCCCCCTCTACCCCACCCCGCTGACCCATTTCTTATGTTGACCAGCCGGTGTGTGAAGTGATGCAAACTGCTGTGCAGTGCTGCTGCTGAGTCCCGCCCCCCCTCAGGCTCAGAGGGCCTTACACATTCATGAGCTGAGTGGGAAAACCCATCCTCTGTGTGTGTGTGTGTGTGTGTGTGTGTGTGTGTGTGTGTTAGCTTCCTCCTGCTGAGTGTGTCTGGATGTTAGCTGTGACTACTGCACACTGAAGCATGGAAGCCACTGTGAGAGAACAACACAAAAAGCAATCACAAACCGGCGCCAGAGTCCAGATTTGGAGCGTGCCGGAGCAGATTTGTGAGTTTTGAGAGGAAGTAAGGAAAGAGTGTTAAGTGCAAATCAATGTTTTGGATGTGCATGAAGAGTTGTGGCTTGATTTAAGCAGGCAGCAGGGTTTCCTTCTCTCACTGAGCTCAAAGGTGCTCGTTCTGAGTTTGGGAATGTGAAACGTCCAGGTGAGAAGAGAGAAACTTCCCCAGAGTCTGACCAGGATGAAATGTCATGCTGTTCCATCTGGCCTGCAACATAATGTCAGGTGTGTCCTTTTAATGCAGGCACCCTGTACTCCAAACTCAACTGAAGAGCTGGTTGTGAAGCGCTGGAATAGCCTCGAAATTTCGGCCTGCACAGAACTTTGCATTAAACTTTTTAATGCAAAGTCAGCAAGTTTTTAAGGACGTTCGATGCCGACAGTCTGAAGGCAACAAAAGAACCCAGCTCTCCCTCTCGTGCCCTCTGCTCTTTCCTCTTCCCTCTTCACAACGATTTCTGTCACTTTTCACACATATTCAGATGAAGCTGCATCTCCTACATTTCTGAGAGGGGCCGCCTTTCATCCCACCTTTCCCCCGAGGTTGTTCGGATGTCTAAACCATAGACTTTTACTTTCTGAAGTATTCAGACAACACATTCGACCAGCTGCTTCCTGCCTGGCATCACAACAAGGTCAGCTGATCAAACACTTTCACATGCTGTAAAAGTCACATTTTACACCCACTGAACTGCAGAGGGAGCGTGGTTGGCTGACAGAGGAGGACGGTTCACGCTGGGGCTTCCTTCGTAGACAAAACGGAAAAGCAAAATTTCACGGCACACCTGTATCACAGCTGCACAGAGCAGCAGACGGTATCGTTACGGGTCAGTTGTGAAATCTGAATCTAGTACAGCTGTTGTAATTTGTTTTCTATTAGCACCTCACCTCGCTCACCTCATCACACAACACTTTCACACAGTCCAACCAGCTCAGAGCTACAAGACCCTGTTAGCATTAGCCAGCATGTGCTAACATCGAAATGACACTGAGAGCCAGAATCCAGGAAAAGGTCACCAACATGTAGCCACACATCTGAAAGCACATTGATTTGCTCTCCTGATATTTAGATTGTAGTATTGATATTCAACCATCAACATGTGGTCAAGCTGTGGCTATAGGACAGGCGGCTTTTATCATCGTTTTCTGTTTTAATTCGGTGGAGGGTCGTCTCCGTTGGTGCTCAGCTTCTGTATCTCTGTGGTCCTAATAAGGTCCGAGGAGCTGCTGGATAGCTAACTGAGCACTCGGTACTATTAAACATGATTTAATAGAACATTATGGAGGAGAGGTTAGAAACCAGGAGAGGCTATGAAAATACCACCAATGCTAATAATTAACTTAGCAGCAGTATTTGGCACCATGGTGCTCCATCTTTTAAATACAGTCTGTGGCTGCCACTCACTCGTACAGTCTTTGTACTGAGGACAACAGTTGCTCTCAGATGCAGGATTTGAAGTCGACGGCACCTGATTCAGTGGCTGATGACGGATGTTTGCACCCGGCTGAGCTTCTCTTGAATCTAAAAAAATGCTGCATGTATGTAGAAACTGATCAAGATTTAGGAGGGTGACTGAAGAAATTATGGCCTTAATTTGTCAGCAAATGAAACACGACCAAAAAAACAGAAGAGAAATGAAAATGTTATGAGCCACAAAACATGGAGCAGATGGAGAGAGAGCGGAGAAACAAACACAGAACACACAGCGGTGAATATGAATGTAGGATTTATGTTTTTATGAAACAATCTTGCCTTGAGACTCCACTCAAAGGTTTGCATGAAGGAACGTATGCGTGTGTGTGTGTGTTATTGATTTTCCTTTTTATGTAACTAAAGATCATGCTGTATGCTGGAAGGGCACTAAGAGAAGTAAATATAGTCTGGCAGCCTTCCCCGTCACACAGAGATGCTGCTTCACTCCTAAACAGCTGAGAAATAAGAAGAAACAGTCGTCTTTTTTTGTCCTCTCGGTGCAAACTGTTAAAAATAACAGAACCAACCTCTGCATCTTCACCCAGCTAAGCAGAGAAGCGTCTGCATGCAGTGGAACTGAAAGTCCTCGATGGAGCAGCCTGGACTGCAGCCGGGTCGATCTGCAGGATGGAATGACGATTAGAAATCCAAAAAATTGCCTCAAGCTGTTTCAGTTTACTTACTTTCCACGAGTTTGTGAGCAACACTGGCCTTTCAGCCTGATTACTGTCCTGCCACAAACACAAGAACAGACACAAACTCTGTCATGCTACTACATACGTGTACAGATCGCTAACAGGTATGAATGGGCCTCTGAAAAACCTCACCTCATTTAAATGTGATTCATTTCATACGACCACACACACACGAACCCTAAAAGCAGCAGAGGTCACTTTAGTCTCTTCCAAAATAACCTCAGTCCTTTCTTCAAACCTTGATTGAAACCAGTCTGCTTAGTTGTGCGTGCCAGAGAGCATGATTGGACGTACACTGTGTTACTTTAGAATTATTTGCATTTGTTTTTCTTTGTATTTATTCATGCAGTTTCATTTTACTGGTTACGGGACACATACCTCCCAGTTTGTTCTCAATCAGTGTTTCTTTAAGCATAAAAATGAGGCTGAAACACCAACAGGCTCACCGGCTCTCAGGACTCGATCCACTCTCCTGCTTCCAGGTACAAAATCCTTCAAAGTTTACGCTGTAGCATCTGACAGGTTGTTTCTGGCTTATGGGCTGTGATTCATCATTATCAGGAAGTCCTAAAAGCCTTGAGTTTTCTTCCTGCTAAAAAGGAGTTTTTTCCTTCCCACTCTTGCTCACAGGGGCCGTCTGATGGAACGCTCTTTACCGTACAATCTGAAGCCCTTTCAGGCAGCTGTTGTGGTTTGGTGCTGTATAAATAAAACTGAACAGAAAGAAATTGAATTGAACTGATAGCCCACAGTTTGGATCATGGAACAGGAATCAGTGGGCACAGCTGTGTCAGTGTATACTGATGTATCGAGTAAGTCAGTAACAGCATTTTTTCCCATCTACAATCGATGCACTGGAAGCTGCCCAGTTGGATCTCGTATGAGTAAAGTGTGAAGACATATGGAAATGTTGGTGGAAGGAAAAATGGTTCAACTAGACAGACTTTATGGTCCTTCTGCTGAAAATGATATCACTGTGTAAGCATTTCCTCTTTATATTTCAGTCACCGAGGGCTCAGAAGGCCAGGCTGTGTGTGTGAGTGTGTGTGTGTGTGAGTGTGTGTGTGTGAGTGTGTGTGAGTGTGTGTGTGTGTGTGTGAGTGTGTGTGTGTGTGAGTGTGTGTGTGTGAGTGTGTGTGAGTGTGTGTGTGTGTGTGTGAGTGTGTGTGTGTGTGAGTGTGTGACTGAGAGAGAGGAGAAAACACAGAGGGAGGTTAAGGAGTGTCAGGGGAATGCAGCACAGGCAGCAAACTCGGGCAGCAGAGTGTAAAAGTGTGTTTTACATAACATAGAAAAAACCCTTCAGTCATCAGGACGCTGCAAGACGAACAGTTTAAAACGCAGCCTGGTCCACACGAGCTGATCAGCAACATCTGCAAGTGTTTCTCCTCCACGGCGTGGAGTCAGTCTCAGCTCGACGCTCGTGTAAGCGGCCGCTTGTGTTATAATCTATAGAGGTGGTGGAGGTGGTCAACAAGTACAAGTACCTCGGGCTGTGGGTGGACAATAAACTGGACTGGTCATGCAACACAGAGCACCTGTATAAAAAAGCCCAAAGCCGACTGTACTTCCTCAGGAGGCTGAGGTCTTTTAACATCTGCAGGAAGCTCCTGAGGATGTTTTACCAGTCGGTGGTTGCTGGAGTACTTTTCTATGCTGTGGTGTGCTGGGGGAGCAGCACAGCAAAGAAGGACTCATCCAGGCTGGAGAAACTGATCAGGAGGGCTAGCTCTGTGGTCGGCATGAAGCTGGACACTCTGGTGACAGTGGCAGAGAAAAGGACATTAAAGAAACTGATGGACATTATGAACAATGCTGGGCATCCTCTGCACACGGCCATTAACAACCAGAAGAGTCTGTTCAGTGACAGGTTGCTTCTCCCCAAGACAAGAACTAACAGACTTAAAAACTCCTTTGTCCCACACGCCATCAGACTGTTTAACTCCTCCCTGGAGGGGAGAGGGAGGGGAAACAGGAGGACAAAGGAGGGGGGAACAACTAAGCTGTAGTGCCTCTTCACCTCACTGTGCAATACTTTTGTAAATAGTCAACAGTGCAATAGACTCAATACTTGAAATGTGCAATTCACTTGTATTTTTATTTTTATTCCTATTTATTCTATTTATCCCCTTCGTATATTTTATTTATATTGTCTTTGTATTTATATATATGTGTGTGTGTGTGTGTGTATATATATATATATATATATATATATAAAATATTCTGTAACTCTGTAACTTCTGTCGGTGCTGTGCTTTTTTGGAAATCGAATTTCCCAGAGGAACCCACCCGAGGGATTAATAAAGTTCTATCTAATCTAATCTAATCTAATCTAATCTCTGTCCAAGTTTGTCAGTGTGGAACTGCTTATTGACCTTGTCAGCCCCAGAAACAATGAACTTTATAAGAGAACGTTGGTGCCTGTGAACCAGACTGAGGTCCGTCCAGTAGGCTCTGTTCTCCTCCCAGCAGAGATCCTGTGGAAGGACACAGGCACCCAGAGCTGACTAAAGAAACAGTGGATCTGGTGGCACTGGGCTTTTGGTGCCTTCCTCAGGCCACTCAGGGTGTATTCATCTCTGTCCAAACAGCCTATGACATGTTCATGTTGACGTACAGCCTGAGCTCCACCCGGGATGCTTTGGCAGTTGTTGTTCATCAGCTGTAGCATGCTAGCCACGAGGAATGTAGAATGCCGGACCGCATCAGCTGGAGGGGCGCTCGGTGTGATCGGGGTCAAGGCAGAATGAGCCAGTCTGAGATGCAAACATGATGTCCCGAGTGGTGGCAAACAGAAAAGTAAGACTTTCTTTATCCTCAGTATTGGGAAATTATCAATTATGACAGATGAAAAACAAACAATAAAATAAATACACTATGTTGATTTTCAGTGTAATTTTTTAAAAATATATAGTTCCAATTTACGACAGCCGTCACCTCAAGGAGCTTTAAACAACAACGACAAAAAATGGGAAGGAACTACAAACACAAATTGATTTAACTAATCAATTTGTGTCACCTGACTGCACTGGTGAATAAAAGTCTGCATAGAACTGAAAATGCAGTGTTTTCTCACAATATTACCAAGACTGAGCCTGTAGAACGACTTTGAAAAACAAACTCAGAAAAGCAAAACGTACACAGTCCACTTTCACACAGAACACAACCACAAGTAATGCAAATCAACTTCATGGTTAATTTAAGGTCATTCATGTGATGCACATTTTTAAAGGACATTTGGAACTAAGGAGATGTTTTAACAAACCAGAGCAGCTGTTGGCACTTATACAGCTTAAAGTTCAATCACAGCGAAGAAGAAATAGTTTAAAAATTATTCATTCGTTTCCTTTAAAAGCTCCAAACTATCAACGGGTTCATTAGTCAACTATACAAAACTGGAAAAAAAAGAAAGAATCCAAAATGAGTTGAATTCAACTTTATTTATACAGCTCCAAATCACAACAACAGCCGCCTCGAGGTGCTTATACTGTAAGGTTGACCCTACAATAACACATACAGAGAAAAACCCAACAATCATATGACCCCCTATGAGAAGCACTTCGGCGACAGTGGGAAGGAAAAACTCCCTTTTAACATATCTATACAGACAGTTATAAAAAGATTATTTTCACAAAGCTCAGAGATTCAGTGGCTGTTAATCACAGTTTGATTAGTTTATGTAAAAATGTAGTTTGTTGTTGTTTTGGTTTATGAGCTTAAATTGTTTTATGTGTGTATTGTATACAAGTGTGGACTTGTATAAAGTCTACACTTGTATATAATCAATTCTTAATATTGATTTGTAAATGAAGGAATGTGAACTAACAGGGTAGGAGCAGAAAAAGTGGAAACTTTATCCTACTGCTTTCGAGCATAAACATTGTGTAGACAGATTTCCATGAAAGCTTGATGTTTTTAATTTTTCCTTTGCTCGTGTTATTTCAGTTATATTTACATGTTTGAAATAAAATCATTCTATCTATACAAAACTGTCAATCAATCAATCAATCAGTCAGTAAATGAATAAATAACAACTAGATCATAATTACAATTTATTCACCAGTAGCTTGAAACTTTAACTGAACCTGCTGAGCAATAATCAGTGCCGAGACGTGAACATAACGTGGGTATGCTGTTGAGTCCACGTCTCCCTCCTGGTTGTTGCCATAGTTACAGCTGACAGCAGTTAACAGTGCAGACTGAGTGCCAGCGGAAACGTGCGACTTTGTGCCAAACTGCGCCGCTAAGGTCATTCCTGATTCGTCTGAGGCGTCTCGTCTGTTGGACAGGGCGCCGACTGTACCGGCTACAGTGGCCTTCAGTCTTTAAAAGCTGTTAGTACAGATTTCATCCAGTGTCCCACGGGACTCTCTGAGGACGCCGCGACCTGACACCAGCAGGCCCGTAAATAATGTATAAGCACAAAAACATTTCATGAATGTTGCTTTTACAGTTTTTCCAGAAGGTGAAATCAGAAAGAGCATTTTGAGTTCTGTATTAGATAAATGTTTGTACTCGTTACTCAAAATCATGATATTACTGGATCATAATTACGATTCACATTATTGTTTCATTATTCAATATTAGTGATTTATTGTCTACTGTCTGCACATTTTACTTCCTGCCTTTGCCTGCCCCGCCCTCATTAGTATCACCTGTGTTTTAAGTGCCACACCTGTTCCCACACACTCGTCCTGGGTGCACGCTTCTCTTTGCCTTCGTTCATCCAAACTGAGCCGCGCTCACCTGTTGTCCTCTGCTTTCTCAGCGTGTCTACTCAGTTTTTCTGTTTGCTGCTTCTTTTTTCCGTGGACTGACCTTTTACCTGCTCCCTGTCGGAGGTGTTCGCCAACCGTCTACCTGTGTGTGACCTTTGCCTGCTTTGGATTCTACTCCACCGCCTGCTGTGCTGCATACGAGTCCTTTGCTCTGCGTCTGTTACAGCTTTATAGTGTAAATATGAAAAACAATAAGTAACTAAAGATTAAAGTAAATGGCACAGAGCAGAATACTCTGGAACGATGGGTGTGTCTAGAAGGGGGAGGGGCTTTGGATGGCAACACCCCCACTAACCCCACTATAAATATATTTGAATATATGTGCGCTGTTAAGCTACGTGAAGAGTTTTAACTTGTATTTCAGTAAAAAGTCAAAATATTTTTGGGGAGTTTGCAGAACATCCGTTTAGACTCTCATGCAGCCCCATGTTTCACATCGTAGCGTATTGCCACTGTGGAAAGCATAATGGTGAGGGTTGCACAGGTTTAAAGAAGCTCTCCTGCTGATTGCTTGCAGATGAATCACAGGTGAGGTGCTGGAGGTGCCACCCAAAAACGGGAGGACCAGCTGCTACAGGTGGAAAACCTCCCAGCAGACACTCCCACTCACAACAATATAAAGGAGCAAGTGGTCAGTGCAATATCAGGTGCAATGTAATCAGCGGTAGAGACCAGCGGTAGGAATGTTGGTTGCATTATACTATAATAAATACGGTTTATTAATAGAGGGAGGAATGTTATTTATAACTACAGTGAAAATGTCCATAAAGGTTAACAGTTAACCGTCAGTAAGGGTGGAGGTGGGGCATGTTTGACAGCCTGTAGCGTTTACCAGAGGGGAGGGGGGGAGAGAGTGAGCGTCCGGGGTCCTTGGTGATAATAGTGGCTGAAGTCTGCCAGTATCAATGTCTCTGAGGGGGGTTCGTACATTAAAATTGTACTTCAGTAACACTGCCAAAATTCACCGGGGGCCTATCCACGCCGTCCTCCAACAGAGACCGGAAGATTAAAAGATTAAAAGTAGTTCAGTGGCGTTTGTGTAGAGACACCCTATATTCATAATAAATTTAGTACTTTATAAATGTTCATTTACATACAATCACTGTTCAGCCAACGTCACGCAAGAATAAAATATATTTCTTTGCTCATTTGTCCAAACTGATCCTTTAATTAGTGCCGAGGAGAGAGAGCGTTCTAATCCCGAGCTACAGGAAGGATGAGAGCAGTAATTGCAATTAGCAAACCCAAATCCATGAACATGAACTGCCTCTTACAGTGGAACAGTACAAGCACAGCCAGCTACTCAGAACCTGTGCCCCCTCCCCCTTCTGCGCACACACACACACACACACACACACACACACACACACACACACACACTCCTCCCTCCTCTAATGACTGGGTTGAATGTGGAGTCCACCTACACATTTTCCTGACTCATTCGTACTGTTGCTGCTGGAGAGCTGTGCTGAGAGGTGCAGAGTGGGCTGCAGCTGTGGTGTGTGTGCGGGCTTTAGGAGCGTGCACGTGTGTGTGTGTGTGTGTGTGTGTGTGTGTGTGTGTGTGTGCGCATTTCTTTTTGGCATTAAAATGTAGACAGGTGCTGGGCTTGTCTAGCGTCAGCTTAGGCATGAAATACATGGAAAAAAGTGAGAAGGCAACAGATGTGTCGTGCCTCTGATACTTCAGAAGCACATGGTAAAACTGTCAGGGGTTTAATGAAATTGAAATTCGACCCAGTCTAAATTCATGCGAGCGCAGAGGTTGGCAGGTTCGAGCGGTTTCACTGATCGTCAGCAAAATCAGTCTAGAAATGCAGAAACACTCGAGGGCTGATCGAGCTCCCCCACCATGCCCCACACCCCACTGAGGGGCAAGTACCAGCATGCAGGGTACGAACGGGGTCCGAGGTGTGAATGCCGTCCTCATCATCAGCACCACGGCAAGCATGCAAACAGCCTCCCACTGACCTGCCCACAGCTGCTCACCTTCAAACGAGAGACCAAACTGCCTCTGATCAATAACCCTGATCAGCTAACGTGCTCCGAGAGCCTCATCGTCTGATCGTCTCCAACGTCTCGCTCAGCAGCCTGGCAGGACGCCAGCTTCCCCTCCATGACCCCTCACAGTGGCCGCCTTCGTCACATGCTAATGATGTCTCGGTCCCATCGCTGACGCTGTGCAGCCTAAAATTACCACCGTGATTATTGTGCAGGGGTCTGGCGTTAGAAATAGAGGCACGGCTGTTTTCACATATGGATGCAGGCCAGCAGGCACCAAAGACAAGGCAGATGTGGCCTTGATCACAAAGTGTTCAAACATGTGCTTGTGTGTTTGTGTGTGTGTTTTGAGGATGTTTTGGCTTGCATGATAAAAACTGTTAATTTAAACAGGAAAAACCTCACAAAGAAGAAAAGAAGAACGAGCTACAAAAGCATGCAGGTGAGAGAGACAACATAATGACATGTATGCTGAAATCAGGAGCCTTAAAATCAGTGCTTCAACCGTCGACTGTATATAAAAGATGGATGCAGTCACCATGCACTAATCCATGTTATATGTCATATAAAAATACTCCTAATTTCTCCTAATTTGTCACAACTTTCTGTTTATGGACCCAAATGCAGACTCAGAAGGACAAAATTAACTAAAGATGCATTTTAATAAAAAAAAAATTGAATTGAACAAATTCAAACTGAAGAAGACCAGAATTCTACCAATCAGCAGGGAGAACATACAGGAAGGACAGAGTCGGGCTTAAATACACAGACTGGAGGTCATGAGGGGAAGTGGACACAGAAGAGTAACGAAACACAGCCGAAAGTAATCAAGACAGTCACACGAGAGGGGAAGTAAAACTGCATGAAAAGCACAGGAAATAAACTGCTACCAAAGTAAAACAGGAAGTGAATGACAATAACTGAAACATGACAACTCAGACACAAAGACAACAAACTTAACAGTGGAAAGACTCAGATGAAAAAAATAATCAGACTGTGAACCAAATGGAGAATATTGAATAATTTTGAATAATTTAATTCAATTTTCAATTCAGTTCTATTTACACAGCGCCAAATCACAGCAACAGTCACCTCAAGGCGCTTTATATTGGAAGGTAAAGACCCTACAGCAATACAGAGAAACCCAACAATCATATGACCCCCTGTGAGCAGCACTTTGGCGACAGTGGGAAGGAAAAACTCCCTTTTAACAGGAAGAAACCTCCGGCAGAACCAGGCTCAGGGAGGGGGGGGGGGGGGCATCTGCTGTGATTGGTTGGGGTGAGAGAAGGAAGACAGGATAAAGACATGCTGTGGAAGAGAGACAGAGATTAATAACAAGCATGATCCTCTAACGACTGCGGCGCCGGCTCCCTTCAGACTCGAGAGGATGGCGTGAGGAATAATGGCTATGGTGAAATGAGGCGGAAAGCGAGCTTTTCACCGGTTGTGACCCGCAGGCCATAAAACAGCTTTTTGAAAGAGTGGTGGGCAGACATCAGGCTATATAAAGCAATCCCATCAGCCTCGTTGCTGGAGTAGTTTAATGTGCTCCGCTTTGACAAAGAAAATGTGCTACTGTGGGTCCATTACGAGAAGTGTTAGGCATCAGACACTGCAGGTAGTGGAAACTGAACCTTCTCTCTGCAGAAGGTGGGTGATGACTCTGAGGATCGGTAATCCATCACTACATAATCTGTACTACAGCTTTTCACACATGCAACTCATCCCTCAATGTCTCTTAAACATTCCCAAAACAGGTGAAAGTGGGAATGCAAATATCCGACACGCTGGGATTGGACACCAGACACTCTTTGACCTCCCGGTGCAGCACCATACGTATAGGATGGGTCATTGTAAAAATAGAAAATGTAATACGTGGGCATCATGCACAGTGTCTCCTCCTATTCAAGCAGCTCCCTCACCTCTACCATATAAAGTATTCAATTCAATTTTATTTATACAGCCAAATCACAGCAACAGTCGCCTCAAGGTGCTTTTACTCTAAGGTCGACCCTACAATGATACATACAGAGTAAAACCCAACAATCATATGACCCCTATGAGCAGCACTTTGGCAACAGTGGGAAGGAAAAACTCCCTTTTAACAGGAAGAAACCTCCGGCAGAACCAGGCTCAGGGAGGGGCGGGGCCATCTGCTGTGATTGGTTGGGTGAGAGAAGGAAGACAGGATGAAGACATGCTGTGGAAGAGAGACAGAGATTAATAGCAGATATGATTCAATGCAGAGAGGTCTGTTAATACATAGTGAGTGAAGAAGAAACACCCAGTGCATCATGGGAATCCCCAGCAGCCTACATCTATTGCAGCATAACTAAGGGAGGATTCAGGGTCACCTGGTCCAGCCCTAACTATATGCTTTAGCAAAGAGGAAAGTTTGAAGCCTAATCTTGAAAGTAGAGATAGTGTCTGTCTCCTGAATCCAAACTGGAAGCTGGTTCCACAGAAGAGGGGCCTGAAAACTGAAGGCTCTGCCTCCCATTCTGCTTTTAAATACTCTGGGATGTGAAATAATCAGAGATAACATGATGCCAGCGAGCTTTAGGACGGGGAAAAGATTTCCTGTTTAATTCATGCCTCACACCCACTTTCAGAAACCAAAGAAAACTAAAGCTTTGCCACAGATCTTCTATTAAAAAATAAAAACAATCAGTTTTTTAATCTTTTACTGCAAAAACAGTACGGATATGATTCATGTCCGTACTGTTACTGTGGTCACAGGGACTCGGTGGTGCAAAGTACGAAATCACTGAGGGTCTAAACACTCAGTTTATCACAGTTGTTTCGACTCTTGGATCTGTATGATGTCACAGATTTCTTCATAAGATCATCTCACAAACCTGACTGTGAGCACAGAAGCCCCGCCCACCTGGTTTAGTTGTCAGCTGCTCAAAAAAAAAGACTATCTAAAAAGGTGATTGGCCTTAAAAGGGGAGGAGCAGAAGTTGAATGGAGGGGCGCATGAAGGTGGAAATGAGCAGAACAGGTTGGCTGTAATGCGCTCCGTCTCCTGCTCTGATTGGCTGATGTTCACCCTGAGCTGTTTCTCAAATGCCAGCTTTAACCATCGATAACCTGAACAGACGAGTCAAAGCGTTTCCTGTGAGGGCCTCGTGGAGCAGACGGTGTGCGCTCCTGGATTGTGAGCTATTTACTGTAACGCTCGAGCTTCAGCACTTACTGCTGCACATTTGAATGCGTAGAATAATGCGAGCACTATTAAATATCACTTAACAGTAATAATCGTGCCTAACAGGGAGAGTAATGCCTGACCTCGGACCAAAGAAGAGAGGCGACTTCCTCTGGCTTTTGCTCTTTCAGCGTTTGTCATAATAGCCCACATTTAGATGATCTGCAGCTCTAAATAAAAGATAAAAGCAGCGTCTCTTTGTCTGTGGAGTTCGCTGCAGAGCTCTGAGGTTAGCCGTTACTTTTACAGCGATCCCGCGGCGTTACGATAATCTCCTTATGTACGCCTGCCACAGGAAGGAGAAACATGGGTTTATGTGTCTGTCAGTGCAGAGCGAAGGCGGAGGATGTGAGCTCTGCTTTTTGTCAGCAAGACAACAAAAAACTACTGATTTTCTTTTACCTTAGAGAAGAGGTGCAGCATGGGAAACAGAGGCCTTCATATTTGGTGTGGTTATCTTGAAATGGCAAAAAACAGGGTGCTGACCTTGGTGGAGGGCGCGCCCTCAGAGCGCTGTCCGGTTGGCGGTTGCTGCTCGGTGCTTCCTCCCGGACAGATGGCCGCTTGCCTCAGACTGCGCCTGTCAAAGGTTTCTTCCTGCTAATAAAGGCGTTTCCTCCCAGTGCTTGGCGAGTACTGTTCAAAGGGCGTCTTCGAGTTTCCCTTTATAATACTCTAAGGTCGTGACCTTTCCATGCAAAGTGTCAAAGACGACCTATGTTGTGACTTTAAAGTGAAGTTGAAACTCTTTGCCCTTAAGCCACTGTCACATATCATCCGCTCGTGTTTCTCCTGCAGTTTGTGTCTTTTACTCTTCGTCTTTCTAAGAGTTTCAAATATTTCTGAAGTTCGTAACCTGTGATAAATGTGTGGGATCTGTGTGCAGTTGTCACATGAAGGCTAAAGCTCACACCGCAGCACAGACAGGCAGTTTCCATGCGATGGAGAGCTTCGTCAGGCTTTTTGCAAAATTCTTGCAAAAAAAGGGGAAAGTTTCAAAACTAAAATTGAATGTCTGTGTTTTCCTTTTAATCTGATTGTCTCGGTGAGACTGACGCTGCTTCTTTTTAGAAGCTGTAATATTAATAATAATAAGATGTTTAATAATATTTCCTGATGGAGAGATTTTCACGTTCAGAGCAGGAAAAATGTCCTCCTGCTGTGATGACTTTCGCTCGGAGCCACTCTGTGTCTGTTTTACAACATCAGCTGGACGTGATTCTGAATCCAGATGTTAGATGATTACATTTTCCATCAGCATTCATCTGTGAAGCCAGATTGTTTGGCTGATTTGGCGAGTGTGTGGTTTTTCTTTTGGATGAAGTAGGGCGCTGCTGAGTGAGAGGTTCCACCTATCCCTGGATACAGAAGTTGAAAAAATGACTTCCTGCTTCGGTTTTTCCACCTTTGTCTTTTCGTGCATGGATGGGTGCAGAAACAGATTCTGTTTTGGGCTTTAGTCCTCTTATAAACACATTTTTGTGGAGAAAAAACAGACCAGTTTTAACAGAGCTAATATGAAAGAAACTAACAAATAAAAAAAAGGTCTGTGGGATTCAAACTTGGGTGTTTCGACAGATAAAGCTGTGACCCCAGCAGTCAGCAGTCCATACAGCTGTGGGGAGAGGACAGCTCGTGCAGAGTGGGGAGACACAGGTGGGACAAGAGCTACACTTTGCTTTAGGCAAGGATGCTGCATGCACGACAATAATCACACAGACTCGCTGAGACTTTGGACCTCGGCAGTTTAAAGACGATTTCATGTCTGATTCGGACATTTGCACGAGACCCCCTCTTTAAACACCCACCATCAACCCCCACCTCCTCCTGATGACGGCGTTACATACGTAAGCTGAATAAAGTTCAATAGAAAAACACCCTGATATATCAAAGTGTGCAAACTGCAGTGTAATAAGGTTAGAAATACTTTACTGTACATTTTGTAGCTGAAGGTCACTTCAGGCATGTGTGATTAGGTTCGGATCCTGATAAATAAAAGGAAAAAAGCAGCAGGAGGAATCAGCCCACGGATTAACGAGCTGCCTCAGACACATTCCCCCTCTGGTCCACAAAACATTTTACCTGACTTTATCTTAATCAGAGGAGAGGGAATGTAGCACTCAAGAGTCTTATGTAACAGCTAAACTGCTGCAAAACAAGACGTGGTGACTGTGCTCTCACATTAAATACTGTTAGACATCCCTGTGACTTTGGTGAGGAAAGCTAACACACAGAGAGAAAAGAAAAGAAGGGTTAGCAGCAAATCTCTGCCAGAACAGTCACATGCACTGCTTTGCTCTTCACGCAGACCTTCTACCTGCTGAAATATGATTGGTCAATATTACAGATTCTTCATATTCAATTGCAGCTATCTGCTCATAGAGATTAGGCTTTACAACAGCACATGAGCTGGATCTGTGACCCAAAAACAAAGCTGGCACTAAGACGGCGTTCCAAAGGATCGAGCTGCTGTAACACGACACGTCCGACACAATGAGCAGCGTAGACAAACCTGTCAGGTGAGTGCAGGTGTGTTTAAATGCAGCACAGAGGAAGGTCAGCGTGTGACCTGACGTCCCTCCTCGCTGCCTTCAGACGTGCTTCCCGAGTCTGAGAAACTTCAGGTGTGAAGCCATCGCTGTTCTTCACTCTGTCCTCTGTGAAGAAAATAAATTAGAGATAAACAGTTTTTTCGTGTTGCTCTCGGTCGTCCTTGCAGCCTGTTGGTGGTTTCTCTTTTTACCCCGTCGGTGCTTTGGACGACTCCGCCGCCTGACCGACCGCAAACACACCTACACCTCTGTGGGGACGTTAAGTGGGACAGATGTGCGGTGACACCGCTTGTGTCCCCCGTGAGGGATGACATCACTATCACCAAGGCTCTGTGTGTGTGTGTGTGTGTGTGTTTCACAGTATTACTTTCTTGGGTCTGGAACCATGTGTGTCTCTATTGTGTTTCCAAGCTGTGCTTTGGAGTCCTGCAGTGCAGCTGCAGGTGGCACAAAGACCACTGCTGCCCTCTTAGCATAACAACTGTAAATGGGGGTGGGGGCACATTTAGCCTTTGAAACCGCTAGCCTGAAGTTTCTTTGTTTTCTGCACAAAATGCAGCTGCTCAGACATGATCGGACTGATGGCACGTCACAGATGGAAAGCAGAAAGCTTCCAGAACCACAGGACTGCAGATTCATCAGTTTATGGATATTAGAGCCGACACTCAGACATGCTCACTGAAATCATACAAAAGGCGAACGTAGAGATAACAGCTGAACTTGAGTTAGGACTGTGGGAGGATGTGGTAACCTGAGGTTTGCTCCTTGTGCACGTGGCAGGTGTTCTGTGAGTGACGCTGACATGAAGCTTCACAACCTTCCCTCCACCGTCACATTCAGCAGCTGTGGCGTTCCTGCCTGCTCTGTGCGCTACAGCGTTCTGGCGGATTCCTGCCATCGATGTCTCGCCAGATTCTGCAGTGAATTTTTCACCTATAGGCGCCACCCACTCCTCTCCTCCTGCTGCTGTTATCACTTTTCTACCTGCAGCAGGTCTTTTTGTCCCCTGTAACTGCTGCTTATTGCAGTATTGACGCTTGGCTGACTGGATGAATGTACTGGGGCACAGAGTGTGTTTGTGCGTGGCACAGTTTTTAATTTGATATATCTAACTTAAACAATATGCATAATGTGCAGGTTAAAAGTTTTGCCTTCAGTCACGTGAAGGTAAAATGCTGCATTTTATTTAAAGAATAAATGGAAGTTAAATCTTGTTTTTCTGGTCTTGTGTGATCGTCTTTGCACACTCACATGTTCTAATCGAATCTTTTTCTCAGCCACATGTTTGTTATGTGACACTTTCAGTGTTGTGAGCTGGAGCTGAAGAGAAACAGGACAGGAGATCAAATCGCTGTGCAGTCCCACATGAACTGAATAAATCTGGTCAGCACAGCTGTCGATGACTCCATGAGTCCATTCACAGCATTTTTTCTCTTTTTTGCAGGATTTCAATAATTGTATTTATCTGTCGTCTTTAAAATTCACCCAAGTAAAAAGCTGACTCGTAAAAATGCTCCAAAATGAACACCCTGCTTCGTGAACGAGGACCTCCACCTCACACTCTGTTTCTTTACCTCTTCTCTTCGTTCCACGTCTTCATCACGGTGCCATCAAAAAGAAAGTCAAGTTCATTTCTGCAAACTGTTAAACTTTTAATATAATGTTGCTCCTCCTGTAAATGCAGCAAGTTCCACTTGCATTAAAAAAGTTTGTCCTGCGGGATTCATCTGACAGAACTTTGTAAACACGTTGTAAACAAGAGCGTCGTGTATTTTATGGTTTTGTGTCAGCACAAAATGATCTGCAGCAATAAAGAGCATCAAACCAGAGTTTCTTCTTCATAAAGACATGAAGAAGAAACCCGTGAAGCGTCTGCGGGAAAATAAAGGAGCAGAATGAAAGGCAGCAGAACTCTAAATAATAAGCGTTAAGCTGAGAGTCGCTGCAGTTTTAGGAAATTTCACGTCTGAGCAACATTTCCATCGTACAGCTGTTTGATTTACTGTTCGCGTGCAGAAATTAGTCATGCAGCTTTAACTCCGGGAAAAAAGTAAACTTAAAAAAACGCGTCCACTCCAAGTTAAGAGATTCTCTTAGTTTGTCTTTAAAAGTCTTCAGACACCGAGGATCAAGTGGATGGCGGCTTTTTTATTTGATACGAGATCGTCGGCGTCTCAGTGACTCCTGCTCCGTTAAAGGAGATTTAATGTTTCTTAGCGTTGGCGTCCATTTGCTTAACTTTCCACCTGCAGAGAGGATTATGGGAATTTAGCCACTCTGAACGATTGTGAGCACTTGCAATTAGTCCAGCAAACTAACAGCATGTCACCCGGACTCATTCTGATTGACTGGAGGATTGAATGACCTCTGCTGTTTGACCACCAAAGCATGTGACCGCTGATGCAACAGCGCTCTTTGCCACAGAGCTTTTATTTGGAGATCTTTTCCTTACCTGAGGTAAAGAGCAGAGAACAGCACAAACATATTTTTACACTCTCCCAAAGTGTCAGCAGACAGCTACCGCAGGCAGGCAGCGACACATGTGCTCCTCCCTGTAAAATCTGGGCCATCGCCTGGTACCCGTGTGGCCCCTGTGTGGCAGCAGTGGCCCCTGTCACGGATGAAGAACGACCTGTCAGCGAGCGCACTGGGAAACACTGGCCCAGTTGTGAACGACTGCATGAACAGCAGAGAGGGAAGATGAAGGAGCTCGCGACTCCGTACTCGCAGACAGCAAAACATCTGCATTCAGGCTCACACCTGCTCAAGGAGCCGGTTCATCACTCACATCATCACAGTTCTGAGGATTATTAGAGTTTGATGTGAGTTACGCTCCGTTTTTCTCTTCAGTCAAAGACATTCAAAATCTATGAACGTGTAGTTTTGGGTGAATAAGATGCAAAGATTTTCCTTGGACAGAGACCTTATTTCTCCCACATTAGCTCCTCTTCATCGGCTCCCGGTTAAATCTTTTTCATAGCTTCTCATTTAAGTCCTGTCCGATCAGACCCGTCATATCTTAAAGACCTTTTGTCACGTCAGGCACTCGGTGAGTGGACTCAAAGGCAGGGTGTTTATTAACAGGTAGATGATTTTAGTGAAACCCAGCCTGGTGAGGGAACATCCGGGAGGGGGAAGGGTCCAGGGGAGCATGGGGAGTCCAGACATGGGGGAATCCAACTCGAAGCTAGGAGCCTGGGTTTCGCTACCAAACGTACCAGCGATGACTGACAGTCTACCCACGTGTTAAGTAGGAGCCTTGATTGCTCCTCCTCCACAGGTGGTGAACTTGCCACAGCTGAGTTGGGTGGAGACTCAGATGGAGTCCTGCCCACGGATGATCTTGAACACAAACAGAGAGACAGAGGAGCCAGGGTCCGGACACCTTTGTACTCTAATGTCATCCTAACAGAACTCTTGTTTCCCAGACTTCAGGCTTATTTGTGGTTCTGATAGTCGACTGGGTGGCAGCGCCTTCAGCTTTAGGCTCGTCTCCTCCAGCAACACAGACTTCTGCTCATAGTTGGAGTCATTGGGATTCCCTTTCATATTGTTATTGGCCTGATTAACATAAGTGCTTGTGACTGGGCGTTCAGTCATTTTACTGTGAGCCAGTAATTAAATAGTTTTGGAGACATGAGATTCTTCAGCAGGTGCTGGAAAGAAGATAAGATGCCGTGTGCCGTCACCCAGAGGTTTCTAAGCGACTGTGCTTTTTCTACTGGCTGACTGTTGATGGCGAGAGGCTGGAAGTGTTAGTTCGTTTACTTGATGGTTTTCTGAATGGTGTTCCAGCCGCCAAGGCCAAGTCATCCCTGAGGTCATGCCTTAAAAATGTCATTCAGGCTGCAGGATGTGTTGTTGGTGTAAACAGAGGGGAGAATAGTGGATGAAGCTCAACTTTGGGGGAGTCCTGTGGTTAAAAATCAACTTAGTGGATTTAAAAACCATTTCCAGCCTCCAGCTGTGGCCTTTAGAAAACTCTTAATCCCTGAAATCAGTGTCAGGCTGACCCGCCGCTCGCCATGCAGCAAGATGTCTGTATTTATGCTACTAAAAGCAGAAGAGGAGCTCATGTAAATGTTTAGTTGGGGGATATACTGAATTTGATCGTCTGCCCCATGTTGCACCTTGTTGATTAACCCAAGTGGATCCATTCATGCATGGACATCATGCTGCAGAGGTAATTATAAGTTATTTATTTATTAAAATAAAGTGTCCACTTACCCTGTCCAACAATCAGTGTAACTTGCCTGTTGTAAAAGTTGTTAGCATGTGTCTTTTATGGAACTGGGATTATTGTTAGTCCTCCCACAGCCTTAGAATAAAGCCGGAGTCCTGAAAAGCCCTGAAACTGGGGAAAGCCCAGTTTACCCGAGCAGAGCCGGCTTTGAGCCCATTGTTGTGGACTGACGCTGCTCAAAATGGTCACCAGCTCCTGACCTGTGGTGGGAGTTTGGTGAATGGGACTGGGGAGGGCTGAGCTGGTGGTTGGACTACAGCTTTTAAACTGGCTAAAGAAACCACTGAGGTGGTCTGCAGAGGAGGCGGGGGTGCATACTACTCCATATTTTGCAAAAATCTCCTAGAAGAACAAACTGGCTGGTTGACAGCTCAGTCGGCTGTTATTATGCCCCCAGTGTGTCCAAACGCTACAGTAAAATCAGGTCCAGGTAAATAAACCAGTCACAGTGCTTACAGCAATCATTTTGTCTCGGTGTGAAATCTGTTGACCACATGTTTCCCTCAATCTAAGCCAGTGATGTGAAACTCCTCCAGATGAAAGACTACGTCCTCAGGGGCTCCCATCTCAGAAGAGACCGGTCGAACCTCGTGGGAGTAGAAAGTGTTCAGCCAAGTTCTGTAGTGATCGAGCGTTTGATGGCAGGTTAATGCCGATGGCTGTCCGCGCCTTTAGGCCCCGCCTCCTTTTCTTTATGCTGAGTCAGAATAAATCCACAGATTATTTAGGAGGAGGGACGTGTGCGCTGCCTCCAGCTGGTAGTAGCAAAGCTCCAACAGGTAGTCCTGCAGTCAGGTGAGCTTTCCTCAGCTAGCTGTGGTTATCTTGATAATTAAAACACCATAGCTGTAGCTGCACAAACAGTCATAAAGAAAAGACAACTACAAAAACATGCAACGAGATGCCAAAAAATGCAGACACAGACTGAGCTGCAGTCACACTGGTGAAGCGGCGCCCCCCAGCAGGGAGCAGCTTCACATGCTGTAACTCCCTCAGAGTGTGATTAGGGAAAATAAACACCAATGAGAAAGCTGACATATGGTTGCTGACGTTCTCGTGCACAGTTGGTGTCTTACGAGCAGCCATCGTCTGCGGACTCCAGTCGATGTCGGGTTTGTACAGCAGCTGACGGACCGTTTAGGTCTTCAAATCACTGACTGACTACATGAGATGAGATTATTGCTTGTCAACAGAAAGACTGAGAGATGAAATTTTAAAACTATTAAATATGAAACTAAACACAGCACAGTGCAGATTTCTTGAGCCTTCACTTCTTTATATTTTGCTTCCAAGGATCCAGACTTTAGTTCTCCAGCTTTCTGAAAGAAAGCTTTCCTTTGGACATTGGTTCAGTTGTTGTTGAGCCACAAAGCAACAATCTAAATTTAACCTTTTTGTTCAGGAGGTCACTGGGAGTCTCTGTAAAGCACGGTGGAGGCTCTGTCATGGTTTGGGCTGCATTGTGTCTGGTGTGGGGGTGTTTGTTAAAATTGAAATTAAGAACAGAAATGGCTTTTTCAGCACAACAATGATCCCAAAAACACTGCCAGTGCAGTATAAGTGTACCTGGATTGAAAAACACACAGTGGAACAGCACAACATTATCATGGACTGACCTCTCCAGAGCTGGGACGTCAGCGTTGTTGAAACAGTGTGGGAACATCCAAAGAAGAGCTTTGAATGTCCTTCAAGAAGCCTGGAGAACTACTCCAGGTCTGAAGAAGTTGACAGGTACACTTGCACTGCTTGCACTACCCCGGATCCAACGCCACCTCCAACGCTTACCTCCCCTCTGATGTGGACATCGGGTCAGTTGGATGCGCAGTCGAAAGATTGCAGCGGTCCCAGATCAGATGTACACACTGGGACTCTTTCCCATGTTGCTGTCGGTGTTTATTGTGCTATGGTGTGTTGATATCTGTGCATTCCTGTATTATCCTTCTGTGTTACACATTTTGATGTTTTTTTCCTCGCTACCTGGCCTGACCTGTCTCCCCAATGTGATGTTTGTGTATTGTATGTACGGTCGGCAAGGTCTGTCATCTCGGTTGTGGGCAAAAGACCTGCAACTGACAAATAAAGGCTATCTCATCTCATCTCTCATCATCTCATCTCATCTCATGAACAATCACAAACAGTAAAAAGGATGGAAATACTGTGACTCATCCATTGGTTACACGTAGTGAAGCAGTGTCAGAAAGCCTTTCACTGTCATTACCTTGATGCTTTTAAGTCAGACACGATGAGCCGAGGACATCGCAAACTCACCAATGACTATACCTTGGATAACCCTTCTGTCTATAATATTAGCTCTACTGTACAAAATGAACCACACATTCAAATTTAAACTTAGCGACCAACCCAAAAAGTCACCGGTGTTTACTAAAATCACGAGGGAGTTTATTTATTTTATAAAAATTATGTTAGAAAATATATTTATCATTTTTAGCTTATGCTGCATCTCTTTGTTCTTGATCTATCTTATCACACAGGAGTCACCCCCTGCTGGCCAATAACAAGAATGCAGATTTAAGGCACTTTCCTGTTGCAGCTACATCCACCTTGTACTCTGTCTGTAGTCGGGTTGACCTTATTAAGTCATGTCAGTATTTTGCTGTTAGATAGCTGCTGTTTGCTACTTAGATCACACACCCCTACTAGAGCACTAAGATCATCTTCCCAGTCACTCTTGGTACTGCCGAGATCCCGGCTGAAGACTAGAGGTGACCGCGCGTTTGCCTCGGCTGCACTCGATTTATGGAATAACCTCCCCATCGCTATAATCTGATTGCATCCATTCCTTCAAATCGCGGTTAAAAACCCACTTATTTAGCCTCGCCTTTTCTACCAGTTAACGCTTGCTTGATAGTTAGGTTAACGCTTATTCTTATCTGCGGCTTATTCTTAATTACTTTTAATTCATTTTCAATTTTTTTTGACTGTTTTATCCTCTACACTTAGCCTTCTTTTATGCTTTTATATGCGATTCTTTTGCCTTCGTGTGTTTTAATGCCATTCAACCTGTTAGCACGTTTTGGTACCTTGCCATAGCCCTCATCCTTCCCTGTTACTTCACCTTACACTCTTGCATGTTAAGCACCACTGGTTTTTAAATGTGCTATATAAATAAAGTTTGTTGTTGTTGTTTGTCCATGATAGACAGGCCGACACACATAGAAATATATTAGAAATGTTAGAAGTGTTTAAGGTGTTAAATTTGCTGCACGGTGCACTCCTTTCTGTTTCTCACTCTTTGTATGTATGTCACTCTGTCATTCTTCTTTCTCTCTCTTTGACCTGTCCCTCTCCTCTCATATGCTCTGCTGTCCTGAGAGAGCGGCGTGCGATCGGTGAGGGATGAGGTGTGGGCCTCTGGGTCACAGAACCATTATAGACCTGCTCAAAGTTAATGAAGTACACTCGCACACAAATGTGCATGCATGCACACACAAGAAGAACACATGTGCGTTTCTGAAACATGCAACACATGCGGCGCACACGCAGCGAGCGTGTTCAGAGGCATGTGCACGAACACACACCATTAATCATTTTTTGCAGAGTGCCGAGGGTGTTGATCGGCACCGTGCACAGAGGCCGGGGATTCAGCCACATATGGCTCGGATAAAGTGACTGGCGTAAGTCACTGCTAATGTAACAGCTTCTTTGTAGTCTGTCTGCTGGCAGTCATAAAACCTGGCAGGGAGGGAAAGCAAGCAAGACCTGATTTACTCTGAGAGCCAGTCGCTGGTCAAAGTGTCAAAGTTTCAGTGTTTTAATGAGGAGGTGCCTCCGTACACCGGTGTGCTCCTGCCACGGCTCCAGGAGAAAATGAAGAGGGTGAGAACTTCACCACATCGCAGCTACTATACCGACGGTCATGGTGGGGAAACGATGGGCAGCAAAGTCTGCATCACACAAAATGTTGAATCAAACACCATCTAGAAAGTCATTATTACACAATGGAGCAATAAAATATGTCCTTGGTGTATTTTGTCCAATGATCTAAACTGAAAGTGTCTGTTTTCATTACAGAAACACCCTTCGACTATCACAGGAAGATGATTGGTTGTTGTAGTTATTAGAATTAGTCTGTGTGCTAAACGGTCTGCCAATCATTTTAGAGCAGGTACAAAGCTCAGAGTTACACTTGAACACTTTTCTCCATCCTGGGCGGACTCTGAATCATTCTCGGTTTCCTGTTTTCCTTCTCTGCTTTCCCCCTCAGCACATTATCCACTTTCCAGGAAAAAAAGAAAGAAAATCCTTGTAGTCTTCAAACTGGGAAATAGTTTGTTACATGTTTGGTAAGTCAAAATTACAGAGGGCTATCCAAGCTGGCAAAGTAGTACTTACTGTAGATTCAGTTCAAATCATTTTTATTTATACAGCGCCCAATCACAACAACACTCAGCTCAAGGCGCTTTATTTTGTAAGGTAAAGACCCTTCAGTAATACAGAGAAAACCCCAACAATCAGATGACCCCCTATGAGAAAGCACTTGGAAACAGTGGGAAGGAAAAACTCCCTTGTAACAGGAAGAAACCTCCGGCAGAACCAGGTTCTCAGAGATCGGTTGGGGCTGAGGGGAAAAAGACAGATGACAACCCAACGATCAAAGATGGACATCGCCAAGAGGCCGTGGTAAACTGGTTTTTGAAGTCTTGTTTTAAAGTGATTAGGTAGAGGACCAATAAAGGCGTCCACGGCCCTCTTGGGGACATTCCCATACGGCTTAAAATCTGGGACTCTCCACCACTTGCTGCTCTTAGTACTGTAGAAGCTCCTCTGATGAAACGTCTTCAAGAAACTTAAAGAAGTCCAGACGCTTTTCTTTCCAAGCTCCTCAGGCCACGATGACCTGGATGATTGAGAACCTTCACAGACCTCAATTTTAGTTGTTTCTTTCATTCTTTTTTCCTTTTTTTGGTGCAGAAGTTACCATATTTACACAAGAGGGTGGAGGTAGTTATCAACTAGCAATGGCTAGCTTGGTTGGCAAGTCTATAGGAACCAAAAAGCACAGTTTAAACCTGGGACTGACTCACTGCTGGAGCCTCTGGTGGACATTAGAGGAACTGCAGCTTCTGGGACGCATTAGCCTTCTCTCTATCCCTGTACATTCTTCTTTGTGTAAATTTGTGCACTTACTCATTTCAAAACAAAGCATGGAAGGTCACAGTCCTCTGTCATTAGTGCAAACGCCAAAGTAAATCTTAATCTCAGCATGCCCTCTATGCCATCTATTGATCCAGTCACTAAATCTTTAAAGACATGAATCAAATGGTTTGCAAGGGGACATGGGAAGACTCTGGGTGTTGATGTGAGTTCAGCTTTGTGGCAGGCTTCTGTGTTTATCTGATAGCACATCTGTGATCAATAAAGAGCCAGTGTGCTAAGCCTGATGGGCCCAGGAAGGAAGTGTCACTGAACATCAGCCTGCCCAAGCCTTATCATAAGTAAGTTAGCATAGTTCCACACTTCATCTTCAGCTGCATCTTCACTGCTTATATAGGAGAAAAATGTGCTAATGAGTTTGAAGTGACAGACACTGGCAGATACATTTCATGAGTTCAGCCTGTAGAACAGCAGCAGAAGGAACCGTGTTCCTCGGTTCGGTCGGCGAGTCTTTTTTAATTGGGTCTTGCTGAAACGGTGGAACAAGATCACACCAGTGTATGTGTGTGAACTGCAGCATGGGCCAGTCATCCACAGCCCAGTCTCACACTGAAATGTGTAATACATACACACTTTTAATTGTCCTCACGCTGCCTACTGGCTCTAAAACTTTGTCAACTGAATTGTATCTACTTTATGTGTCTGCCTTTATAAAGCTATTATTAGCATGTACTTAGTTAAACACAGCCGTGTTGATGTGCTCAGAGACTATAGACTTAGATATCCTGTCAGTTTTTAGACTACATGCCTTGTTGGTTGTTGACAGCTTTAACAAAATGCACCACATGGAAAACTTCTTTGATATGAAATTAATTTAAAATTAACTGACTGCAAACACTACTGATAAATTAGATCGGCCACCCTTTGTTTGACTGGGCAAGTCTAAAGTTGTTTGCAAACAATGGATCGGTCCTGGGAAGCTGTTAACACCGAGGTGCTTCCTCATTAATCTATGATTGCATCACCAGTTGGAATTTTAGCAAAAGGCAGCATGTCGACTAAAATGATGGATTCTGTCAGTGTGGCATGAACAAAACACCCTCTGAGGGAAATGTGTCGCTAGACCAGGATTATATGTTAAAAATAAAAATGAAAATCTTGGTTATGCTAGTTGTTGAAGCCGTGGATCAGAGCACCAGGACCTAGGAATGTTCCTTGTACCTTAAGCTGTGTTTGGAGTGCAGTGATGTGGAGGCTGTCGGTCAGTCTATGTTCTTACGCACACCTATGGCCACCAGCTTTGACGTTGCAGATGCAAGTGGTGAAAATGAGGTTCCTTTGACCTTCGACTTTCTCTCTCGTAGAGAAAGGATGAGAAGCTCGGTCATTCGAGTGGGACTCTTAGGAGAGCTGCTGTTCCTCCACATCGAAAGGAGCCAGTTGAGGGGGTTCGGGTATCTGATTAGGATGCTTCTTTGAAGCTTGGCTCAGTCTCCTAATCTGCAAACCAAACCCGGATAAGCAGCAGAAAATAGATGGATGGATTCTGGTTATGCCCAGCCAAGAAAACACATGACTAGAAGCTGAAGCTTTGGCGGCTTAATGAGCATTCCTCCAACACATCATCCACCCTAATGTACTTTGGAAAAACTGTTGCCCAATGTAAGCAGAAATATTCCCTGCGTGGCTCAGTGTGACGAACCATTCCCACCACAGCAAAAACCTAGAAGATGCTTTTAATTTAGGCCCACTGCCAGACCCTTATGGCGGTTAATTGGCCCACTCCCACTAACACTTTACTCAGTAAATATTAGCACATAAAGTGGGGACTGAATGCTGGAGCGACACCATAAAAAGCAGCTGGCCTCCTGTCCAGCCGTACGCTGGCGTGGTTGTAAACTGTAACCTCACTTTGATGATTCGGTCTGAACCTCGTTTCACTTACTGGGGACAGAAACTTCATCAGCATCGAGTGTTGCATGGTGGGACACGCTGAGTGACGAGCTTCACACCACCAACAAAGACAGACTAACATGGATCCTGATGATCTTTAGATTTGGTTAAAGCGCCTCTCCTTTAGCTGACCTTTATCAGGCCATACCTGGAAACTCAGTCATGAAGATTTACACCGCCTCTCTTGTTGAGTGTTTTCATGCAGTGCACTTCCACATGTAAACTGCGAGGAGCTGCTGATGAGAATATGGTTTCTATTATAGTGGCCATTATAGCCGTGTCTGGCCTTCATTTGGTCCCTCAAACCAGGCTTACGTGATGCTCCAGTGCAACTGGAACCACAAATGCTTTCAATTACCTGCGCAGAGAGGTGCGCATTTCAGTAACTTAGTGTTTTATAAGCTGGAAAAAATGTCTCATTTTACGCTGTGAGACAGTCCAGGTGAGGAGAGTTCACAGGTCGTGTCAGTCGACTTTTATGTTGGACTGTGATTTGAAACCTTGCAAACTTTAAGACATCCTGACTTTAAATGAAACATTTAAAGAGTGAAACATTATAGAAGCTAGTTTGAATAAACTGATGGTGAAGCTGTGTTAAGATAAGATAAGATAAGATAAGATAAGATAAGCTTTATTAGTCCCACATGTGGGAAATTTGTTTTGTTACAGCAGAAAGTGGACAGTGCAAAGTTACATGGCAAAAACTAGAAAACACTGGAGGATAAGATGATAAGAATACGATACTGTACACAACTGTAAACAATAGAATAGAATACAAAAAAATACTATATACAATAGAATAAAATAGAATACAAATGCTATATACAGCTCAGATAGATATATACAGATGTGACAGATACAGTAACAAACATCTGTATGTGTGCTGCACATCCATACACTGCTTATGACTGCGTGTGTGCGTGTGTGTTGCTCGGGTGAAAATGACAAAGAAATAAGTTGCCACATGTAACATCTCTTTTCTCCCACGTACTCTTCTGAGGAACCAAGAGGGCAGAAAATGAGACAAAATGTTCCCTTTTTCAGCACTTCACACACACACACACACACACACACACACACACACACACACACACACACACACACACACACACACACACACAGGTTATGAATGCAGACTGAGTGTATGATATGTTGGTGGCTCTCGTTCACTCTCATCAGCCTCCTCCCTTGCCTGCCTTCCTCCTTCCCTTCCTCCCCCTCTGGAGAATGGCCGTGGATTGTCATTCACTAACAGTAATGAGGTGGAGGGGAGCCGCTGAAGTGCTGAGAGCTGACAGCAGAGAGGCAGAAGGCAGGGATTAAAGTCAACTCAATGGCACACTGTGCTGGAGATACAGCGGGGAGGGAAGGAGGCGGGAGGAGTCAGACGGAGAGGGGTTTGGGGGTGGAAAGGAGAAGCAGGGAGGAGAGCTTAAGTAAAGGTGATCGGAAACATGGTGAAGGAACAGCTGTAATTAACTAATAATTAGGTTTTCGTTATATAAATATGGCACCAGTCAAGTCATCTCAAGGTGCTTTCGACTGTAAAGACCCTACAGTGTTACAGCGAGAACCCAACAATCAGACGATCCCTGTGAGCAGCACTTGCTGATGGTGCGAAGGAAGAACTCCTTTTCAACAGGAAGTGTTAGGATGTGAGTGGGCCATGTGACATCAGGACGTCACATGATAGGGTTAGGCTAGGTTTCATAATGGGCTCACCGGAAACCTTGGCTGATTTTGACCCATGGGCATTTTCACACCTTGGCTCGTGTGATTAGGTGGAGGATCAATAGGGGGTCCACGGCCCTCTTTGGGACACTCCCGTAGGCCTGGGACTCTCCACCACTCGCTGCTCTTAGAACTGAAGAAGCTTCTCCGATGAAACGTCTTCAAGGAAACTTAGAGAAGTCCAGACGCTTTTCTTTCCGAGCTCCTTAGACCAGCGGTCCCCAACCTTTTTTTGCGCCACGGACCGGTTTATGCCCGACAATATTTTCACGGACCGGCCTTTAAGGTGTCGCGGATAAATACAACAAAATAAAACTAGTACTGGTTCCGAATAAAAGAAGATTTATTCATAACACACGTGAAAAGACCCAGGAAAACCGAGTTAACGATAAAAACGATAACAAAATAACGCTGAAAACCGATAAAAACCCTGAAAACTATACATTTCACACCTGAGCCTCAACTCTCGCGGCCCGGTACCAAACGACTCACGGACCGGTACCGGTCCGAGGCCCGGGGGTTGGGGACCGCTGCCTTAGACTACGATGACCTGAATGACTGACAGACAAGACAAAAGATGACATGAACAGTTCGTTTTGGATGAACAGATTCTTCAGACTGACAAGAAACTACAGCGTCACTCTGAGACAGGAAGTTTAGTTAAACTATAATTATCAGATATAAAAGGCAGAATTTAATATGGCAAATTTTAGACATGCTGGTTCTCAATGACTTCCTCAGGCGAGGAGGGAGGGTCGTTCTAAAGGAACCCTCAGAGGCTTTTTGTAAAACGTAAAGGAAGGTTTGTAATTGGCTAAAACACTCGGACTTACTGCAACCTGTGGTATATCTGAAAGTGGCTTTCAGGCCAGAAGAAGCCCTTGCTAATATATCATGCGGTCATCGTGGAAAGAATGTGCTGCTGCACATTTCTTTCATCCACAGTTCATACTGAAGCAGCACAGAACGTACCAAGGAAACATTTTGCTTTGATTCCATCTTTTGTTCAAACCACAATAACCAGTTTAACGTGGCTAACACCGACAAACACAGCTGGCCTCAAAGACTGGAAAGAACCTCATGATGATTAAACACAATAAAAACAGGAGTGAGATTTGTCCAGTCATCCTATCCTACTGTATGACAAGCGTTTCCCACTAACACTCATCATAAGCCATTAGAAAGCTGCTGCTGTAGCAGGTTATTTTTCATACAGTCCGTCGCCCCTCACCGCTCTCCCCTCGGCTCCCCTCTGATTGAATTAGTCTTTCTCCTGGCATTTAGCAGCTCACAGCGGGATCAGCTCAGTGATTGAAGAAGCTATTTATCTACCTATTACATACAGGCTTTTTAAAAACCTGTTTATACAAGTAAGTTCATCAAGGCAGTGACATTTACAATTTTACCCCGTCACGTTTGAAATGATTGGAAACCACCAAAAATCTCCCAGAGCCATCTTCCAAGAGGCTTTTTCACTCAGTCACGGATAGTGCAGGTAAGCTGGTGTCATTATTTAATCAATATTCCTCCCAGAAAACTGCCTTTCTGTTGGGGGAGGGAGTGCGCGTGATTGCTGTTATTTCAACTTAAGAGCAGAAAGAAGAAAAGACTTTGATTTGCGCTCCCTCAAAACATGCTGTCAGCTTTTGTGGCTGAACGCCGCTGGTGTGTCAGCAGAGGGCGGACAGGCAAATGTTTGGCGTGGCAAGAGATTTGCGGGCTGGAGCCGGTTGATGGGATGGTCTGGCGAGGAGGCAGCTTCATGATGGAAGCCAGGTGTGCCAGCCAAGGAAAAGGCAGGAAGTGGAGGTCACCGAGCCCACGTTGCCATGCAAACCACACAAAACACACAAACAGAGAAGACGAGAGGGCGAGCGTGGAAACATGGCAGCGTTGACCCCATCTTCAGAGGCGAAGGCTTCAAATGAATTCATCTAAAGTTGCGTTCATTTGCATCACTAGTTCTGGTGAAGTCTCAGCTGAATTAAAAGCATTAATGCAAAACTTTGGAGCACGATGATAATTTACTGTAGGCTGAGTTAATCATCCCCTCAGTTTGCTACCCGACCACAGTGGGAATGCCACATTAGCACTGGCACGGAAAAGACTTTTCCCGGTGCAATCAGATCCATGAATTATTAATTATATCGAGTCGACATCGTGATCTTCTGCTAGCTGAGGTAAGCAGAGTGCCTGCTATTAGTCTAACACAGGCCAAATGGATGACCACGTTTGAGTAAACACAATAAAAAAAAGAACTTTTGTAAATTTACAAACCCTCGTATGATCCGAATGTGAATCACTCTCCTGCTCTGCTTTGGTGAGGGAGACAGGAAGCAGCAGCAGAGAGAACAGAGTGATAACCAGCTTCCATTTGGGAGGCTAGGTGGGGGTGTAAAAGCCTCTGGTACGAAGCTAATGGTCCAGCAACAGCACTTTAGCCATCTCTCTTGACCACATAAAGCACCGGAGCCCTGCGTAGGTGGACACGCTTTAGGTCAGTGTGTTTTTGCAGCAGGAGATCCCCCACCCTGCTGCTTCTCAGTCAGAGAGATTTTGATGACCATTAAACTGCTTCCTGTTTTATGCTAACATGTTTCCATAGGTTTCCTGTTAGGATGCTGTCATCTTTATGTTCATTACACTGGAACATTTACCTGTATGACATGTGTTAAATGGTATTTTAGTGTAAATTTTAGTCTTTAGTTTTGGGGGTGTTGTCACAGGGTCACTGAAGGCCCTAAAATCCAGCCTTTCTCTGTGTGTGTGTGTGTGTGTGTGTGTGTGTGTGTGTGTGTGTGTGTGTGTGTGTGTCTCTATCAAGTATCAACACATTTCACTGAGTGTTAATAGAAGCTGCCGATAGTTCCATGACAAGAATCAACAACGAACTTCTCTCATTAACATTTAAAAATGAAGCGAGGCATCATAAAAGCTAAATATATAGTCGCAGCAATAAAGGCCCGACTGAAGACTGACACCGAAACCAGCCTGCTGCTCACATGCGTTCAACACATCAGGTCATAATGCAGATGAATGCAACCATTACCATCACTAAATCTTTGGAGTTGAGACAGCCTTTTCTGTCATATTTCAGGGCAGCGTATAGAACAAAGTGACTGAGTGTACATCAGAAGTTATCCGGTTGTTCAGTCTGACGTCACTAGCCGTGTCTGGGTCTAAACTCCGCTGCAGGTCCATATATCAAACGATCACTATGGCATTACTGAGAGTTGAAAAACTGTCTAAAGTCTTTCATCTTTAATAAAATGATCAGCGTTCTGCTCTACCAGGTGTAACAATTGAGTTTAACATCCAGGCATCCATGAAAACGGAATTTATGACATTTAACCGAGTTAGAAGTTAGCAGGAAGTTAGCTCGCTAGCTTCTATCTAAATACAATATAGCATGTCCTGACTGCGGGGGTTTGGAAACAATGTAATCGCATGGCAGGATGCTGTAAACGGACCAAACTTCAGCCAGGAGAACAACTGAGATAATCCATCCACAATACGAGGTTAGTCATTCATATACTGCTGCATGGGCTGGGCTGTAGCTACATCCTAAGGTTTTAAAACTGAGCTTAAATAAATGATTAGCGGTAATAAAAGCCGAGGGAGGTCAACAGTGATCACTGACTGTTTTAGGAGCTTTTTGAGATTAAATAGAAGAAAATACAAAACATTAAACATGTTAACAACACAAAAGCCATATTAAACGCAGACTACTTTAGGCCCGGAAGTAGGATTTGTCACGTCATCACTTAATAATCAGATAGAGGGTGGTCTCTCCCAGTGCAAAAACCTAGAAACTCTTCTAATGGTCGTCAAACCATAGCTGTGTGGATATAGACTGAGATGGATGTCACATTCTGCGGCATCAACTTTAGCATTTTAACCACTGTGAGGTTTTTCTGGAACCACAAGTGTGCATTTCTTTATGAGAGGGAGGAAGTTACCAGCTAGCTAGCTTGACTTTGACCTGCTAATCAGTGCGGAGTAAACTCCAATTAAACTGTATTTTCACTCAGAAAAACTGGAGCTCAGACTTCTTGGATGATGTGTTACAACGCTTCACCTCACAGCAGCCATCTTATTGGTCAAATAATCTCATTAAAATTTCTTCAAAAGGCTCCAACAGCACAAACTTGATCCAGAGGTCCAGTTCAAGGTCTCCAGTTAGCTGAGGGGAAGCTAGCAGACAGCTAGAAGCTACAGCCGCTACATACATGTGATCCTCTGTGGAGGCGCCTTGACTGTGGTTGAACTTTCCAAGGACGTGTTAAGAGCGCTAAAGTGTAAAGAAAGTTGTTCCCTGGATGAATCAGAGTTTATCTCCAAACCATGACCTGAAAAATAATTCTGTGTGACTCCAGTCAGTAGAGAGGATCTTAACTGTAAACCTGTAACTTTGACCTGATGTATACGTAGTGTAAAAACATTTTCCACCAAGGGGTTCACAGAAAGTGTGTCGGGTTTCCTCCTGCTTCTTCCTCCAGCCTTGCTTGGTGCTGAGATGTTGAGCTTGACTTTGGATCCGTCTTTAAAACTTGTCTTACACGTAGAGCGTGCTCTTTAGGGAAAAACATTGTTAATGGTCTGTCAGCCTCTGTTTGTACACAGTTCATGAAATATGCTTATTCAAACACATTCATCACCAATGTCACTTACGCACTAAAATGCTCGCTCGTTTCCTTGTTCCGCTCGAATGTAAAAATCATAAATAAAAGAAAGTAAATCACTCCGTCCTCGTGAGTGTGTTTGGATGCGGGGCGATGATGACGTTAAGGGCTTGACAGGTGGCATCTCTGAAATAACTGGGTCACATTAACTTGTAACTGGGCTTTTGTATTGAACTAAGTGGGCCAAACACTACGGTAGCTTTCTGTAACAGATTACAGACGTGCAACACAACTCAATGTAAAACCACATAATGGTAATAAGAGAGGAGACCTGCTGTCCTCTAACAAAGTAACACCAAACAGTTATTAGAATCACAAACATATGTATTTGCTCTGAATATGACAACCAGAGCATCCACGTCGTGTTTCAGCGAGGAGCCGGCTGCAGGACGCCATATTCCCAACAGGAAACCTGTTTTTCCTGTTTTTCATTTACATGGCCAAAGTGGCCTGATGGCAATTTGTGAAATAAATGCTACCTTTAATTTATTAGAACATGAATTTCCCAACATTATTTTTTGCTCTTTGCTCATTTACTGATGCTATATCAATATTTTCTAAGTCTTTCCAGTCTGTTTCAGGGGTAAACCTGTTCAGGGCTGGCTGTCAAGAGCTGCGAAGGGAGATCTTATATTTATTTAAGCAGACCCAGAAGCAGACAACACGAGGAGACAGAACTACGCTAAACAAAACGCGAGCTGCCTAGTCAGGCTGAGGCACAAAGGTGCAAAAATAGACAAACCAAGGCTAAATCTAAACTGGGAAAAACTAAATTAACAGCAAAGCACTGGGACTGTGGAAAAAAAACTAGGAGAGAGACGATCAGATGAACAAAGGCAGACTGAGGACTTAAATACACAGAAGGGCAATGAGGGAAGTGGAAACACAGGGGGAACACAGCTGATACAAATCAACGTGACGGCACCAGGAAAGCAAAACTAAACACACTGAACAAGGACCACAAGACTTATCAAAATAAAACAGGAAACACAGAGATGTAGACTGAGACACGAGCTTGACACAGAAGAAAGGCAGAAGAAAGAGAGAGCGAGGGAACACGAGAGAGGCATCCTGAAGAGACATCAGGGAAACAGAAATTGTAAGTCAACAATAAGGAGAACTCAATAGTCAAAAAATAGAAAATCCAAATATTACAACACAAAAAACACCATAAACTCAAAAGGCTGGATCAAATGACCCAGAACTACGACACTGGTCTCTCGCCCATTTCCCACAGCAGGGTCTGATGAGCGACTGATGAGCAAACACCCAAATCACATCTTTGGTGATTCTTCATCCAGACATCTGCATGTGCATCCTTCCAGGGCATGTCTTCATAAAAGTCTACACCTTTTTGAGACCACCTTTACTGTGGAGCTCGATGCAATGATGAAGTTATTGTTAATTAAAGTTAATTATTTTTTACTGAGAAACGTTCGACGAGAAACGAGATAATTTTATGTTATTCACACGGGACGGTAAGCTCAGGCTACACAGTGTAGTCAGCGCTGCTGTGCTGCAGTCAACAGTGATGGACTGGTGCACTGCTGCAGGACAGTTTATTAACCTCTGTCTCTCTTCCACAGCATGTTTTTATCCTGTCTTCCTTCTCTCACCCCAACCAATCACAGCAGATGGCCCCGCCCCTCCCTGAGCCTGGTTCTGCTGGAGGTTTCTTCCTGTTAAAAGGGAGTTTTTCCTTCCCACTGTCGCCAAAGTGCTGCTCATAGGGGGTCATATGATTGGTGTCTTTTTATCTGTATGTATTATTGTAGGGTCTACCTTGCAATATAAAGCACCGCGAGGCGACTGTTGTTGTGATTTGGTGCTGTATAAATAAAACTGAATTAAAAAAAATCAAACCTGACAACCTGCGGTCGCTGCTAGGTGTGGTCATGGGTAGCACAGGATTGTGTTTAAAATCTGCAGGAGAATTTTAGAGCCTTTTTTGGGGGAAAATTCAGAAAACTTGAGGTGGTTTTAATAAGATTTGAGTGGTGATTTTAAACATGCTTATTATAGTTAATTTAGATCATTTTAAGTACCTGCCCACATAAAATCTGGAGGCATTTCAAGAGTGTGTGCTGCTCTTTAGTCTCACTGACAAACTCCACATTTCTATTAGCTTTATACTGGCTAAGGGTTGGAGAGCCCCACTGCACCACTACCTCAGAACTTACCAGGGGATAAAGTTGGATTTGGCAGCGTGGAGAAATAAGTCACCTCCTCGTCTGTAGCAGTAGTTAGATGCTGAAGCACCGACTCTTCTCCTGGAAATGATGTGTTGATGGGGTAGGCAGGCCTTGGTGTCTTGGATGTCTTTATTTTCTTATTAGTGACGAGGAACCTCCATGCTGTCACAGAATATGAAGTCATTTGATGTTAACGTGGATTAAAGTTCCTATTAGATATAATTGCTCATAAGCTGACGGTTCCAGGAGGTTACTCTGGATCTTACTGCTCCCACACTTCTCCCATACCGACTTCAACTTAGACTTTGGACCGCGGTGTGAGTCACTGTAGTGACTCTGATTCTCTGAGGACCACCAAAGTAATAACAAATTAAAGTGTATATTTATTCCTGCAAACAGTGTAATTAACATTTAAATGATGAAAGCCTGCAGCGATTGCCTGTGTTTGAAAAGAAGTTCACAGAGAGCCTAAAAATCCCCCAGATCAATGCAACTCCACAAACAACAGTGTGCCATTTACAGCACAGCTGCAAGTGGTGAAACCCCCGCGAGTGTCAGGGCTGGGGCGGCAGTCGTGTGGAGGGTGAGAAAGGAGGATCCAATAGCAGACAATGGCGGAGGTGCAAGTGGGTTTTATTTACAGTGCAGAAAACCAAGGTGTGGACAGAACCGAACATAAACCTAAACTGGGAACACTAATGCAAAATGGAGGACACGAGGCGAGGGGCAGAGAGACACGAAGAAACATGGAACAGAGCAGACTACATGAGAGGATCACAGAGAAACGCAGACGACGCCACGAGGAGCACAGGCAGACACCAACTATAAATACACACACCAGGTAATCAGGAAATGGCACACAGGAGGGGACACAGCTGGAACTAATGGGCATAACGAGGCAGACCTACAAAGTAAAACAGGAAACCCTAGACACATGGAACCAGACAAGACATTGAACTAAACAGACAGATTCACAAACAGATGGGGTGACATCATAGACAGAGGCACAGACGCAGACTCAAAGGCAGACTGAATATAACACATAGAACTCAAACCATCATCATCATCATACTAGAAAGTGAATACAAACTAAAAGCGCTGGGTCACTGACCCAGGACCATGACAGTACCCCCCCCTCAAGGGCTGGCTCCAGGCAGCCCAACAGAAACACAAAACCCGCCCAAAACAAAACAGAAAACGACCCAACCAGGGTGGGTGGAGGGGGCCCAGGACGGAGGGACAGAGTCCAAAAAGGCCCAGATGGCCAAGTTCAGGAGGCCGACCATGCGAACGGCAGCGGGGCAGGTCCGGATGCCGGCCACGCAGTAGGCAGTGGCGCGGAAACAGTTCTGGGGGCCGGCTGTGCGGACGGCAACAGCGGCGTGGAAACAAGTCCGGAGGCCGGCCACGCGGAAGGCAGTGGCGGCGTTCAGGAGGACGTTCAGGAGGGCGTCCACGGTGGGGGAGATGCCCAACAAGCGGCCTGGCAGATGACCGACGATGTGGAGGTGGTAGTAGGGGACCCGAAGGCTGCGTGGCCCCTGCAGCCCCAGGCGAAGCGGAGGCTGGACCAGACGAGGCGGAAGCGGAGGCTGGACCAGATGAAGTTGGACCAGGCGAGGCTGACGAGGATGCGGAGGCCGGACCAGGCGAGGCTGACGAGGATGCGGAGGCCGGACCAGGCGATGCTGGACCGGACGAAGCAGCTGATGAAGCGGTGGCTGGACCGGACGAAGCAGCTGATGAAGCGGTGGCTGGACCGGATGAAGCAGCTGATGAAGCGGTGGCTGGACCAGGCGATGCTGAAGCGGTGGCTGGACCAGGCGATGCTGAAGCAGATGCTGAAGCAGATGCTGGACCAGGCGATGCTGAAGCAGATGCTGGACCAGGCGATGCTGAAGCAGATGCTGGACCAGATGCTGGACCAGATGCTGGACCAGGCGAGAGTAATGAGACTGCAGCTGGTGATGAGACTGCAGCTGAGGGCTGGACGGGCTCCTCGGGCCCCCCAGCTGACCAGGCAGAAGGCTGGACGGGCTCCTCGGGCCCCCCAGCTGACGAGGCAGATGGCTGGACGGGCTCCTCGGGCCCCCCAGCAAAAACAGTCTCAGAACCAGTGGGCACTGGAGCCCCTGGCACACACAGAACAGAACCAGCAGGTGCGGAGACCTCTGGCAGAGACTGAACAGAACCAGCAGGCACACGGGCCTCTGGCAGGAACGCAACAGAACCAGCAGGCACACGGGCTTCTGGCAGGAACGCAACAGAACCAGCAGGCGCGGGGACCTCTGGCAGAGACAGATCAGAACCAGCAGGCACACGGGCCTCTGGCAGGAACGCAACAGAACCAGCAGGCACACGGGCCACTGGCAGGGACAGATCAGAACCAGCAGGCGCGGGGACCTCTGGCAGGGACAGAACAGAACCAGCAGGCGCGGGGACCTCTGGCAGGGACAGAACAGAACCAGCAGGCACACGGGCTTCTGGCAGGAACAGATCAGAACCAGTAGGCACACGGGCCTCTGGCAGGAACAGATCGGATTGTGGCTGCGCGGAGCACCGACCCTGCTCAGGCAGCGACAGCCGGGTGCAGTCCTGAGCTGGGTTCTTAGCCTCCAGGGGTCCAGAGTCAGCTGAGGGCTGTAACTTAGCTTCTGGTGAGGCCCTGGAGCAAGTAACAGTCTCTAAACTAGCCAGCTGTTGAGGGACGATTGCATTTTTAACGTGCTTGACTCTCTGCGAATAATGCGTACTAGAAAAAGAGTCCAAAATGGGAGGCACAGGCACAGCCTCCCGTACAGAGGGAGTCGGTGAAGACGGAGACGGCATAGATGACCGGGCTAGCGGGGATGCCGGGGGCCGAGTTGAATGCTGTAGTGCATCTACACGAGCTTGCGGCAGTGCATCTACACGAGCTTGCGGCAGTGCATCTACACGAGCTTGCGGCAGTGCATCTACACGAGCTTGCGGCTGTGCAGCTAAACAAGGCAAAGACAGCCGAGCAGGAGAATGAACAGGCAACAAACAGTTCTCATTGTCATCTGCCGCACCAAACAAAGCCCCTGAATAAACTGTCCCACAGTCCAAAACAGACAAGGGGTCCTTCCCACTAACCACAGCCGGTGGCTCTGAAGTCCTGATGTCCGGCTGCGGGGTGACGCGCTGACGCCGCGATCGTCGCCTCCTCCCTGCCGACGGCTCCGACGGGCTGGGCAAAGTCTCCTCCAGCGGGCCGGGTAACTCCTCCGGCGGGCGAAGCTGACGTGGCCGTTCCGGGGCGGCTGTGGCCCGCTGCTGCTGGACAAAGCCTGTGGATCCCCGAGCTTGCACCACCCCCCGGGCTTTATGCAGGTCGCAAACGAAGGCTGAAACTCCCTTAAGCTGGCAGAGGTAGGGATTTCCCTCCAGGATTGCCTCGATGGCGTTTAACCCCACCACTTTTGCCCGTGCGTTGGTGGTGTGGGTTACCCAGTCCATCAGGCGTTGGATGCGTGCGAGGTCACTCTCTCCGGACAAAGCTGCTGGATCCATCTTGTGGTGGCGTCGTACTGTCAGGGCTGGGGCGGCAGTCGTGTGGAGGGTGAGAAAGGAGGATCCAATAGCAGACAATGGCGGAGGTGCAAGTGGGTTTTATTTACAGTGCAGAAAACCAAGGTGTGGACAGAACCGAACATAAACCTAAACTGGGAACACTAATGCAAAATGGAGGACACGAGGCGAGGGGCAGAGAGACACGAAGAAACATGGAACAGAGCAGACTACACGAGAGGATCACAGAGAAACGCAGACGACGCCACGAGGAGCACAGGCAGACACCAACTATAAATACACACACCAGGTAATCAGGAAATGGCACACAGGAGGGGACACAGCTGGAACTAATGGGCATAACGAGGCAGACCTACAAAGTAAAACAGGAAACCCTAGACACATGGAACCAGACAAGACATTGAACTAAACAGACAGATTCACAAACAGATGGGGTGACATCATAGACAGAGGCACAGACGCAGACTCAAAGGCAGACTGAATATAACACATAGAACTCAAACCATCATCATCATCATACTAGAAAGTGAATACAAACTAAAAGCGCTGGGTCACTGACCCAGGACCATGACAGCGAGCATCCAATGCATCTGCAACTCTTATCTCAACAGAGGGAGAGAAGGCCTTCCTAACCATCAATAGCCATCTGAGAGAGGCTGTGTCCAAAGCTGTAGAGCGCTCTTGTGTCAGTTCTCAGACAGGCCTTTGTGTTTGGGTGTTTGGCCAAATGAAATATTTATTTTCCAATTGCAACAGTCATTTTTAGACTGAGGCAATAGATCTTGCAAGCTGGAATTCCCAGGCAAGCAGTAAAACATCTGGCGTGGTGGAGGAGCCGCCTCGATGGGAGAAAAAAAAAGAAACTCAGGAGATTGGAAATTTATTGGACGGCTTTGATGCCATTTGTCATGGCGTTAGTCAGATCTCTGGTCCTTTCAGCGTCGTCTATCAGACCCCAAAGTTTGGCCTTTTGCTGAGAATCGTTCGACGCTGATGTGATGGACGTGAGGCACTTTGGTTCCTATTAGTCGCTGATCAATACGGCACCGACTGTTTTTCAGAAGCTCCAACTGGAATTGATTTTGTGGAGACATTTACCGGATTTACTGCTGATATGCTTTGAATACATTTTCTTCTTTTTTGTCCCCTAATTCTTCCACTGCATTTCAGATCTTTAAATCTCTCAGACTAGAGGATTTTCCACCCTGATGAATGACTTCAGGAAACACCGATTACTGGAAATTAATGTGGAAATGGATAAAACTGAAGCATGGTTGTTTTTTTTTTATGAAATAGACTTTTAACCTCCCTCCTCTTTACTAACAAAAAACTTTATTGTATCCAGGCATGCATGAAGTTTTTATATCCAGCATCAAAACTGCTTCCAAAGACTCAAAGTGAAAGCTTTACAGCCAGTCTGGTTTTAAAATCAGAACTCGCCACATTCGAAGCGCTACAAGCTTGATCAGCAAGACAGGAGCTAACTAGTGCATTAATCATCTTCAGGCACTACATGTTCCCCAAAGCTCAGCGCTCTGCTTGGATATGTTGCCTCTGGTGTGATAGAAAGACACATAAACAGTGTTTTTAATGGTTAATAATAACTGAACCTCCTGCTTAGTTAGCTTGGCAAAAGTCGCTTACATTAATATCATAATAAAATAATTCTAACACACAGCATACAGACTTTATTTAAACACAAATTCAAATTCTGATGAATTCAAACCACTTGAAAATGTTTCAACCATGGGTTGCTTTCCCCCCACATGTACAAAGAAGAATGAGTATAATCAGGGGTTAAAGTGGATTCAGCAGGTGGAGGAAACCTAAACATGCCTGTAGTGGTGTAGCAGTAAGAAAAAAGTCACTCAGAAATAAGTCACAATCATTTAATGTGAGTTTCAGTACGGGGGTGGTGGGACTCCAGGCCTCGAGGGCTGGCATCCTGCAGGTTTAGATGTTTGATCCAACACAGCTGATTTCAATCAGTCAATAAATGACCTCCTCAACATGTCTTGAAGTTCTCCAGAGGCCTGGTAATGAACTAATCATTGGATTCAGGTGTGTTGGCCCAGGGTGAGATCTAAAACCTGCAGAACACCGGCCCCCGAAACCTGGAGTTCCCCACCCCTGGTTTCAGTAGATTTTGTGTCCAGGCTGTTATCAGCTGCGCTGCTCTTTGTGGTTTTAACTGAATTCATCAAGATATCTGTTACAAGAAACATCAAGGCTGATTTAAAATCCTTACAGCTGGTAGCGCATTTCATCACCTTAGATTTAATCCGATCTCTGCTTTTCTTCATGTAGCCTAACGCTGACCATGAACGCCACAGCTGCTCCGCACGAGTCCAACACAGAGCTTCGCGGTAAATTTGACTGACCTGCAGATGTTAGATAACAAGGCTTTAGTATATCTCAGCTTGTTTTACAGGACATCAGCACTTCAGCAACACATCATTACATTGTACATGTAACTGGCAGCCCAGAAATGTCACTGAACAGTGAATCTCTCTCCTGTCCCATTTTTCCTCCATCTTTGAGCAAACTTCTCTCACATTCTGTGAAACACAGCAGCTGGACCTTCAGCTCTGACACACTGTGTGACAAACAGTTTGTGTGTTTGCTGGTATTTGTTGAACTGTTAGAAACGCTGCATTTGAAATGACTTGACAAAATGTCACTCCCTTTATGCTCGCTCCTCTTCGTTAGCGCTAGCTAGATGCTGAAGCAAGACAACAGCAACGTATCAGCATCTGCACCCCAAACGCTGATGCTGATCATTCTGGTCCATTTTAAACTCTGAGTATCAATCATGTTTACATTTTGTGTTTTTTTTGCCTAATTCATATTATTGTGTGCAATAAGCATCAGTGATGGATACACTGCATTTTATGAGCTATTCTCTCCATCTAGACCAGGGGTGTCAAACTCAAATACACAGTGGGCCAAAATTCAAAACTGGAACAAAGTCGCGGGCTAACATTAATATTTATTGAAAAAAAAAAATCTTCCTCTAGATATAAGAATGAATCTTTTCTTATGGACTCAAACAAGTTTTGCTGAAAAACTGAATATGGAACAAGCTGTCAGGACTCTGTGTGCAGGCAGGCAGAGATGAGGATCCAAATGCAGGACTCAGAAAACAGAATGCAACTCAAAAACCTCAGCTTTATTGCTGGCAAGAAAACAAAACATGAAGTGAGGACTGAACACTGAGACCAAAAACACACAGGTATAATCTGATGGTACGACGCGACACTGAGCACAGGAAAACACAGGGCTAATATACACAGGGTGGTAATCAGGGAATGGGCAACAGGAGGGAGACACAGCTGGGAGAGATCAGGGTACGAGACGGGGGGAACCAAGCTGCACACACTAACATAAGACAGACTTTCACAATAAAACAGGAAACATGAATTACTAAACAAGCACGCAGACTTGACACTGAGAGACAGACAGACAGAATGACACATGGAACGTGAACTAAACTAAACGTGAGATATAACCGAGAACAAATCCTTAAGCAGGGATAAACAGAAACAAGAAACTAATAATAATCTTCATCATTACTACGAGAATAAGAAAACAATCCATGAAGCCGAATTAAACCGAAATATAATAAACTCAACATACTGGGTCCAACGGACCCAGAACAGTGACACAAGCAAAGCTTAATACTAAACAATATATATATTAGCTGTATAATACCAGTAGGCCAGCTCTAATAGTAATTTGGTATGGCTTCGCGGGACAAATGTAATTAGGCTGCGGGCCAAATTTGGCCCGCGGGCCAGAGTTTGACACCTATGATCTAGACTCAGATCAATCTGATGTTTGAAGGTGAGCAGCGAGAGGAAATAATGACTCCCCTCAAATGTTTTACCCAAAGTAATGAGCAGAGTTTGAAATATGACAAATAAATACTCAAGTACAAGTACAGATACCTTGAAGTGCAGTAATGCAGCGTCTGGACTTTGTTACGCCTGAAGTTAATATGACGGATGAAGATAAGCTTTAGTTTGCTGAAATAAATCTTTCTGCTTTTCACAACACCTTCCTTCACAATAAAAGCCTCATTTAGAAATGACTATTTTTAGCACCTCCTGGATATGAAATGATAATTTATTACCTTCTAATCATTTCCAGTTATTAGACATGAGAAACAGATGCTGAATCCACGGTGCCGTGTGAAGGTGAAGATTTTAAAGTGGACGTTTTCTTCGTGTTACTCAGCAGATGATCTGGAATCCAGATTAATGCATTTTAAATATGAATCTGACATCATTGACTGTTGATTTGATTTTCTTAGCTCTTTGGGACTTACACTTCAATAATAGCTGGGTTTCAGTGGGAATGGTCTAAATGTGAAAAATTTAATTCCTCACTATCTCACAAGGTGTGGTGGCTGATATTGTGAGGTTACACAGGCAGCTGGAGCCTATTTGATTGTTTTTAATGCACTGATCTGACCAATAACGTGGCTGCTGTGCAGTTAGTGGATTTCTATAACGAGCCCTGCAGGTTAAGATCAGATCCTCTGCAGACTCCATGAGGATGCAGGTCTGAAATCTCCTCACACACCATCGTTGATTTGTCTCTCGTCTGAACTCCTCTGTTCCCCTTTCATTTGGCGTCCGACAGTCCAGCGTCGGCTTCGTCTGGGTGTCACCGCTGATCAGAGCAGCGCAGTGAGCGTCAGTGTGCGAGCGTCCTCCTGCTCCACCTCGACATTAACCCAAGCCGACAGCTGCCTGGCCTGCTCCTCCCTGACAGCGCCAGGGCAGATGTTCCCGGGCCGAGACCCCTCCTCCCTGTGTCTGTGCAGCAGAGGTGTGGATGTCATTAGGAAGCTGTGATAATAAAGCCCAGGCTAACAGGTGTGAGACCGGCAGCAGTTGCCATGGGGCTTGTTTGCCCTGCTTGACCCGCCCACACACTCAGAAGAGGGCACCATCAGGAGCGCTAAATGATTCTGCAGCACGGTGTCAAACACGAGTCCCGGGGCCAGAAGTGGCACACCAAGGGTCCGGATTGACCCGGAGGACAACTCTGCAAAGACTGAAACAGCAGCACTGCTGTGGTGAAGCTTGCATTACTCCAAGCAGGGCCTGATAAACTTCATTATTTAAATAAAAGATGTCATTTCTGAGTAATTTTTGCTCCCACAAAAATCTGCATGAAGCCTAAAAACACATTCGGGTCTCATAATGAAGGTGACACAAGCTGCTAAGTATGAATTAGTGTGTTGACGGCGCTAATAATGGATTTCATTTAAAGTCTTTCATCATATGTGAGAGCTGCTCAGTCTGCTTTATTATGACTTCCTACTGCTTTGTACTTTCCTTATAGGAGAAGGAGAAGCATGGGGGTGCCGAGTCCTTCCTGTGGTTGTGTAAGTGGATCAAACTGAAGCCAGTGATAAATAATAAAACATACAGGAGTCTCTGGAGACGTGAAAAAGGGTCCGGAGCCACAGGTTCGAGCCCCCGGACTACACAGGAGTTCAACTTTTACACATTTAAAATACTTTTAGAGCTAGAAAATCATTTAAATCATAAATGTAAAACATTAACACTGCAGGTGAGGAGGTCGAACGGGTCATCTAATAATGGTAAGGATTCGTGGTTCGATCCCTGGCTGCTGCTGAAGTGTGATTGTTAGAACAAAGTGCTTGACTGGACGCACGAGGGACCACTTCATTTCTGTTTTCTGTCAAAAATCATTTAGGAAGAAATAAAACTTTGGTTCTCTTGCAGAGTTTAAATTCAGGTTCATGATTTCAGCTTTTTAAAAATCGTGGCTCTGACTGCAGTGTTGCTCTGTGCTGGATCGTATTGAATCTTTATTTTGAGCATGTTAAAACAGAATAACAACAACGAAAGAGAAAAAAAGAGACAAACAAACAAAACAATAATAATTCTAAATAACTTACATGTTCAAACAGGAGCAGGAAGAAGCACGAGCTTCACCCCTCTTTCCACTATTTAGTAACTAATAGTCAACACTTCCTGTTTATGCCCTCTTCATCTTGTTGTTACATACAGTACAATCACTGCTGTGGAAGCAGTGGGTGATACACCCAATCAGAGCCCAGCCTCCTCCCATACTGTGGTCTGTTCCACAGCTTCACTCCACACACAGAGATGGAAAAACTTTTTTAGATGTTTTAAATTTAATTCCCCCTCGAATTGTATCAATGTTCCTTTTAAGAAAACCATTTTGGATGTTTTAAGATTCATCACAGATTTACTTTGACTTTATATGATTATTGCTATATTATTATTTTCCCGTTCACCTTCGTGGTCTCCCTCAGTCTTGACAACGTGTTAGGACAGCTAGATGACGGATGAGGGCGGCTGACGCTCCCAGTGAAGCTAAAGCAATAAGTGGGCCGGCTTTTGCTGCGTCTCTTTCCTTTGGCGGGACATCGATGGTTAGTTGTCACTCACATGTCACCATCCAGCACCTGCAGGTTTGGCTTGTTTTGTTAGAAAAAGGCAGAAATCTGTAGCTCAGAGTTGTGAGTCTGCATGTCTTCCTGGTTATAAGTGAGAAAATCAGCTGAGCTGCAGGCTCAGTGTGATCAATAATATACGATGGCAGCCTCATTAGTGGATCGTATGTGACATTAGCCTTACATAATAAGGATTAAAGATTCATGTGACATATGATGGGGTTCTGTTTTTTCTGCCCACTTGCTAACAGCCAACTACCAATCTGCTGCTTCCACACGCACCAGGAAACAATCGTCTGGCGATAAAGTGAAATATCGACATGCTGAACAAATGCATTTGACACATGGAGTGAAACCTCCGGCTGGTGTTTGCTGGTCCCTGAAGTCTAATATTCTTCAGAGCACAGTGAAAGTGGAGAGGTCACCGTCACCTTAACCGTCTCGCATCCCGAGTCCGCTCCCAGATGTGCTTGTTAGCTGCGGTGGCTGTGGATGTTGTCACAGCAGCAAAAGCACTTTACAGACTTCTGTGAGGGGGAAGCTGCACAAGCCCCCCACTGGTTACAGTCACGATGGGTAACGTGCAAAGTCCATAACCAGACTGGATCTGATGGAGGCAGTGTGTGTGTGCATGTGTGAACAGAAGATGCAACCCTATGACCTTGGGCTTGCAGGTAAGTCGTAGATGTGCCGATATGATGAGAGGGGCATCTGTCTCTTCACTGCTTCATCCCTGCAGCCACTCAGAGATATCCACCTACTTTATGTGTGTACTCAATTATCTCCATCAGTCTGCATGCCTCCATCTCTCACTGCAGCCCTGCGCTCATCCCTGTTTCCTCCAGCAGCATCGCAGTAATGTGTCCACAGCCAGAAAGTCCACCCACCCGTCTGTCTCCAACTGTTTTTACTTCTCCCTCCTCCTCCACTCGTGTTTCTCTCTCCGCCTCTCCCTGTAAGCGTTGAATGCACGGCGACACCAGCGGGACGCGAGACGCCGTTATATCAGCAGATCTGTCGTTACAGGCCACCGCGTCTGGACAGAAACATTTCAATAACTGTGAATGAAAGTTGGAATCATCTGGATTTTAGTCCTGGCTAATCTGGAGAAGTTAAGGCTGTGATTAATTAAAGCACTACAAGCCGAGCTGCAGTTTGAGAACAATCCTCTCGCTGTTTTAACGAGAGGATTTCCCTGTAGGCAGGAAATGTGGAGCTTCAGAACCCGACTGAGAATCCTGATAGTCTTCATCGAGCGAATGGTGTGCAGTGAAAAGGAAGACGTAACGACATAATGACATAACTGAAGTTAGTAACTCTGCAAGTGGGACGCGTCTCACTATTTTGATAACAAGGTGCATCCCACATCATGACACATCAGCATCTTTGGAAATATGGTTATGTCAGAGGTGACAATGTGAGCGTTACATTCATAACAATAAGAACTTTAATATGTTTGTCTGGATCAGGTCAGAGGTCAGGTCAGACAAAAAAGAAACAGTTACAGTTAAAAGTCTTTTTTAACTGCGTGAAAACCTCATGACTTTGTCTGTTAACATTTTTGCATTTAGTGATTTTTCTAAACTGCTACATGAATCTTAATAAACAAGATGACACCAATATAAGAGGAAGAAGAATATAGATATCATATATTCAAGTATAGCCAAACGTTTGGTTTATGCAACTCAGGCAGATTTAATGTTCAAATCAAGACGGCCTTAAAGTCCTTTTTTAAACTCGGTCTTAAAAAAGAAAGCATGACCACGATGTCATTTGTTGTTCTGTGAGATTCATGAATGAACATTTTTTAGATAACAGGTGACGTTTCCCATCTTTTCCACGTATAAAGTCAACTTGTGTCCCTTTTACTGACCAGCTCCAGCTGTCATCGTGCTGTAAATGGGAAGAAACCGTTAAAGGTCTCACCTCTGTGGAAATGCAGAAACGCTACCTTCTAATTGTTTTAGACAACCAGAAGACAACCATCTGTAATTCAAACGTATCTGCAGACCCCGGCTCTCTGTGGGTCTCTGTTGTTGAGCAAATGTTTGTGCTGAATAGTGAAAAAAGATCAGATCAGCTGACTCAGTCGGAAAAACCACCACTGCTCCAGATGTTCACGTTTGACATTTCAACACTGACCCACCACGCTCCCACCACGTCCACCCGCTGTGGCCAAGCTGCCTCAGGACATGACGGTGACCACAGGAGTTAATCACTCTGCCCTTTGAGCCCACGTCAGGAGCCTCACAAAGTCCTCTAGAAAAACATCCCATTTTCTTACTTTTACAACATATTTTAATAATAATAATAATGGATTGGATTTATATAGCGCTTTTCTAGGCACCCAAAGCACTTTACACTATTCAGTCACTCTCACATTCACTCACTGGTGGAGGCAGCTACAGTTGTAGCCACAGCTGCCCTGGGGCAGACTGACAGAAGCGAGGCTGCCATATCACGCCATCGGCCCCTCTGGCCAACACCAGTAGGCAAGTAGGGTAAAGTGTCTTGCCCAAGGACACAATGACCAGGACAGAGAGCCCAGGGATTGAACCGGCGACCTTCCGGTTACAGATGCGATTCCCAACCCCCTGAGCCACGGTCAGACATTACATCCCCTGTGAAACAGCATCTTCGGACAGTAACCTCAGTAACACAAATATAGTCATAACTGTATTTGATCTTTAAACTCTGCCCAGCGCCCCAAAGCAGAACATTTCCACCACCAGCCTCCACATCTGGTTTGAGCCTCTTCTGAAAAGCAGCCTTTGGTCTGCAGCAGACACGTCTACCATTACCGGCCCAAACAATCTTATCTCCGATTCATCTTTTCAAAGCACATTATTCCCAGAGCTCCGCTCTTTGCCTGCATGTTCACTAGCAGGCTGTAACTTTTCTCTGATGTTCTTTTTGGACAGCAAAGGCTTTTTCCAGGCGCGTCTCCCACACAGGTCATATTTGTGCAAACAGCAGCGACCCGAGTCATGTCAAAGTGGCGGCTGTGCGAGTATTAGGCCAAACTCTTAAACTTTAATTCTTTAAAACCTTTAAACACGAGCATTGTAAAGCTCAGTGCATGTTTAATAGCATTTTCATGCATTTTTTAGTTTATATGAGCTAATGTTAGTTAACGAGCTGCATCCATAGACACGTCTACCTGCTAATTAGTTCTAAGCAACAAACGAGCAGCCATATCATTGGTCAGGTAATTGAATGAATAATGGCTCCAGCAGCACAAACACAGTCCAGTTCAGGGTCCAGAGGTCGAGTTCAGGGTGAGGTGAAGTCTAGCAGACAGCTAACAGCTACAGCCGCCTGTCAGTCACAGAGGCCACGCCCCTCACAATTTAAACTTTAAGCTTTAAAGCTTAAAATATAAACATGTTTATTTCACTGTAGAGTGCACGTGCTTATTGGATAACAACTTGTCGTTAGATAATTCTTTATTTTGTGCTATAAAATAATCTCCAGCTTTGAATCAGAACAAGTGACTGAGCCTAAATATTCAGCAGGAAAGCCAGAAAACAGAAGGCCAGCGCTAAAGACGACCACGAGTCTTCTGTAGGGTCTTATTGCAACCACAGCCGTAGACTCCTGGTCAGGTTTAAGATTTTTCAGACCAGGCAGCTACGCCCACGTTTTATACTGCCCATTAGAGAGACCAGCTTACTTTTAGAGTCAGCCTCAAGCAGACGTTGGAGGAGCTGCAGCTTTCGGCACTTCCGGGTTGGCTTGATTTTTGAAGTTGGGGTCCTTGAAAACTTTTTCAAAATGTGCCGTCATGTATAATCTACTTTCCTGCAGTGAATGCTTTCTAATATTTTGAGGGTTGTTTGGAAAATCTTTTACTTGATCCAGAGACACACACATAGGCCTTTTTTTCCTTCAGGCCTAAGACCCCACATACCTCGATGCCTCGGTGTCAGAGGTTTAAATTGAATCCCTTCCACCTGTGTGACTCATTATGGATTCACATTTTGACTTTGCCAATTTGAAGGTGTGAGTTTAGTGCGTGTCACTTTTTTCCCAAGATTTTCCTTCCAAATAAAGGCAATAAAAGGAACTACAACTCTGGATCGTTTCATCTCAGCAAGAATTTCTGGATGAAAAGTGTTTTATGCATTTTCTTTGCTGTCTACCATTCAGAACTCTGACATCTGTCCCAAATCCTGATTCATTTTAAGATATTCATGTTCAATGTGTGAAAAAGAAATTGGCCAGGAAGACACATTTTACAAAAAATGGATCTTGAAAAGTCTTTGATGTAGAAGCTAAAACTTCACAGCACTCATTATATGTTAAAGTAAAGATGGCTGAGCAGAAAATGTTCCAGTGATTCCACGTTTGGAGAACAGGAAGTTACACAGGACGGACTGACAGATGAAAGACACCGAGGCAGGAAGTAAAACCAGCCAAAACAGCCGAGGAAAGTAACAAAATAAAAGGGGAAATTACTGTGAAAGAAACATGAACTGCACACACTGGGAAGCCACGAGAACACGGATAAAACAGATTTTTACATGACCACAAACCCAAAATAAACACACATGAATGTAGTTTAACTTATATAAAGATGATTCAGTCGACACGAGATTTGTTTTAATGGCTTTAGCTTTCTGCCATTTTTTTCCTTTTTGTTTTTGACAGGGCACAATCGTCATCATCATCAATCAATCTGGCACATCCCGAGCTGTTTTCCAGCAGACGGGAATCAGGAACTCGGGCTCGTCTCGTTGATTGATTCTGACTGACACAACGAATCCCATCTGGCACAGCAGAGGTACTAAAACAAACTCTCAAGCTAATCTTTCTGTAAAGACTTCAATACATGGAGCGGTTTGTACACTGACTCGTGCTCAGTGGAGCGGAGAAGAAGAGTTGGATTCACAGCAGCATCAGCGGAACGTGCAGACGAATGCTCGCATAGAGCCGACCTGACGCGACCTGAAGTAAAGTGTACGTGATTGATGCTATTTCGAGTGCAACTGGATAAACATATGGTCATAAACAGATGATATTTCAGTCGTAATTTGATTGTAATGAATGATAAATTAACTCTTTTCAGTTTTGATGTAATTCTTGAAAATTACATTCCCATACGACTGACCTGAGCAGCTGGGAGGAGAATCGGCACCTCCCAGGCAGAGGCTGTAGCTCTGACTCAGAAATGGGTGGTGTTCCCACCCTGGAGTTCAAGCTTCTCTGGTTATCCTGAGGGGTGAAGGACAGAGCGAACCAGAGGTCCACAGATGGATTGGTGCAGCATCTACAGTGATGTGGAGGCTGCAGGTTTGCTGTGGTGACGGTCACTCTACATTCCCTCACCTCCATGACCTCATGTCCAAGAACCACAGGCAAGAACTGGGAATTAATCTGAGGATGATTTTTGGATTCTTCGACCTGAGAAGCATTCAAAGCATGTCCATCTGGATGGACGGCTGGGTGGACAGATGGATGGACAGATGGATGAATGGACAGGGTGATGGATGGATGGGTAGATGAATGGACAGATGACTGGACGGATGGATGAATGGACAGGGGGATGGATGGATGGGTGGATGAATGGACAGATGACTGGACGGATGGATGAATGGACAGGGGGATGGATGGATGGACGGATGGATGAATGGACAGGGGGATGGATGGATGGGTGGATGAATGGACAGATGACTGGACGGATGGATGAATGGACAGGGGGATGGATGGATGGGTAGATGAATGGACAGATGACTGGACGGATGGATGAATGGACAGGGTGATGGATGGATGGACGGATGGATGAATGGACAGGGCAATGGATGGATGGGTGGATGAATGGACAGGGGGATGGATGGATGGACGGATGGATGAATGGACAGGGCAATGGATGGATGGGTGGATGAATGGACAGGGGGATGGATGGATGGACGGATGGATGAATGGACAGGGCAATGGATGGATGGGTGGATGAATGGACAGGGGGATGGATGGATGGGTGGATGAATGGACAGATGGCTGGACGGATGGATGAATGGACAGGGGGATGGATGGATGGGTAGATGAATGGACAGATGACTGGACGGATGGATGAATGGACAGGGTGATGGATGGATGGGTAGATGAATGGACAGATGACTGGACGGATGGATGAATGGACAGGGGGATGGATGGATGGACGGATGGATGAATGGACAGGGGGATGGATGGATGGGTGGATGAATGGACAGATGACTGGACGGATGGATGAATGGACAGGGGGATGGATGGATGGACGGATGGATGAATGGACAGGGGGATGGATGGATGGGTGGATGAATGGACAGATAACTGGACGGATGGATGAATGGACAGGGGGATGGATGGATGGGTGGATGAATGGACAGATGGCTGGACGGATGGATGAATGGACAGGGGGATGGATGGATGGGTGGATGAATGGACAGATGGCTGGACGGATGGATGAATGGACAGGGGGATGGATGGGTGGATGAATGGACAGATGGCTGGACGGATGGATGAATGGACAGGGGGATGGATGGATGGACGGATGGATGAATGGACAGGGGGATGGATGGATGGGTGGATGAATGGACAGATGACTGGACAGGGGGATGGATGGATGGGTGGATGAATGGACAGATGACTGGACGGATGGATGAATGGACAGGGGGATGGATGGATGGGTGGATGAATGGACAGGGGGATGGATGGATGGGTGGATGAATGGACAGATGGCTGGACGGATGGATGAATGGACAGGGGGATGGATGGATGGGTGGATGAATGGACAGATGGCTGGACGGATGGATGAATGGACAGGGGGATGGATGGATGGGTGGATGGATGGACAGGGGGATGGATGGATGGGTGTATGAATGGACAGATGGCTGGACGGATGGATGAATGGACAGGGGGATGGATGGGTGGATGAATGGACAGATGGCTGGACGGATGGATGAATGGACAGGGGGATGGATGGATGGGTGGATGGATGGACAGGGGGATGGATGGATGGGTGGATGAATGGACAGATGACTGGACGGATGGATGAATGGACAGGGGGACGGATGGATGGATGGACAGATGGCTGGACGGCTGGATGGATGGACAGATGGCTGGATGAATGGACAGGGGGATGGATGGATGGATGGATGGGTGGATGAATGGACAAGTGACTGGACGGATGGACGGGTGGATGAATGGACAGATGACTGGACGGATGGATGGATGGACAGATGACTGGACGGATGGATGGATGGACAGATGGCTGGATGGATGGATGGATGGATGGATGGACAGATGGCTGGATGGATGGATGGATGGATGGATGGATGGATGGACAGGTGGATGGATGGATGTTTGATAGTTCTGGATCTTTACCACGTTTTGTGCTTTTTGTTCCTTCAGTTTATCATGAATTATCTTCACTCAGGTTCTTAGCTTGGGTTACACGTCTGCCCTCGTGTGTTCCCCGTAGTGCTTCAGTCTTGACTGTGTAGTTTAAATTACTGTTGTGTTTATTATGTTCCCTCAGTAGTTCCTGATTTTTCCTCCTGTGTCACTTCCCTGTGTTAGTTCTGTCTTTATTTCCCTGATAGTTATTGCTCCTGATTTCCTGATTTTGTTATTTTGTCTCTTGTGTTTTGTGTTTAGCTTTACTTCCTCTCCTGCCTCATTGTGTTGATTGTCTACACCTGTGTTAATTTGCTCCAGCTGTTCCACATCCTGTTGTGACGTCTGCTATCCTTTGTTCCTGGGTTCGTCCCCAGCGTGTCTTCTGTTTGGAGACTTTGGTCTTCTGCCTTTTTGGATTTCTGCGATGCCTGAATAAAACCCACTGCCTGCATTTCCATTCACATTCCTTCAGACATGATAGGATGGATGGATTCTTTCGAATATTTAGATTCATTTTATTAATACGAATGACCCTCTAATCACAGTATTATGCTTATACTGAAGCGAGAGAAATAACAGTCTAATGTGAGACTGCAGTTTAGTTCTTTCAGAAAAAATATGGCAACAGCACTGTTTGTACAGTTGGAGAGATTTCTGCTGTACACTGATTCTTCCCTTAAGCTGCAACACTTCCCACTCAACACTTTGGGTCTCTTGTCTGAATAAAATCCAGATCAAATATTATTTTGCTTACCAGCAGTCAGATATGACTGGCCACATTACAAATTGTATCACTGTCTACATGCAAATTAGGGTCAGATTGCTGCAGGATGATGGAAGCTGTTTTGTAATCTAACTGCTGCCAATGCGAGGAGGAAAAATACGCCCAGTCTCCCCTCAGTCTTTATTGTTTTTTAGGAAAATGGGTGCAGCGGTTTACTGAAGTACATGAACACAGACGAGAAGAGTTTGAAGTTTATCCTTCAGCACAGCCTCAGCTCTCTGAGGCATGAAGAAGCTTTATGCGGTGCATATTAATATTTATGAATGGGAATCATAAGTGCTTGGATGATTATGAAAATGCTGCATTTATTAAAACATGCAAATACAAAATACCTGGAAATATAAAATATGAGGCAAAAGTATAGTTCAGGCTTCTTGAAGGAGACTCAAAGTTCTTCTTTGGATGTTTCTGTCCTTTGTTCTGTTCTCTGTCAGGATGATCCCAAACTGCTTCAGTAATGCTGAGGTCCGGCCCCGGGGAAGTCGATCCATGACTGATCGCTGCCAATCAGATGCTTTCAGGTGGTATTTCATGGAGGATCAAAGTCTGATGTTTCTTTCCGAGTTCATAATTCATCAGTTTTATCAAAGATCTTAAACACTGACATGCAGCTCAAACCATGACCGAGCCTCCACCGTGCTTCACAGGTGGATGCAGACTCTCACTGTTGGACCTCCTCATACATACTGTCCATGAAGTGGATCCATCGCTCCATCAGACCCGGTCCTCTGATCTTCAGTCCAGTTCTTGTGTCATTTTCCTCCCTGTTTCTTTTCCTAAGGAATGATGCATCTCAGGTCCTGTATCAGGTCTTTGCTGCATGTGTGTGTGTTTGTTTTGTTTGTGTGAAACTGCCATCTTTGCCATTTTCCATTGATTTAACTAAAGAAATGGGAATAACTGTGTTTCTGGAACAAAGAGGCTCAAATGAGTGAAAAAGCAGCTGATGTCCAAAGAAAACGTTTGACAGACCTTCAGAAAGCCCAGAAATCTGACAAAATTACAAGACGGTGTGTCCTTGGAAGCAACATATAAAGACATGAGTGTACTTAGACCACCCGCCTGTTTAATCTTCATCACAAAAATCTGTGAATACCTTTTTCTTCAACCTGCAGTTTTTATGGATTTTTCTTTTGTGAATAATACTAAGAAGCCATAAAATGCCTTAAAGAAATCATAATTTAAGATGTAAATAAACCAGAAGAGACAGACTGAAACAGCTTTAAAGCAGCACTGCTTTCCCCTGGAGATATGTGGGGTTTTCAGCAATGTGAAAATAAAGAATATCCCATTACAAAGTGATTCCACCTCCATTTTGCCACCGCACACCTGATGTCAGACATGAGCTACCTGATCAGATTCTGGCCACTTTAAAACATTTCAGCCAATTATCACAACCCCGAACGGGCACTCAGCTCTAATATGTTCAGCGTCCATTAGCGCCCGACTGTCGCTGTTCTGTGTATTGGAAAAACTGTCAGGTCACTTATGTTTAAAGCTTGCATTGCAATGTAGTTTTTTTGTCTTTTAATCAAAGCTCTGAATGCACTTCAGCTGCTCTGTGTGCAGATCTTAAACACACGTTAGTGGTTGTAATTTTGCCACCACGGCCACCTTCACGTATGTGCTGCTTCCACTCAAATCTCTTCAAACTTAAGGACTCAGAGCTTCCTTCACAGTCGCACATCTCCTGATCAAAACGACTGATTGGCTGCAGCAGCAGAACGATGTTGCAGGCTGGCCTCGTGACCTCTGAGTGTGTTTGTGCCGGTGACACGTGAAAAGGAAAGTCTAGAATATTCTTGTTAAAGACATGTGTTTGATTTGCTTTTTGACTCTTTTTATGGTTCCTGCAGGAACGTACCAAGTATATGAAGAAGGGGGGGATTAGACTGAAGTTTGTGTCCGTTTAAGAGCAGTTTCTCTGCCTGCATAACTACAGATGTTTCCCATTGTAACCTATTACAGGTGTCCATTTAATAATAGAGTAAGCATCCATCCATCCATCCTTATCCATCCTCAGGTCGTGGAGGCAGCAGTCTAAGCAGAGACCCCACACTTCCCTCACTTCAGCCACCTCTTCCAGCTCATCCGGGGGAACGTTCCTGAGCCAGCAAGTCTGCCCTGGGACCTCCTCCCGGTAGGACATGCCCGAAAACACCTCGCCTTAGAGGCGTTCAATAGGCATCTTAATTAGATACCCGAACCACCCCAACTGGCTCCTAAAAATTACAATGAAATGCTAAATCAAGTTAGACCACCTCATGAAGAGGAGCAAGTTGAGGTGGTTTAACTTAATTTAGGATTTAATTGTAATCCTAATTTCCTGGGGAGGGAGAAGCTACTGTCTGCATAGACAGGTGATGGATGATGGCGGTGTGCCCCGTGCAGATCTGTTTCCTGCTGTATTTAGTTTTGCAACACTCTTTAAAGTTAGTTTTCATTCTTCTCTCTAGTTTGATATTAGCATATCTCCAGCCTTTGCCAGCTTAATCTGTCCTGTAAATGCAGTGCACTCATCCACTGTGACATAAAAAAGGGAAATTAAAAAAAGGAAGATTGGACTACTGAACTGTTTAAAGGCCCGTTTATTTCCACCTCCCACACTCAGCCATCCTCCACAGTACAGTTAGTTTGGTGTGTCGGCTCTGAGCTAATCAATTCTTGCACTATATTACATATAAATACTCCCCAGGTGGATTCTGGGGGTGTAGTAGTGTTGAAGGAATGATTAAGCAGAGCAGTGGCACTGACATGTCAGAGAGGAGAAAACCAAACTGGGAGACGTATGACGCGCTGCACGCTCGAAGCAGCTCGCAGGCTTTGCTCCACAAAACCAAGCACTGATGTGCAGCCACTTCATAACACAATGATGTCCTCCCAGTGAGAGAATGCTCTTTAGTTTCACACTTGTTGTGAAAGCATAATCACAAACCTCCTCCCTACTGTAAATTACTTCTTAATCCTGCGATTGATCTGGAAATGACTGCAGACTCAGAAATGATCCAAAGATCCTTCTCAGAGCCTCTGGCTCTGCTGGGCTCGGCGTCATTCTTCATCTCACAGACCGGCACCTTCGTTAGTATCTCACACACACCGTTCTTCATTCCTCTGGCCTCGGCCGCGAGTTCGCATCGATCGGGTGTAGCTGCAGAGACAGCACAGACTCCCGAGGACGTCTGCAGGGTTCAGCCTGTCTATGTTTGTCTAATATGTTTCAGAGAATGAAAACCTGCAGAGGCTTCGACGGCTGGCTGCGTGTCTGCAGAGATCACTGTTTAAAGTTTAATGTCACGGTTTTGCTCAAATGCTTGAATTAAAGCTGAAACTCTGCACTTCAGCCACTTCTAGACCGCTTCAGATACTTCTTGTGGCAATACAGAGACATTGGCAAAGATGGCATTTATCCACAAAAATCCTCATAATGAGATCAGCAGTTTTCACTGTGCAGCGGCAGATTACATGACTGTATGTGGGTAATATTTGTTTACTCTACCTTACTTTAGCTCTGATGTGAATGATCATTTACTGAAGTTTCTTGGTGTAAGGACTGAGAGACAGATCTCAGGACCGCACTATTGATCGCACAGTTAATGAAAGCCTAACGTTTGGTTACTTTGTTGAGGTTTGTAGAAGAAAAAGTTGCTTTTGGTGTCCTCACTGCAGCAAAAACGAGCCCCGGAAATTTAAATGATTACAGTTTAAGGTGGAAGCGTGTACTTAAGGTGAGGCTGTAAGCTAACGACACTGGAGAGAACCCCAGTCAGTACCTGGCAATGGTGGGAAGGAAGAACCTCTATTTGACAGGAAGAGCCCTCTAACAGAGCCTCGATCAGGGACAGAGTTTAGAAAATTTCCTCAAATCATGGATACAAGGGTGTGTGTGTAGGTGTGTGTGTGTGTGTGTGTCAGCCAGCTAATGGTGGTTTTGGGACTGAAGCAGGCATACCTCAGAGGGTCAGGCTTTCCAGTCATCAGTATTTCCAGCAATGAGACCCAAATGTTTGGCACGCTCTGCTCTGACATGAACTAAATGACCCAGATTTGGTTTGTGGAAGCAGATAGGGAGAAGGATTCAGAGGCGCAAAAGAAAAGCTAAAAAACTCACCAGAAAAGTGTTTTGTGAGGTCAGGATTGAGGATTGAGACCAGAAGTCTCTTTGCAACCACAGGTATCGCCCCCTGGTGGTGATTAATAACAATATAATCTTCGCAGATCCTGAAGTTGCACCCATCTTTTACACAATGATGACGTTAAACCTCGTTTATCAGATCAAGCTACATTTTGCCAGATTTTCTTTGTTTTAGCCCGCTCCTGTCACTGCTCTTCTCTGACTGAACACTCAAATGCATTGGAGACAACTCAGGATTCAACTCAGGATTCAACTCAGGATTCAACATTCATTAATTATACTTCGACGCACTAGAGCAGCCAGGGATTGAACCGCTGACCCCTGACTGGTTGACAACCTCACAACTGCCCGACTGAGATGAACACATTTTCTTTCTCTAAGGCTTTTTGGATCTGTGAACGATGCAAAGCTCCTCTAACACTGTTTACTGTGCAGCAGGCGATCTGAAGGGTTGTTGGGTCTCTCTGCAACCACGACTGGCACTGCTACACCTCAGCATACAACTATGAGGAGGCTTTGTTTGCAAAGGTAAGACTCTTTAGTTGGGACACAGTAGGACTGCACATTCTTGTGCTAGGCATTTTTTTGTTTTGACAGACGTGTCTTATTTTTAAAGTCTCTGACAGGTCGTCCAAAAAGTTGATTCTGTTCATCTGTAGCTGAAAACGCTACAGATGAACAGAATCAACTTTTTGGGATTTTCCTACCTGGATGATTGAGCTTGCATCAAGACCTCAGCCTCTATATCTGTGCAAACGGTGGTCTTGCTGGCTGATAATTATTGTTAGAAGTTTACTGTTTAGACTGTGGAGTCAATTCAAGTCAAACTGTTACAAGAGAAAAGAGAAAACAACTCTTTCCTAACAAAAGCTGCTGCCCTGCGTCACCTCACATCCCAGATAAGATCGCACTTCCCTCTGTAAGGAGCGGCATTCCTCCTCTGAGCACCAACAGAAAAGTCCGACCATATCAATAAACAGATCAAAATGCCAATCAGCTGGGAGAATCAATAAGCTGCTAGTTTACAGGCTCCGCCTCATGCTTGCTGGGAGCTAATATTAAATGCAGAGGTAACAAAATTAGTAAAACATGGCTGTGCATCATGTAAGCAGCGGCACAAACATTTCATATCTCTGAGTCGCATCATAAAGATACACAACCAGAGCAGGGTCTGGATCTTATCAGCGATCACAAACCGAGAGCTCTTCTCTCCACAATATTCAGTCCTAACAGCAGGATTTACCAATTAATTCACCCAGCAGCAAAACAAATAAATAAAAATGAACAAATAAACTGCCGTATGCTTTCTTTACATCTTTTGCACAGTTTGGCCTTCTGATCTCACATCTCAGTTTTTACTTCCCGCCTCTTGTCTCTTTCGCTCTGTGTCTACACGACCACAGGAAACTCACTGACAAAGGACAAAGGAACACTCAAACTGCCGAAGCGGTCGTATCTTAAATGGGTTATATTAGATACATTTAGGCAAACTGATTAGCAGGCCCGAGTTACTCAATAATGTCGAGAAGATAAACAGCATTTTAGCCGCGGTTGCAGGACAAAGTCGGCCTCTCTACTTCTGTCATTACAGAACGACTCTGCAGTCTGTTTGTTTGCCACTTTGTTTTGGTGCTAATGTCGCAGAGGATATGAACGAGGAAGCAGCTGCCTCGAGAAAACATCAGCATCGCTCCAGAAAGTCGCTCATCGAACTGGTGGATTAATCAGTTCATTCGTTACTGTGGTTATTGACTGAAAACAAACAGAACGACTGCAGTTTCAGTTCTTATAGCAAATAAGGAGAAACACAGAATGCATGAGAGTGATTCAGGGAAATCTTTTTGTACTGACTCACACAGAGATATCTGTGCATAAATCTGTGTGTCAGCCGCCAAAAACTGCAGTTCATCTAATGGCCCATTATTATCTGCCAGATGATGTCATTAAAAATGGCTCCAACAGCACAAACACGGTGCAGAGGTCAAGTTCAGCTAGCAGACAGCTAGCAGCGACGACCGCCTGTGTCAGTCAAAGAGGCCACGCCCCCAAAGTTTGCATTATCAGTGGTGCAGTTCCTCAGATTCAGAGGAGGATGCTGACCTCTGCTCATGCCTGTACTCGTGCTGTATATGTGAGCAGTGATATATATGCTGTTTTGCTTTGCTGAATGCAAATGTAATGTTGTTTATCAAGATGTTCTCAGCTTTTCTATATAAAAGCAAACATCAGCGGTGAATGTTTCCCATTGTTTTATTCATCAACACAATCAAAAGCTTCACCAGTGCTGCAGGAATCTAATCTCTCTTGTAAGCAAGATGAGATACTTTGGTAGAAAAATGTTTCCAGTCGTAGATGTCAGAGTTTCCTTGTTACTTTTATAGAAAGTATTTCTTTCGTGTTTGTGTTTAGCTGTACAAAAATATCATTTCTACCAGGCGTCTTTGGCAGTGCTCACTGTGTGTGAGAGAGAGAGTGTGTGTTTGTTTCAAGAAAACTGGCTCAAAGATGAGAGTGGTCTAACTCCGCCCCTCCGCCTTTCACACCTGTTCATTTCAACACTGCTTACAAGTCGGCGTTCAAACCTGCGTCTGAAAATGTGCCAGGCTGGACGGCAGCGCGGTGCTAATTACAGCAAATATGTTGGATTTGTACAGAAGCGTGAAGTCGTCCGTGTGTCCTGTTAGATCACCGCCTAGTCCTTGTATGGAACGCGAGACAGTCAGAACTCTGTTGGTGAGATGTTTGTAATTTTTACTTTCATTGTTGTTTTCGTGTCAGCGCGGTGGAATGGCGGTTAGCACCTCACAGCAGGTAGGTCCTGAGTCCAGTTCCACCATCAGGCCGGGGTCTTTCTGTGAGGAGTTTTCATGTTTTCCCTGTGTTTGCGTGGGTTCTCTGCAGGCACTCGGCTCCTCCCACAGTTCAAAGACAGTCTTTGTGCTGTGCAGTTAGTGGGGTTAGGTTAACTGGTAACTCTAAATTGCCCGCAGGTGTGAATGGTTGTCTGCGACAGATGGTGACCTGTCCAGGGTGTTCCCTGCCACTACTGCTGGGCTGTATGTCCAGTTTGGTTAGCTGTCACCAGTTTCCCACAGGATCTTAGCTGGGTCATTCTCGACTGTCCTAGGGAGCGTGTCCCAGCTTGACCTCCGGACTTCCAGGCCATACTGTATACAGCGGTCCCTCGTTTGTCGCAGGGATAGGTGAAATCTGTGAAGTAGCCAGCTTTATTTTTTACAACTATTATAGATGTTTTAAGGCTGTCAAACCCCTCACTACACATTTTATACTTTTCTCAGGCAGGCATGAACATTTTCACATGTTTCTCTCTTGTTTAAACACTCTTAAAGTTCAAACCTTCGTAGAAAAATAAGTTCAGTATTATTGAATGAAACCAAAGATCAAACCCTGTTTTCAGGTCCAGAACACGGAGTAGAGCCGCTGCCAGAGAATTCAACATTAATGAATCAATGGTACACAAGTGGAGGAAGCAAGAAGAATGAGCTGAGTAAAGTTTGACTGTTTTGTTTCGCTTAATGCGCCTTATAATCTGAAAAATACGGTAACTTCTATCTTCCTTTCAGGAAGTCTGACTTTCTGTGCGATGGTTAGCATCTTCCGCTGCCGTTTGGGTGCCGCAGGTGCCTTCAGCGTCACGTCGACATTGTTGTGTTTGTTGGGGAGAAGACTTACAAACATACAGTCCAGCACTTCAGAGTCACACTGCTAGCGATCAAAGATTTATGTAAATTTGACGAGCTGAACGCACTCTGCGCTGTACAGGAGACACGGCACAGTGGTCTACAGCCAATCAGGACGCAGAACACAATGCACTGTACAAAAACAAAAACAAAACCAAAAACATATAAAATTGCACAAAAAAAATCAGCGAAACAGCGAGGCCACGAAAAGTGAACCGCGTTACAGCGAGGGACCACTGTGGTTATGGCGTTCCATGTATGCCCTGCCTGCCAGCTGTTATGTGCTGGATTGTCTCAGGGGCATCTTTACACAGCCTGCACCTGGGGTCTTACCTGGTGTGGTAGACCCCAGGCAATCTCTCTATCTACTTACATATACATATGTGTGGTTAATGTTTTTAAAAATTTAGTCTTTTCTGTAATATTTCTGCTACCGAGGAGTTTTTATTAATATTGTTTCTTTATTCTGAAGAAGAGTTTTGGATTTGTAGATTACGGTTTGCAGTTCCTAAAGCAGACGTGTGTCTGTGCTAACTCAGTGTTACTGACACACAGTTTTCAGGTCATGTTCTCATTAAGACACTGGAGGAAGACCTCGGTGTCTTCTCCAGGGTCCTGCTCGTTACGTTCACTTCATCGACTTTATTGTGTCGCTGTTGCTCTGAACAAAGACACGACCTCCGATTAGAGAAGAAGCAAAGTTCTCCCCTGAGGGAGTATCAATAATGGAGGAGCTCCACCTCCCATCTCCCCACCTCTGTGTCTGTGTGTATTCATTGATCTGTTCACGCATGTTTGTGCTGTCTCATTTCCCTGCATGTGTAAATGCGCGTGTGTGTTTGTGCGTGTTCACATCATCCTTCTTTAGTTTCAGTGGGAAGGTTCCACTTTCCCACTGGTCAGGGGCTGAGACCTCAGTCCTCGGGGGTTAAAGGTCATTTTGGGCCTATAGCGGGACATCACGGCGGCTTAGAGAGGTCAAGAGAGGTCAGAGGCAGGAGGCTCGGACACTGACATGACAAAAGAACTGCAGATGGAAAAAGAAAAGCACATCATGAAAGAGAAAAGGGTCGAAACAAAGAGTTAAGGCGAGAGTGAAGGAATCCAGGGACGTGTCCCTTCACTGCCGATCTCATCTCAGCTTCTTTGCACGACTGACCGAACACTTTGGAGGATAAACGCTGACAAGTATTCAGAGTTTCCCTCAGTCTGTGATGGAGAACATGCCGGGCATCATTCAGAACACGGGGCAGCTCGCTTCTTTATTAAAACCAAGAAACACTGATCCATCGTTTGTGAAGGCAGCAGTGTTGACGGTCTAGATTACTAGCTGAGAGCACGCTGGTCATGGTGTTTGAAGAGTTTTGGAGTTGTAGACAATTATCAACAATTAAAAAGCTAAATTATGTCAAATACAGAAGAATGGACAAATAAACATGAGCCCTCATTCATTCAAAGGCAGTTTATTTAGACGAAGAAGCAGTAAAATGACCATTTCACTCAAACACAAGACTTTACATTGCTGGTGCAGATCCAGTCGTGTGCCTGCACCTTTTAGAGAGCAAGCTCGCATTTCAGGAGGTTCGAGTCCTGAACGTCGCATCAGTTCACGAGAGCTGTTTCCATTGGATGAGATGCTGTTAACAGTAACAGTGTTTATTCCACCTGAATGATGTAAAATCAGTTTTTCCTTCTTCAGCTGTGATGAAACTCTTCTGACAGGCTGTCTGTGTTGATTGTTGATTTGTGTCAATGCAACTTTACTTCTGATGTCTTGTTGAGCCTCCCATCGTTTCTTGTACTCCGACTGTTTGATGGTCAACAACTGAACCACTTATTTCTAAATCCCTGACAAACGTGTGGAGTTCCTTGGTTTTCATTTGATCTGCTAACATTTTTACGGACTTCCTCTTCTGGCTGTTACAGTATGACACAATAACAAGAAGGATGACACATCAAGATTATATACAAAACCGCTGGACCACAAGTGTGAATCATCTGGTAGTTTTTCCTGTGGTAGCCAGTCTCATAACCACTGAGCTGCGAGGTTCAGTTTTCCTGCTGGGAGCTTTATGGCAGGTGGACCGGCGTGGTTTTGGGATGGAAAACTGTGGAATCAAAACATACACATGCTACATTTTCTAGATTACCAGCGTGAGGTGTCCTGATAGAAAAAGAAAGGTTTTATAGATGTGGTCATTAAAATGTAAAATTTTAAAATTTCTCCTTCAAAGTTATCTCTTCGTCTCTGGGTGGGTTTCAGGTCTGTGCTGTTTGGTCCTCTTACACCTCTGCCTCTCAGGGGAAAGCTGAATTTCTTCCATTGGGTTAAAACAGCGAACCTCAAACTTGATTGTCATTTTGTAGATGCTGATGAAGTGGCAGGAGAGGCAAGTCAGCCAGTGGTCCACTTAATAATTAAAGCATAATGTGCTAATGTGGCAGAAATTCAGAAATTCCTACTGCTTTCAGCAAATACGCTGATGCTTCACATGGACACTGTGCATTGACGAAAAAACAAGGCTATTATAGTTCTGGTCTCAGTCCTCGCCTCACACGTCACTTTGGCTTAGACTTAGATCGTCCTACGCCATTCGGCGCATTGAGCAGAAGTCTCGGTTAGCTGCGACTGCTTCAGCCTCATCCCATGCAGTATCTAAGGCACATAAATGATCAATGAAAGCCCTCCGCCATGTTGTTCATGATCGTGATCAGTATCTTCGTTGCTTGCAAGGGTGCTGCCATGTAGGTGAATTCATTCACCTCCTCCAGCGGGTGCTGTCCCATGATGATGGGATCCTGTGCTGCCACATAACCAATCCTCATGACCTTGGGGTTGTTCCCACTGATCTGCAAGCCCGCTTTGGTGGCCTCTTGCGCCAAGCTTGATGTCATTGTCTTCACGTTCTTTTGGATGTCAGCCAACAATCCGAGGTCATCCGCAAAGTCGAGGTATGTTGATGGCTGCCAAGGTATCCCAAAGCCATCTCAGTCCATGGCAGTCCGCATAACAAAGTCGATGGCAAGAAGGAAGAGGAAGGGAAAGAGAATACCTCACACCAGTCTCAATGGTGAAGAGAACCGTGTAGCCATCCTCTGTGCTGAAGCAGCAGCGATCAGTTTAGTTAAAACGAAATCGATCGATAGACGCCGCTGGCATTCAAAACTCGGTTTGATGATGGCGGCAAGATGAAGATCTGCTCTGTGCACGGCCGACCACTGGGTCTGTTTTCAACTAAAAATGCTGAAAACTGCTCATCCAAAGCCGGATTTTCAGCTTTCATCACAAGTGATGATGCTCCTCGCCAAATCTGTCTGTCACACGCCGGTGAAACTGCTGAAACTTACAGCAGATGAAATAACTCTTAGCGACACAAAGTGGGCGGGGCCTGGTTTAAACTTATGTCAGCTCTGAGTTGAGTGACTGAAGGGGCGTCCACTGGAAGTGACGGATGATGGCGACAGACAGATGATGTGGGGGTGAACACTTTGGAGGGTACCTGCTCCTGGAGTGTGGATTTTCCAGGACTGATCACAGCATTCACAGCCTGATGGAACATTTTAGACCATCACTCATGCATAATGTATAATCTTAATAAAACCTGAGCTCTACTGTATATAACTAACAGGATTACATCCTGTCTAACCTGTAGGACACTGACACTCTTGTTTCTTATAAATAAATATGTAAAAATGTGTGAGTCATGTGGGCGTGTTCCTGACAGTGGCGCGGCTGCCCCTCTGTTGGTCTTCCATGGTCTCTTGTGTTCTGGGGGCCTCTGGATGTCTGGAGTTTTGATCTCCTCCATACCCGCTTCACACCCTGGAGGACGGGGCTGTGGCCCCCCCACACTCCCTAGCAGATCATTACATGGAGAAACCTTTGGAATGCAAGCATGCTGATCCACACAGGTATGCACACATGGGTATTCACAGACGCGGACTAAAGCTTTCTTGGCTGCTGCCTCAAAGCACACTGTGCGCTGTCTATCTTGCGTGCTGCACAATATCGTTTATTACTTAGTAAATACTGATATCTATGACTAGCTAGTTTATTGTGATGGTGCTTTGCTTTCTCTATTATTATGTTGCTCTTTGTTGTTTGCTGTCTCCTCTGTTTGTTTGTTTGTTTGTTTGTTTGTTTGTTTTTTCTCCATACAGGTGACCCAGGAGTTTTTTTTTTTGTCTCTCTTCCCCCCCCTTCTCACCGTCTCTTCTCCCCTTGGGTTTTCTTTCTTTCTCTCCCCCTCTCTCTCTCATTCATTCCCCCTGTCCTATTTATTAAAAAAAAAAAAAAAAAAATGACAAAGGATGAACTGAAGCTCTGCCATCACGTAATGTCGCATACTGCTGTTTCTGATGTCATTTAAAAAAAAAAAAAAAAAGAAAAAACAAGTGATGATGCTCCTCGCCAAATCTGTCTGTCACACGCCGGTGAAACTGCTGAAACTTACAGCAGATGAAATAACTCTTAGCGACACAAAGTGGGCGGGGCCTGGTTTAAACTTATGTCAGCTCTGAGTTGAGTGACTGAAGGGGCGTCCACTGGAAGTGACGGATGATGGCGACAGACAGATGATGTGGGGGTGAACACTTTGGAGGGTACCTGCTCCTGGAGTGTGGATTTTCCAGGACTGATCACAGCATTCACAGCCTGATGGAACATTTTAGACCATCACTCATGCATAATGTATAATCTTAATAAAACCTGAGCTCTACTGTATATAACTAACAGGATTACATCCTGTCTAACCTGTAGGACACTGACACTCTTGTTTCTTATAAATAAATATGTAAAAATGTGTGAGTGATGTGGGCGTGTTCCTGACTGGCCTGATTGGTGGATATTTTTCGTCCTGTCATGTCACAGTTAGAAATATTGATTGTGACTGGAGCTGGGCAGAAAGCGAGTTTTTCCTTTCATGAATAACTTCATTTTTTCTCCAGTTTAAAAATACACTGCAGCTGGAATACTAATCGTGTCAGCAGAAGCTTTCGTTGGACTTAAGTTTGCTTTCCATCGCTTGTTAGACAAACTGAAGAGGAGCGGCTGCTGTTTTCTCTCAGATTTACTGTGTTATTGGGCAGATGTGCCGTGGCTCCTGCTCAACCTGAGAACTGCTTTCTTTTATTGCTCTCCTTGACAATAAATGCAATCGGTCACCATAATAAACAGTTTTATAACAACATATAATCACAGTCTTTTGTAAAGACCATGAAGTTTTTTGTTTACTGCTTTTCTCTGTCACATCAGCCTAAAGACAAAGTGCAAAACACATGTAATAACAATGAAGATGTAACTTCTAGGACTGAAAAATGAGACGACTTCTGTTGATTTATTGATTATTGTCTGGTCACTCACTGACTTTATTGTAGCATCAATTTAAGGGCGTCAGCACAACATGCTAGCTGTCTGCTAAGCTTCCCCTCAGCTAACTGGACCTCTGGACCAAGTTGGTGCTGTTGGAGCCTTTTTAATGACATCACGTGACCAATAATAGGCTACTGTGGACTGCATGTACCATGCATTAAAAATGGTCATTTTTGGCTCATCAAGAGCTGTATGGTGGTGGCCAAAATGCTAAATCCAGAACCCAGTGGGGTCCATCTGTTACATACTGCTATATACTGTATGGAGTCATAGTTTCCAACCTCCAGCATGTAAGTTTGGGCCTCAGTCACACAGGCCTACACACTGATTGACAACCCTCGGCAACCTCTGGTTACTAGGGAGTGTTAGGATTTTTATAGTCCCAACGGTGACCTTTTCCTAAACGGTCCAAGCATCGCCCACCTAGACACCAACTACAGGCACTCAATCCCACCTGCAGAGTGTTTAATACGGTAGTCCTTTATTGATACCCGTGCTAATATATGCTAATCTATCCATTTATACACTGATAGGTGGTAGGGACAAATAAGTAAATACTTCAGCCTACTCCTTTTCATACAAATAATGGAATGATATTTTGTAATGATTGTGAAGGCACATGTTTGAAATGTTTGAAATAAAAATGAACTGAACTGAACTGAACTGAACTTAATGTGGTATGCTATCAGTGAATGCCGTCGGTGTTTACTGATAGCATACTGTGGTACGGAGACGACTGTTTATAATATTTCTAGTGATACTCGAAAGGTCTCATCAAGTCCTGATTTAATTAGATTTATGCTGTTATCAGTGTTTGAATGATAGCATGGCTGTGGTGCCATATCAATGTATGCCCTCGGTGTTTGCTGATATCAAACTGTGGTATGAGGACCACTGTTGGTAATCTTTGTAGTGATACTCAGAAGGTCTCTCTTATAAAGACATTATTTTGTTTTATTTTGACCTGGTTGAATTCTGGCCGTTGCAAGGCCTGGGTCGTGTATCACCCAACAACAACTCCAGAGAGGCTGTCCTGGTGAGGCAGAAGTTCATGGCCCACTTCTCGGCGGAGGGAGCAGCGTCTTGGCAGCCAAAAGCCAAAACAACGGCTCTGAGCCACCCACAAACAGAGCGTTCCTGCCTTTTCTTAATAAATGGAGCTCTACTCCAAGATAAACTAACCTCTCTTTATTCTCTTAAATAACTGGTCTTCACTATGTTCCTATATAATAGTATATTTTTTCATTAGTATAATATGAAATAAATTCTACATGTGTCAAGTTGTGTGCCAATATTTGCTGTGTAGTAGAACTGAGACATTAGTCATTACAAAAATTTGTTTGAAATAATATTACAATTCTCAAACAGAAAAACATTAAACATAAATATAGAAAATATAAGTATTTACAGGGAGACAGGAATAAAAAGGACCCAGCTTAAAGTGGAAGAGAAGGAGCTTTGGCTGGACCCGCCCTGGTCAGAGCATCACGTCACCAGGCTCCTGATTGGTTGTTGCGGCGTGACTTGAAGCTGGAGTTCAGATTTTTCCATCTCGAGTGGTAGACGCGATATGTGCGAATGCACAAAATGTACCACACAAACTGCAGCGCATACTTTAATTCGCGTTTTTGCAACGCAAATCTGCTTCTGAAGTTTCGCGGGACCCCTAGTCGCGCTTCATCGCGCCCCTCCAATACAAATTTAATTTAAGGCTTGAAATGTCAATGAATTTGAAGATCAAGGCCAAAAACACTTGATTAAAATTCCCCCACGGTGAATTATTATTATTCCTTTTTTTCAGCTTTAATCTTTCAGTTCATTGTTCAGTCTCTGTGTGTCCAGCAGCAGGAAACTGTTCAACAATGAGCTTTAATAATTCTACGGGATGCCTCGCCTACTGAGCGCCAAATGGCACACCAAATTACCAACTAGCTATCAAGAGCAGAGCCCAGCTTTTAGCCACAATGGTGGGGGGTATTTAACGAACACCATTAGCCATGTATTTAAAAGTGTGAAACCAATTCATTTCAGCGAGAGTTGTGCAACCAGCGGGCCAACTCTGTGCTGACCTTCGAGAGAACACAGAGCTGAAGAGTCCACCAGTCCACCAAGCTATCATAATAACCGTGGACCATCGGCCACTTTTAAATAGCCCTGCTTTGTAAGAGGATGAAGTGCTCCAGCAGAGAGGATGCTTTCCACACTGTTATAAATGTGATAACATTTCCTGAATAAAAGTGCTAGCATACTGATCAGCCGGTGCCCAAGCTAACGGACTTACAGTTTTGTCACTGCAACGCTCAAAGACTGCATACTGTCCAAAACGTCACTGTAATCTTCTGAGGTCGTGTTTTCAGATGGATTTTAACAGAAACAGTCTCAAAGACTTGTTTTTGTCTCAGTTAAAGCTTCGCAGGATCGCCCACTGACCCACGGGGACAGCATAAACCTGTGGGCCGGAAAAATGAAGCCAATGGCGTGCCAAAGCCTCAAAGCCTGCAGTTCCTCTGATGTCCAGCAGAGGCAGCAGTGAGTCAGTCCCATTACACATCCCTGTTTAAACAAACATATTTACAGCCTGATATACAAACTGTTTGATCTCTATAAATTATTTCCTCTTTCATAACACCTGTATAGGCGGGAAGATGTTTGTATAACTCATCTGTTTAAATTGTACTACAGCTTAAAGTTTGCGTTATTAGGGGCGTGGCCTCTTTGACCGACAGATGGACGATGACACAGGTGGTTGTAGCAGCTAGCTGCCTGCCAGCTTCACCTAAACCCGACGCCTGGACCGTGTTTGTGCTGTTGGAGCCTTATGGAGCATTTTTAATGACATCATCTGACTTCATACTGTAGTAATAGACCATCTGAGAAGTCTGAGCTCCAGTTTTGCTGCACTATGAAATTCTAGGATTTTATTTGCATGTAACTGAGCACTGAGTAGTTGATATCTTTTGCACACAGGTTATGGATGCAGTTTGCTAATCAGGCAAAGTAGCTGCTATCAGCTGATGACTTAACACCCTTTAGTCCAAATAAAACTAAGACAGTGAAAACTAAAGGGCTGAAGCTTCAAAATACAGAGTCCAGAATGACTGGGCGACATCATGCGGGCTATGTCCATCATTTATATACAGTCTACAGTCACTACAGTGACAATCACGGCAGATGGCCCCGCCCCTCCCTGAGCCTGGTCCTGCTGGAGGTTTCTTCCTGTTAACAAGGAGATTTTCCTTCCCACTGTCACCAAGTGCTCATAGAATACTTTATAATATAAAGTGGCTCCAGTTGACTGTTGTTGTGATTCAGCGCTATATAAATAATACTGAACTGAATTCCGTGCTATGATTGGACATCCTTGTGATACAAAAGGTGATTCATCCTAATGATATCAACTCATTCTTAAACCTTTCTTATTATAAATGTTCGTGTTGTGTTTCTGTTAAATAAAGATCTTTGTCTGAGTGATGTCCAGTGTGAAGTAAAAGTCCAAGAGTAACAGATGAAAACAGTCAAGAGTCTCTGCAAGACTGAAAATGCCTTAAACACTGAGCGTAAGGGCAGGGGGAACGGCGTGTTAAAACAGATTAATATTTTTGCGTGCATGATAAATAGATACAGTAGTTGTCTATAATTATTATATCAAGTGAGGAAGTATGGCAGGCTCTTGGTTTTCTGTGCTCCCACACTGTCTGCCTCTCCCGTCAGCCGAGAGTCAACAACAACAGCAGAAGCTTTTATCTGCACCTGCAAATCTGCTCGACGCCTACACTCAGTACAGATGCTTTCATAAATGTCCATGTGTCTGTGTGTATACGTGTGTGTCTGTGACTGTGTGTGTGTGTGTTTTCAGAGTGACTGAACGCGTGGGAGTCGACAACCAAGAGCGAAGCTACATTTCCCTGCTGCATAATGAGCCTCTCCTCTGGTCTGGGTACAAGAGGAAAAACAAAAAGGTTGTCTCCCACCTCTGACACATTTACCTAGATAGAGGCCTTACACAATCACACTCATTACCATGCTGAGATATCTTGGTTACAGAGCTGTGAGGCACCAAATAATGTCCTCAGTGCAGTCTGAATGGATTCAAAGCTTGTCCAATAACAGCCATTGCACTTTGCTGGCATTTTCCCTCTGCCCTCAGAACTCATCTCTACTTCTTTCTCAATTGAGTCTGAAGAGCGTCAGACGAGATAAGTCATTTTATTTCCAGCTGTCTCTGTGCTGCTCTGAATGTTAACGACCAGCTCTGAGGTCAGACAGCTGCACACGAGAAAGTGCAGACTTTTACTGTTTGTGGAGCGCAAAGATGTCGTCGACACGTGCGTACGGTGACACGTAGGGATGGGTATTGATAAGATTTTCACGATTCCAATTCCAGTTTTGATTCTTTATCGATTCTTTTTAAAAAAGGAGAACACTAAGGTCGATTAGCTCAGAACTTTGCTTTATATCTTCTCTTTGAACAAGACAGACATTTAGGAGTAACATGGCCTTACAAACCCAACAGTGAGATCTTAAGAGATCCAGCCTACGGCTCTTCAATGGGGTGTCACAGGGTCCCCGGGAAAAACATTGTAAATGTAAAATAATAAAATAAATATTCTTCTGTAGCAATAACAAAGTATAACATAAATTATTCTGTAGCAATTACACAAGAATATCCAGTAATGTCCCTGCCTGCAATTAAACACATTCACTTACTGAAAATCATCTGCTGTGGCAAACGGGTGCAAACCTTTGACCACAAACTGAGTCTCTGCTCGGTGACGTTCGTCTATACTGCCTGAAAGGAGACGCTACCAGCAGACTGCAGCGAGAACTGCCAGCATCTGAGCCAGACTCTGTCTCTCTCATCATGGTCACTAAATGCACAGTAATGGCAGGTTTGTAATAAGGCAGATCACGCTAACATAATATGCACTGTTAGCTGATTATTTACCTGCCGCATTAACAGGAGAGGACGTGCAAACGTTACCGCTGCTGCTGGGTTGAGATTCACGAGTCCGGAGCGGAATTAAAAACACGACATTCATTTAAGGTCATCGCGTGTTTTGCGAGCAAATGCTTTTGCATATTCGTAGTGTTTCCTCCCTTAAATGAAATATCTACTTTGCAAGTATTGCAAGTTGCCCTGTTGTCATCCGTTCTCGTAAAGTATGACTAAACTTTTGAGCGTTTGAGCCGCCGTGCTTCCTGCCAGGTAAATGACGCTCCGCAACGTGGTGACGTCATTCGGGGCGACTGGAATCGATAAGGGAATCGTTTACAAAACTGGCAAACAATTCCAAGGAATTGAAACAGTGGGAACCGGTTCTCAACAAGAACCGGGTTTCGATACCCATCCCTAGTGACACGTGGACACTTTACATGCTCCTGCAACTCACTGCTTCCAAAACAGGAGGATCGCCTGTGCACAGGACAGCTGTGCAACACGCAGCTCAAACCATGACAGAGCCTCCGCCGTGTTTCACAGATGGCTCTCCCTGTTGACTTTCTTTTTACATAATGCTGACGATTTGAGCAAAACAGTTAAAATTAGGATTCAACTGATTTTCATTTTCATGTTCTCCCTGTTCAAAGCTCTTCTTTGCATGTTTCTGCCGTTTGTTCTGTTCTCTGTCAGGATGATCAAGTTCAAGTTCAAGTATTTATTTATTGTCATTGTCAAAGAACAATGAAATTGCGTTTGGGGCTTCCGTACAACCCGTAAAAAAAAAAAAAAAAAAAAAAAAAAAAAAAAAGCATCACTGCTTCAGTAATGCTGAGGTCCGGCACTGTCACGCTGCTGCCAATCAGATGGTATTTCCCGGTGGTGCCATCTGATGGTACTTTTTACATAATTCACCGGTTTTACCAAAGATCAGCAACATCACTGGCTGAGATGGAGCCCAAAGCATGACAGAACCTCCACCACAGACGGCTGTAACGCTGACTGTTGGACCTCCTCGTACAGACTGACCATGATGTGAATCCATCGCTCCATCAGACCTGGTCCTCTGAGCTTCAATCCAGTTCTTGTGTCATTTTCTTGCCTCAGCCTTTCTTCCTGTTCCCCTTCAGACTGACCCACTGAGACCGTTTCTGATGAGGCTTCAGTGAACAGCACACGAACAGCAGGTCCTCGGTCACGTCTTTGCTAGGTTTTATTTCCCGTTTCCTGAAGGACACGACTTTCAGATACTGCGACAGATTTTTTCTGGTCTCACACCAGTGGCGGCTGGCCCATAGGGGGCGCTCGGGCTCCGCCCCCCCAAATGTGGAGGAGTAAAAATATATATTTTTAAAAAATTCATCAATGATAGTTTTACTATGTGTGTGCCCATATACAGCCAGGCGTATTTTAACATTTTCACCAGCTGACTCATTAAAGTTCAACCAACAAACGGTGTTTTTCTTCTTCTGGGGCGCTCGTCAAAGCGCCCTTGATATGCAGCGAAATAGCCTATCATTAAATGGTTGCCAGGGGAAAATAATAAATATTTGACCTATCAGCGTCGCTGAATTAAATGGTTTGGGGGCGCTTAAAATTGCGCCCCTGCAGAAAACGCGCGAAGATTTGCTGTTCTAGAATTTTACCTCAGTCAGTAGCCTAAGTGAGCTATAAGGTCAGAGAGAGACGATGGCAGCGGTATTGTTAACGGTTGAGGCACAGCCTCCCCCAAATTCGGTTAGATCGCTTCTAACCTACCCTTTTGCCAGAAGGACAATGGCAGAAAAACTGCAAGTTAAAGAGTTGGGACCTGACAAGCCCGAAATTCAACTAATCCAGGCAACGAAGGAGAAGTCAAAAGCATACAACAGGACTTTTTGTCGGAGTTGGTTCCAGCGCAAGTCGTGGCTGACAGGCTGTGGAACAGCTAATGCACTTTTTTGTTTCCCGTGCATACTGTTCAAAAGTGACAAGTGTGATTTGACGTGGACACAATCTGGACAAACCGACTTAAAGCACCTCTCCGAACGAATCAAGAAACATGAAAGCTCACGAGTTCATATGGACAACAGTGTAAAGCTAGCTGTGCTAGGGAAAACTAGCATAGCGGCGCAGCTAGATGATGGACATCGGATTGCTTTAAGAAGGCACAACGAAGAGGTAGATAAAAACCGTCATATTTTATCTAAAATCATCGATTGTATTAAGTTTTGTGGTGCTTTTGAGCTAGCAATGCGGGGACATGATGAAAGTGATTCCTCAGACAATCCAGGGATTTTTAGAGGTTTAGTCGACTTGATGGCATCAATTGATCACGACTTGAGGCAACACCTTGAAAATGCTACTGTATTTAAAGGCACCTCGAAAACAGTCCAGAACGAGATCCTGGATTGCATGTTGGCAGTTCTGAGAGAAAAAATCTGTTCATGTTCATTTTTACAAATCTATACAAATGGCCAGAATATGGTTGTTCATTTTTACAAATCTATACAAATGGCCAGAATATGGTTGTTCATTTTAAATTTAAATTAAAATTGTGTTGTTTGATGTACTCATTAAATGGGTCATTTTAGTCGATATCATAAAAATTGCCCCCCCTGAGATTTTTTTCAGGAGCCGCCACTGTCTCACACATCTTCTTTTGTCAAGATTCGTCCGATTTTTAAGGACACACTACACGTCATGCAGAGATATGCTAAGTTTTCAGCTTTCTGAGAATCACCTTGTTGATGCAGAAATACAATTTGATGTCATCTTTTTGTAGTTTTGATTAAAGAAGTTAGAACAAATCATGTGCTTTTGTGACAGGCTGCTAATAACAAAAAGCCTAAAGATACATTTTAAAATTGGTTCTTTGCTAAGTTGAAAGACTCGTACATCAAAGGAAAGTGGCTCAAATGAATAAATAATAAGACTTTATAAAACATCTGAGCAGAACGGGTGATGTTGAATAAGACGGTCGACCAGGAGACCACCGTTTGTGTGCCGAGGTGCTGATGCTTCTGCTCTTTGCTTTCAGTCTCCGCATAATTCTCATTATTTAAGGAGGATTCCCAGACACCCATGAGGCCAGTGCACCACATGGACGCACAAAGCTCTAAACAGTGTTTGTCACAGTTTTTTCTACACTTGGAACTTTAGGAAGTCAAAAAGAGCAGCTATCTTCATACGGGTCCACACAGAAGCCCCGCCCATCCACCTGGCAGCCAGCCAATCGGAAGAAAGATTTCTTACACAGAGGGTATTATCCTAAAGCTCGAGGAGGTAAAAGCTTGCTCCACACAGGGCATGAACTGAGCTATAAGATTAAAAAAGGATTATTTTGAAAAATCTGGATATTAGCTGAAAAAATGAGATGTGGCAGTTAAACCTGCTTTGCAGCATTTACAGCAAGTGACGGCTCAGTTTCTTGTGACTGAGAGCGATCGCAGACTCTCAGCTTGCTCGTATCAAACTGTGCTAAAAATACTCAGTGGGTGAGACACAGTGTGTTCAGAGGAGAAATGATCAATGGTGAGAATTTCTCCTCTTCTATCAGAGGGTGTTTGTCCCTCCTGCCTCCCCTCGGATTTACATCATTTGGTTGTGGAGCCTTTGTAGGAAGCTCTCACTGCTGCTGCTCTCATCTCTTGTTTGTGCATGTGTGGGTATGTGTGAAAGCTGAAAATACCTCTGGCTCTGTCTAATGATGAAGCAGTGCATTCATCATCCTCGCACATTACAATTGTTCAGATTCACAGAAATGATGTGAAAGTCAATATGCATTTTAAGCATTTTGTGCAGCTTTTTTTCTTCTGCAAACCTGTTTGTTTGTCTGTCAGCAAGATTACTGAATTTCATCATCTTTGGTGCAGAGGTGGAGGAAGCCTTCAGATTTCTCAGCAGTTTCAAAAATATAGCATGTTTTTGTCTTAAAACTCATGCTGACTTCTTTCAATGATCACAAGCTGCCCATCCTGTGAGGTGAAGGGACCACAAATACCAGCAGTAAATCAAATCGTTCGTGGTGGACGATGGATCCCGCTGAGGCTGCCCTTTGTCACATATTCTGTTCATAACTGAGCCTGGTTCTGCTGGAGGTTTCTTCCTGTTAAAAGCGAGTTTTTCCTTCCCACTGTCGCCAAAGTGCTGCTCATAGGGGGTCATATGATTGTTGGGTTTTTCTCTGTGTGTATTATTGTACGTTCCACCTTACAGTATAAAGCACCTTGAGGCGACTGTTGTTGTGATTTAGGGCTGTATGAATAAAGTTGAATTGAATTGAATAACTGTTACGGACAGCATTTCCAGGTGTAGTGAAACAGTCGAGCGTTTCTCGCTCAGCAGGGTCAGCATCACGTCTTTGATTCTTGTTGGTTGGGGTCAAAAGTGAAGCAGCAGAGATGAAAATGTTCATGTCCAAGATTCAAAGGCAGGGACTGCCCACTCCAGGTTGGGTAGGAGCTGCTGACTCAGGTGAAGGCGCTCCATTATCTGCAATTCAGGATGCAGCAGTGGTGTGTGCACAGGCAAAGCTGTTGTTCTACCAGCTGATCCACAGTCCTACCCTCACCTGCAGCCACAGGCGAGTTTAGACCATTTTGGGGGGTGCTCACCCCCTAAACTTCATCACAGCACCTCTGAAAATAACTATAGTAAAAGCAGTTGAAATAAAAATGTATTTCCTGACCTCGTCTCCTAATGTTAGCTTCACCAACTTGTCTCCTGCAGACAGGATAGAGTGAAAGGTGCCAGGTGTTCTTCATTCCTTAACAGTGCAGTGTCCTCACGCAGAGGTGTTGCTGCTTCCACAGGGTGGCCTGTCATTAACCGCCTAAATAAGATAAACACATGACACATATCAGTGATTCTGATTTAATTTTACCTGAACTGTAGCAAATGTGCAAACTGTTCTGATAATGCAGGGACGTTGCTGTGACTTATAAAGTGTCTACTTATTTTTATTTGTGCACTAAATAGCACAAACAACATTAGCTAGTGTAGCCTAGATCATCAACTAATGTATTTATTTCAGCTTGTTAAAGATTCTGTTCTGGTCCAATGAGGCTTCAGTGTTTTTAACAGTACGCCTCCTGTTCCAGGTGACAGGAAGTCAGAAGGATGTTACCTGTCAGTGTCCAGCAGCCTGTATTCAGTTTGAGATTGCTATACATTGATACGGATCAGTTTATGGCTTTTATTGGTTTGTAAATTCTGTTTCACTGCCACATTTACCTTTAAGTCTGAGAGCGCAGGATGAATACAGCATAGAGAGAAACAGGTGAGTTCAGGAACAAATTATAAAGCTGTAGCTTCTGTTTTGCCCACATTTATTGATGGTGATTTCACTTTACACTGATATAAAAATTCAACCTGCTCTAATAATAACCATCATCAGATTATATTGTTGTGTAATGTTGTAGTTGTGTGTGATTTGAATGAAGGAGTGAGGAGGATGGAGAGGGGGGAGAGAGCGACGGTGCAAGAGCAGGAAGAGCAGGTGAGTGAATGTGCAGGCGGTGACGCTAGATGGAAAAACAAGAGAAGTCGACGTGCAGTTCGTGGATGCTTTGTGTGCTTTCCAGCAACATATTCATTGATATGAACAGTAGCTTTGTCTCAGGACTGATAACTAAAGAGCCCACCCTGATGTGTTATCTTGAAATCTGTGATTATTCATTATGAATTATTCTTAGACACTGCGATAGGTCATCCAACTATTTAAGTTGCTTTTGAAGGAAAAAATCAGCAGAAATGAGGTTTGCAAAGTTAAAGAGCTGACGACATTTGAAAGTGTATATTTTGTTAATTTTAATTGTAAGGCAACTGCATGCATGACATCGAGGGGCCCCCGCCTACAGCCACGAGCTGTGAGCGTCGAGTGAGAAACACCAAGCTTGGGTTTGTAAATGGACTTACTGTAAGCAGTACAAAGGCTTAAAGTTTGGACCTTTTTGAAGAAAATATTAAATGAACGGTGTTTGGTCGGGTGAATAAAGAGATGCTTGTGTCTTCGCTGCAGTGTGCGACCACCTCGCACTTTCTGTCAGACAGACAGCGCTGAAGCAGGCCACCTATCACCGTAAAAACACAGTTTACTGGCCTACTTCCTTCAAAATAGGTCAGATCAAATCACCATAGGCCGTAATCTGCATCTCCAAGCACTAATTATAAAACCCCTCCTCTCACTCCTCAGCTATTTCAGTGCAGGGCTGCTCTGCTGCAGCATGTACAAGCTGTTGCTAAATGCTTAATATATATACCAATTAAATTGTACCTCTGTGTCTAATTTAGGGGAAACTGTCGGAGCATGTGGGTGGTCTGGAACAAAATACTTCAGTAGTTCTCTCTGGGAACCTGAGGAAGGCTGTGAAGGAAAAATGAGACTGCAGATAGAGATTCACTGGGCTGTTGGTCACAGAGATAAAAATACAGTAAAGTGATTAAACAAACCCCAGACAGGAGGTGAGGAAAATGAATCAGATATAACATTTGTCTTTAGGCAGTAGGTGTGTTTAAAAGCTTCGGTTTAAAAGTGACATTTGTGGGTTTCAGCCCAAAGTTGGATAAGTCACTTCAGTTAATTCTGCTTAAAGGCAGCACGAGACCAACTGCACAACATCGTTACAGTGGAGGCAGAAAAAAATTCAAACTTAGCAGAGCATAGTAAATGAGCCATTTTACCTTATTATTTTTAGTTATGTGCCGAGTGCTTCCAGGTCACCCCAAGATTAAAAAATACAATAAATCACAGACTGTATATAAGTGATGACCTGCAACCTTAATCACTGATTTCTGGAGCTCACCTGTGTTGGTCCACCTGTAGGCCCACCACTCGCAGGAGGTGCCGTAGGGTTGGGTGCAGTGTGTGCCAGGCAGTGACCAAGAATGGAGCGCCTGGCAGACGACTGGGACGTGGAACCTCACGTCTCGGGTGGTGAAGGAGTCTGAACTGGTGCGTGAGGTTGAGAGGTACTGGCTAGAAATAGTCGAGCTCACCTCAACTCAGGAATCAGTCTCATAGAGAGGGGCTGGAGGGGGGGGGGGGGATGCTGGACAGACCTGGCACACATTAAACATATGGTGAGGACTTAGCCTGTGAAACTTCGGAGGCAGCTGATAGGTACCAACAGTGTGCAAATTCCCTGCTGACTCGGCCTCAGGATGTCTAGAGGCAAGAACCAAGCGCACCCAAATGAGCGCACCAGTGATCATGTGCGCATCACGCAGAGGGAGAGTGAGGGACGAAAAGCAGCAGCAGAGCATGGCAGTTGTATCGCAGTTTGTGTGATTCCGTGTGCGTTAATGAGACTGTAAGTGTTATTGCCTTTGACAGGTTAACTGGTATGATAATAGTTATAGTTGTTTGTGTATGTTTAAGCTAAAGTTATGCCTCAGTACACTGCTACCACGTTAGTAGGTTTATTTAATTATTTAATTAACTAGCACTAAGTTAATACCAGTGGCCAGAATCTCCCCCAATGATTATATCCCGCGGTTAAAGGATTTTTCTGTTGTTTATTGTTTAGTTTAGCTGTTGTTAGCTTGCCACATGCTTGCCTTAGTACTAGCAACTGGGAAGATATGTGCTATTTAGCCAACTTCTGGTCTTACGGCGACCCCTTGTGGACATTGTAAAATATTGCTGTGTCTGAGTAGATGATGTGTTCTGATTGTTGCTTGGTTGTCTTTGAGCCTGCTAATTATAGTGTTACCTGTTTCTGTTTCCAGACAACCATGCTTATAGTCACCGATACTGCACCTGCCACAATTATAAGTGCATATCTTCTGTGAAGCTTCATTAAAGACGGTGAACTAAACTCCTGGACTGCTGCAGTCTTTCTGACCGAAGACTTAGGCCAGACTTGTATACCCAGCACTTCCAGTATATATATATTCTACAAGTGGTCCTTCGAGCCGGATTATACAAGCTGCGCTATGGCTACACCCAGAGAGTTCAACGACAACCAGCCTGCACTGAGTCCCCGTCCCAGCAGGGTGCGACGCATTCCCGGACATCTGGAGGACTTTGAACTCACCTACCCAGCTCACCGTCTTTATAGTACCACAGTAAGACCAGCATCACCACTGACATCAACTTACGCAGCACCACTCAGCCCTGGGAGTTCCCCTAACTACCCTGCAGCTGGTCATTATGGTACGGCAAGTGCAGGGGAAAGATGGCAGGGGCTGGAAGCACGTTGGCAAACGATAAGCCAGCAGATGAAAGAACTTGAAGTGGAAATGGACAGGGTCAGATTGACTTCGTATCCACAGAGTGCACATCTGCCTCACCCTTCATACCGCTATGCAGCATTTCAGCCACATTACAGTAGCCTCCCCCATTTAGAACTGGGTTACCCTGTTCGGCCCCCCAGTCCAAGAGCTGCACCTAACATCCAGCACGAGGTTCTGCACGCTCCAACACAAGCCCCTGCTCCTCAAGTGCAGGTTGACACTGCTGCATCAAACCCAAAACCTGCTTCAGAAGCGATGTCGGTACCAGCCCCCGCATCCACGGCTCCTTCAGCCTGCTCGCCGCCGTGGCTAACACAGCCTGCATTGCCCTTCTCACTACCTCCTGCTTCTCTAATGATGCCTCAGCCAGTGTCCCCTATCACACCGCAGCCAGAACCACATGTGCCTCCGCCAGTGTCCCCTATCACACCGCAGCCAGAACCACATGTGCCTCCGCCAGTGTCCCCTATCACACCGCAGCCAGAACCACATGTGCCTCCGCCAGTGTTCCCTATCACACCGCAGCCAGAACCACATGTGCCCCCGCCAGTGCCCTCTACCACACCGTTACAGCCTGAGCATGTCCCGCCAGAGCAGCAGTATGATGCACTCCCCAGGGCCTGGCAGTCTGCTCCACTGCCATATCCACCTGTGCATCATCCTAGAAGACCCCGTGGTCAGCACTATTATCCAACACCTCACCCAGTAGATAGTTCACATCAGCCGAGTATGATGGAGATGGCGATTGCTTCATCATTTGGCATTCCTAAACCCAAACTGACTGTATTCAGCTCAGGGAAAGAGAGTGATTTTCTTATGCTCAAAAAGGGTCTAGACAGCTTACTTGGTCCGCACAAGCATTTAAGTGAAGACTATAAGTATCAGATCCTGCTTGACCATCTCACATTCCCCTCGGCACTTCAAGTGGCAAAGAGGTATGTCAACAGTCAGACCCCATACACAAGTGCCATGCAAGCGCTCACGCAGAGGTACGGACAGCCAAGGCAGCTAGTGCAGGGGGAACTGAAGGCCATTCTGAATTCCCCACCAGTCAGGGCTGGAGATTATCAAGCATTTGAGGACTTTGCTACCGCAGTTGGAACTCTGGTGGGAATGCTCAGCACCATGGAGGGCCCCTCATCGTCAGAGTTGAAGTGTGGGTCTCATGTGGACACCCTACTCACCAAACTCCCCACTAACTATCGAGATGCATTTGCTGAACATTGCTTTAATCGAGGAATTATCCAAAGTGGCAGTGATCGTACATACACTCTCCCTGATCTAGCGGAGTGGCTGGAAAGGAAGGCCCAGACATTGCAGGTGTCTCGCCAAATCACAAGCCCCTTCCCAGCTATACCAGCACATACTGAGTACAAGGACCGGAAAGCAGGGAGACAACAGAGGGTCAAACCTGCTACTATTCTGCTTGGGGTTCAGCAGGGATCGAAGCCCGCTAATCCTTCTCCGAGCCCTGCCACTGTACCACACCCGAAGAAGAGGGACCGTTTCAAGCCCTTCTGTCCTTATTGTAATAACCAGGAGCACTACCTCAATGCCTGTGCTGACTTTGCCACGCTAACCTGTACTGCCAGAGCTACCTGGATAAAAGAGAAAAAACGATGTTGGAAATGTGGGAGAGGACATTCCCCAGTAAACTGCACTCTGAAGAAGCCCTGTGCAACATGTGGAGAACAACATCTGCACATACTACATGAAGTTGCTACTGCTGAGAGCATCCTGACCGTGAATACGTCCTCTAACATGGTTTTCTTGGACCAAGTCAGCCATTCTGGGCGAGTAATGCTAAAGGTTGTCCCCGTGCGGTTGCATAATGGGGAGAAAACACTGGACACATATGCTGTCCTGGATGATGGCTCTGAAAGAACAATCATACTACCTGCTGCCATCCATCACCTTGGCCTTGTTGGAACAGAAGAGATTCTGTCCCTCAGGACGATTCGACAAGAAATCGTACAGCTGAAGGGAGCCACTATATCCTTTCAGGTGTCAGGTATGACAAACCAGGGAGTGAAATACGACATTCACCAGGCTTTTACAGCCGCCGAAGTAACTCTGGCAGAGCAATCACGTGCCGCTGACCTCCTGACACAACGATACAAACACTTGAGAGGCTTATCCCTGCAGTCTTTTGACAAAGTCCAGCCCCTGCTACTTATCGGTTCTGATAACCCTCACCTGATAATACCTACCCAGCCTGTGCGTACCGGTCCAGTTGGTGGCCCAGTGGCTGTGTGCACAATGCTGGGGTGGGCGATTCAGGGACCAGCAAGCTTTTTGCAGCAATCAACAGATGAGAGAAGCTGTCTGCATTTGTCCACTCTCTCCTCCTCAGATGAGCTGCATCAACACGTCCAGAGACTCTGGCAGCTGGACACCCTACCCTTCCACACCAACAAGGAGGTGACGCGATCAGGCGAAGATAAAGCAGCCATAGAACGACTGGAGCAAGGGACTGTCCGGGTCACCGTCGATGGAGTGGCTCGCTATGCTACTCCACTGCTGCGAAGAAAGAATGCACCTGTTCTTCGGGCACCTCCCACAGCTGTGATGGCACTCCTCAGAGCGACAGAGCGACGTTTGTGTAACAGTCCAGATCAAGCTGCTGTCTACAATGAGGAAATCCACAAGTTGGAGAAAGCTGGTTATGTAGTAAAGATCAGCATGAATGAGGTGAGCAGCTCTGCGGAATCATGGTTTATCCCGCACCACATGGTGTACCACAACAACAAGCCCAGAATCGTCTTCAACTGCTCCTTTAACTACAGGCAAGCTTCACTTAACAAGAACCTGCTTCCAGGCCCGGTTCTTGGGTCAACACTGCTTGGCGTGCTGTTGAGATTTAGAGAGTATGCTGTAGCTATCAGTGGGGATATTCGTGGCATGTTCCATCAAGTGCGTCTTCTGCCTGAGGACCAGCCACTTCTACGCTTCTTGTGGCGAGATGGGGAGAGGGAGCGCAGCCCAGACGTGTACGAGTGGCGTGTCCTTCCTTTCGGGACCACATGTAGCCCATGCTGTGCTACATATGCCCTGCAGCGCCATGTAAAGGATCACAGCAAAGACAATGGAGAAGTACTGCACTCTGTGCTCCATGCATTCTATGTGGATAACTGCTTACAGTCTCTACAGTCTCAGACGCAGGCAAAATACCTGATGGACAAGATGAGAGCCCTCCTTGCCAGTGGAGGATTTGAGATAAGGCAGTGGGCTAGCAACGCACCTGAGGTTATCTCTCACCTACCAACTGAAGCCAAATCAACTGAGTGTGAGTTATGGCTAACCACTAGCAAGACTGATCCAGAAGAGTCTTCCCTTGGTCTCCTGTGGCGCTGCAGCTCTGACACATTGGGATACAAGCACCGTGCCATTCCACATACTGCACCAACCCTGAGATATGTTTACAGAGTACTGGCAAGCCAATATGACCCATTAGGTTATATCATACCCTTTACAACACGAGCCAAGGTTCTAGTTCATGCACTCTGGAAGAAGGAGAGGGGTTGGGATGAGCCGATTGCTGACGAGCTCCTGTCCGTGTGGTTAGCATGGGAAAGTGAGCTGCCATACCTGCCAAACCTCAGCTTGCCAAGGTGTTACACTCCTGGTATCTCGGCTGGGAGCCCTGTGAACCTACACATCTTCTGTGATGCCTCAGAGAGAGCCTATGGTGCGGTTGCATACCTGAGAGTAGAGGCTGACAGCAATGAAGTTAAAGTGGCATTTGTGATGGCCCGATCTCGCGTGGCACCCAAAAGGCAGCTTTCAATACCTCGCCTGGAACTTTGTGCTGCCCTAGCAGGAGCACAGTTAGCCACAGTTCTGCAGACCGAGCTTACCCTGCCATTACAGACAACTACTCTGTGGACCGATTCGACCACTGTCCTCCACTGGATCCAGTCTGAATCCCAGCAGTATAAAGTGTTTGTGGGAACCCGAATAGCAGAGATTCAAGAGCTTGTTGGAGCTGAGAGCTGGAGATATGTTCCCTCTGAAGAGAACCCTGCTGATGACATCACACGTGGGAAATCCTTAAAGGATTTAATTAAGCCAAACCGCTGGACAGATGGCCCAGCATTCCTCCATCAGCCTCACGCTAGCTGGCCTACGCACCCCATAGTGAGCTCAGTGCAGGAGGAAGAGATCCGCGACACCACCTTCTGCGGCAACATTTCCACAAGCAGCCCGCTGATACCTGATCTGACCCAGTTCAAATCCTGGACTGAGCTGGTACATGCCACATATTACGCCCTCCACGGGGCGGCCGCTCTACCCATGACTGCCTCCAGTCAAAGGGAGGCAGAAATTGCCCTACTGAAAAGGTCACAAAGTGAGAGTTTCCCAGCAGAGTTGGCTGCATTGCAGTCAGGTAAACCTATCAGCCCTAACAGTCGCTTACTGTCGCTTTCACCTGAATTAGACCATACTGTAGGGTTGATCAGAGTTGGAGGTAGGCTCCGGAGGGCTGAAAATCTGAAAGAGGACACCATCCATCCTATAGTTCTTGCACCAGACCACCCTGTCACAACGCTGTTAGTGCAGGACTATGATAACCGTCTGTTACATGCAGGTCCTGACCGTATATTTGCAGAGATGAGGAGGACCTACTGGATACTTCGCGGCCGACAGATCATCAAGAGGCATCAACGCAGCTGTGTGGAATGTTGTAAATAGCGCAGCAAACCAGTCACTCCCCAGATGGCCGACCTACCAGCTGCACGATTACGCATCACTAAACCACCATACTGGTCCACTGGAGTCGACTGCTTTGGTCCTTACACCATAAAAATAGGACGGAGGCATGAGAAAAGGTGGGGTATTATCTTTAAATGTCTGACCACCAGATGCGTACATCTAGACCTTTTGTGCAGCATGAACACAGGTTCATTCTTGCTTGCTCTTCGGCGCTTTGTGGCAAGGAGGGGAAAACCCTTTGAGATTCTCTGTGATCGTGGCACCAACTTCAGAGGAGGAGAGAGGGAGCTCAGAGAAGATTTTGCTGCCATGGAACCAGTTTTGAAGCAACAGCTCGCTGAACAGAGTATTGATTTCAAATTCAATCCACCACTTGCTCCACATTTTGGAGGCACCTGGGAGAGGGAAATCAAGTTGGTCAAAGCTTCCCTGCGTGTTGTCCTGAAAGACCAAGCTGTCCCAGAAGAAGTGCTGATGACTATGCTCGTAGAAGTGGAGGGTATTCTTAACTCGAAACCCCTTGGTTATGCAACATCAGACATTGCGGACCCAGATCCCATTACTCCTAACCTTCTGCTTATGGGGCGGAGAGATGCATCCCTACCACAAGCAGTGTACAGCAAGAGTGACCTACTGGGACACCGCCGCTGGAGACACAGCCAAGTGCTTGCCGACCATTTCTGGGTTCAGTTTACTCGCAATTACCTACCTAACCTTCAGCTTCGTCACAAGTGGTGCATCAGTACCCCAGATCTCACAGTAGATCGAGTGGTCATTGTGATTGACCCACAGCTCCCAAGAGCCCTGTGGCCAGTTGGGCGGGTAACTAAAGTAATCTCCAGTGATGATGGCAAGATACGCACAGCTGAGGTTGACATCAAAGGAGTTAAATACATTCGCCCCGTGACTAAACTCATTACTCTTCCAAAAATGCCAGAGAACTGAAGGGGTGTATATATATAGATGTATATATATTATCCAGCAGGGACATTTGTGTTCTGCAAATTCCCTTAGTGAATTTGGGGGCGGCTGTGCAAATTCCCTGCTGACTCGGCCTCAGGATGTCTAGAGGCAAGAACCAAGCGCACCCAAATGAGCGCACCAGTGATCATGTGCGCATCACGCAGAGGGAGAGTGAGGGACGAAAAGCAGCAGCAGAGCATGGCAGTTGTATCGCAGTTTGTGTGATTCCGTGTGCGTTAATGAGACTGTAAGTGTTATTGCCTTTGACAGGTTAACTGGTATGATAATAGTTATAGTTGTTTGTGTATGTTTAAGCTAAAGTTATGCCTCAGTACACTGCTACCACGTTAGTAGGTTTATTTAATTATTTAATTAACTAGCACTAAGTTAATACCAGTGGCCAGAATCTCCCCCAATGATTATATCCCGCGGTTAAAGGATTTTTCTGTTGTTTATTGTTTAGTTTAGCTGTTGTTAGCTTGCCACATGCTTGCCTTAGTACTAGCAACTGGGAAGATATGTGCTATTTAGCCAACTTCTGGTCTTACGGCGACCCCTTGTGGACATTGTAAAATATTGCTGTGTCTGAGTAGATGATGTGTTCTGATTGTTGCTTGGTTGTCTTTGAGCCTGCTAATTATAGTGTTACCTGTTTCTGTTTCCAGACAACCATGCTTATAGTCACCGATACTGCACCTGCCACAATTATAAGTGCATATCTTCTGTGAAGCTTCATTAAAGACGGTGAACTAAACTCCTGGACTGCTGCAGTCTTTCTGACCGAAGACTTAGGCCAGACTTGTATACCCAGCACTTCCAGTATATATATATTCTACAAACAGGCCAAGCAGGATGTGGCTCGAGGACTGGCTGAAGCAAAAGCTCAGGTGTGGGAGGAGTTTGGAGAGGCCCTGGAAAAAGACACTGTATATAGTGCAGGTGGAGCACTGGTGACTTCAGCATGTCTTCCATAGAGGAAGCAGAGTCTAGGGACAAGGGGGACGACTCGTATATCAACGGGGGTGAGGTCACTGAGGCAGTCAACAGTTTGTACTGTAGAGCTGAACATTTAAACATAACTGCCATTCCTCACAAGTTAGAACTTGCAGAACACATTAAAGAGCTGAGTCATTTATACATCTGAAACTCCAGAGACCTCTGCTGATCTCAGTAAATGAGCAGGATCGCAGATGTGAGTAAAAAAGGGCGACACGCTGCAGAGGGCGCTCCACAGGAAAGCAGACCGCTCTCATCTCCTCTGGTGGAACATTTATTTATTTTGTAATTGACCGTATGTTGTGCATTTGGGATTATTTCATGTTAAATATGGAAATGAAGAAGCACAGCTGGCCACAGTGCCAAGGGGAAGGAGGGATTTAACTGTGGCACGTTTAACTATCCAGATTGTTGTATTTGATTGAAACATCACTGAGATTGCTACAAATAGACCGGTTGGAGCAGGACGCTCTGTTTTGCGTAACTATTTATAAATCCCCGTAGAACTGCAATCACATAAGCTAGCGCAATATTTTTTGTCAGCACATGAAACCAGAGGAGTTGTACTTACATCTTATGCCATCAGCTTGTCCTCGGTCACGGTTTCCTTCCACATATAGCTTTGCAAAAAACTGCATAAAAAGCACTTGCAGCAACAAAAACACAATATTCCAGAAACACGCTTTGCCGATCTGATCAGCTGTTCGTAACACTAGTTATAATAGATGTCAGCGCGAACTATCCAATGTCCGCCATTACCTGGCCGAAACCGGAAGTGACGTCATTTCGCGGAAATTGTAGTTCTTTTACCTTCAGGGCCTCATGAGCCTATACTGGTGTTTTTAAAAGTCATGTTTGAATTCGTGCTTTTCTGTATCGTTTCTGGGATGCTGAGGACTCAAATTGCAACGCTGGAAATACTTTATTTTGGTGCAAATGCAGTTTTTGTTTTTGCAAATTTGCACTATAATATTTATTTTCGTTTTCCTGCAGTATATAAAAATTGGTGTATCTTAAAAATAAAACTATGAAGAGACTCAAAATAAATTTCCTGTTGTTAGAAACTATTTTGTGCAACTTTTTTGTATTTACAGTTTTGAGGGATAAACCTCTTAAATTTCTCTAACTAGAAATATATGTTAAAAACAACAACGATTTTCATTTTTTTGTAGTGAATTGCACTTTTTGCAATTTATGTAGTTACTGTGAACTTAATGCAGACATATTATTAAAATTTGGGCTGTAACGGTTGTATTGATGTATAGCAAATTGAAATGCTCCCAAACATGGCACTGCAGCATGTAAACATATAAAGATAAGCTCTGGTGGACTCTATGGTGGGTCTTAAAGGGTTAAATAAAAAAATTGAAATTCTAAGCTTGTTTAGTTCATATTAATTTTATAAGCATTACACTGACAGCAGTAGTAAATAAGCCAATAAATACTATAATGGTCCTCAAAGTACAAAGGATCACAGTGGTTCCTGCTTTTTTTTAGAAATCCCAGCTCGCTGACACATATTTTCAAATAACATATGTAATATAGCGACAGGCTGGAAGGCTGACATAGGATAAACTAAACAAAGTCCAGAGACAAGGTCTAAAATGTTCACGTGTCCCTCTGAAATCTGGTGTCATGTAGTTGGGCATATTTCAAACGTACCTTTGTTAAAATGCACCTTTCAATCTCACTTCAGCTCTGGATATCACCTCCCAATCTTCAAATTTACTTCCAACTCACGGTTAATGTGAGGTGAGCTGTGAACTGTGTTGACTTCAGCAGCGAGATGGGAGGAAATCTGGGGATTTACGTTCAGTGCTGAGGTCTTTAACAGAGTCAGTGAGTGCACACATCTATCTCTTGAAATTACAGAGTAAAAATTCATCCAATCCATCGATCTTTTTATGTATCTTATTAATATTTGATGGTGTTGAGCTGCTACGTAGCTCTGAGAAACACAAAGCTGGCCAGCCTCCAGGCTACCAGACAGGCTGAGTGAGAGAAAAAGCAGAGGGAGGGGGAGTGAGAGAGATAGAGAGATATAGAAGAAGATATAGAGGAAACATGCATGGACACTGTTTATGCCGAGGCTGGAAGAGCACATCCAAAACACCCCAGCAGCGCACCGATATTTCTCCAAAATTCCAAACTGTGCTTTTTACAAAGCGATCTCAGCTCAGCCGCTGTGTGGATCCACACTGTGTCCTCTCACACATGCACCGGATGTTTCCAAGGTCACGGGTGTGGTCATGTGATCACATGGGGGGATACCATTAGGAGGAGGGCATGTCATCAGTGCCAATGATAACACAGACTGTATATAAAAGATGGTTGCAGTTACTTATAAGTCCTTTGACCTGAGAAACCACGTTTGCCCCATCACCTCCACCTACGCACAATCAACTGTGAACGTGTAAGTGTGAGGGGCCCAGATGAAAGAATTTTCACATTCAAGTTGCAGCCCAGATGTTTGCCAGCTGTGGTTCTGGGTGTGGAGACCTCTGCATCAGCAGGTTAAGGCAAAGAGAAGCTGCAAGCACCCAGGGAGTAATTGAATTAAAAGGTGATGATACCGAGAGTACTGTTTAATTTTCATGTGCGGGGGATTGGTTTGTTATGTGGTTTTGTACTGGTCTGTCTGATTACAGGGGCTGGACCGTGGTTGGAAAAGCTCTTTTGGATGAAGGTGCTCCCGTTCTCCTACGGTGGCACAAAGTTTCTGGAACAGATGGTGTTCCGGGTCTGCAGGGTCTGTGGCAATCCTCCCTGCCCTTTCCCTGAGCCGGGAGTCCCGTAGTGCCTAAACGCAGGGCAGCTCACACACTCGAGCTTGATGCCACACTCCGTTCACCGGCACACCTGTTTATCACTGCACATACGAGCTGATTTTGCATATTCCTCCTCTCTAACACCACCATAAGAGCCCCTCTGACTTGCTTTGAGTTGAACGGGCTACTATTACGGTGCAGGTGTGTGCATTAGTGCGTCCGCAGTTCCAGCAGAGCATTGGTGTGGCTGCTGGTGGCTGACTTGTGTTTGTTTGGCCCGGCGCTATCCGTGGGCTCTGGGGAAAAGGAGGCAGCAGAGCAGACAAGCTGCTCGCTCTACCACGCAGATGGTGAGAGAGAGAGAGAGGGGAGGGAAGGAGTGAAGGAAGGGGCGGAGATGGAGAGAATGCAGAAAAGAGGTAAGAGGTGAGGGGTGGGGTAAATATGGATTATTAGCCTTGCAGACACTACACTGTTATCACCCTGTGAGTCTGCGTCTGAGTGCTTTTATAGGAAATGTCCTCTCGGTGTTCCGACTGGAACAGAACTAGATTTTTAGAAGAGAAGAAGTGAGACGTAAACACACCACACACTCATCTGCTGGGACAAGAGAGGCAGGCTCTTTTAAGCAATTAGCCAAGTGGCAACAGGTGTGCTCCCTCTTACCCACCGAGCCAGAATGAGGAAGGACAGGCAGAGTGGGGAGGTCGCCACACGGCTGTTTCCTCAACACATCACTGCAACGTTGGCAACTTGCAGCAAAGGGGAAAAAAAGGAAGTAGCTTCTGAGTCAAAAAAGTGATCCCTATGGAGAAGTTCCACAGACAGATTCGTTTTAATGGCCACCAGGGGGCGATAGCCACTGGATACAAGTAGTAGCTTGTATCCAGCGAATGCTCCTGAATTTTGTTACTTTTTCAAATATGTAACTTGGTAACTGTTCCATTTGTCGTAACAGAAGAAATAAAAACATCCAGATGCTGATCCTGGTTCTGTTAAAGGTCTCTTCCTGTTTAAAGGAAGTTCTTCCTCCCTGCTGTTGAGAAATGCTGCTAATAGTCGGGTCATTTGATTGCTGGGTTTCCCTCTCTATTATCGTTGGGTCTTTAGCTTCTTGTTCTTGCAAACGTGACATAAAAACACTGAAGTGAACTGGACTTACTGGTGACCTGTCGATGGTGTGGCCCTCCTCTTGCCCAGTGACACCAGAGATTATTTTAACGTGTACGAAGTTTTTAAAATATTTTTGCCTGTTTGGAACACATATGGGAAAACTCCAACAGAAATTAATTTATGAGACTTCATTGGAAAAAGAACATCTGCTAGTTTTTGAAAGTTTGCCTGTTTAGCATGTGGCTAAGCTAGGGCTGGCGATTGATAACACTTTATTGATACTAGTGAGTTTATCCAGTCTGCTTATTGATTCGGCTGTTTATCAATTGCATACGAGGAAACAAATGTACCTACACAATATAACTGCTTTATTATCTAAAGTCCGAAACAGGATATGGCCCAATGCCACATGTAGCATCAGTTTCACCAACATCTAAATTGAAGAAAATGAAAGAATCTTTGTATTGTATTCATTTTCTGTACAGATAAGCTGCTGGGGTGGGAAACAGTAGCTGGCACCAGTTTTCAGTTCCCTAACCTCGGACAGGTCGCTGGTGACCCGGTCGATGTCAGCAGGTTAAAGTGCAAAGAAAGAATTCTTTATTTTGAGAGTGATTTATCAGCACTTTGAATTAATCATGCAGCCCTGCTTTTGGAAACTGCCTTTGATTGTGTTTCACTCTCTGTCAGATACAAAACAAACAATTAACACACAAAATCAATGTCAGTGATGCACTATGAGTCATGTTATTGACTCCATTTGGTCCAGATGGACCCGTGGAGTGTGTATCTTTGCACCAGCCAGAGAGGAGGCATTAATTTAAATTCAGGGTAAAGGGGTGTTGATTGTCAGCAACACTGGACCGAGCTGTCCGGTACACAGCAGCGTTACATAACAAATCTAGCAGTGTTTGTTTTCCAGCAGCTTTTTCCAATCTGAGCCAATTTGTTCTCATTTGCCAGTCAGTGGGCAGTTAGGCAGGTGCGAGAAAACATGCAGGAAATAAGCTGTAAACGAAAAACTTAACCCGCATCTGTCTGAAAACCTCCATTTACCACGAGAAGGGTGGTGAAACACAAAATCAAACCCTTAGAATTTCTTTCTCTGCTGGATTCTCTGTATCACATTTCTGATCTGATATAGGGAAACATAAAAAAATGTTGATCACACAAAACGCAGGGAGAGAGGAAGAAAGGTGGACGAGACAAAAAGGGAAAAAGATGGAGTTCGAATGGAGCCGATGAAGATGGTTGTGTGTGGGAGACAGGGGACTGGAGGGAATTATAGATCTCTTTGCCAACGTGAGCAGCATAGAAAGCACCCGCCACCTCCCCACCCTCCACTTTCCAGGGCTGCTGTTTGAATTCACTTCACAGATGAGGATAACAACGAGCAGCCGGACTCTGAACAGACTCACTGGCATTCCAGAAATTCCTTAGAAATATGTTTATATGGTCATGCTGCACGTGTGCATTTTGTGTACATATCGTGGTGCCGACAGAAGGGATGAGGATAATTAGCCTGGTATTTATCCACGACAGAAGTCACAACATCAGAGGATTTCAGCGTTTAGCCATCAGCTCTCAGAATTGGAATAATGTTACCTCTGTCATGTTTTTCCTCTCATGCCAAGTTAGACTGCAGTTATATGGGCCTAGAAACCAGGTGATGACTGCTTAGCAACCACTGGTTGCTAGGGAAAAATGACCGATCGGTTGATGAGTGGTTGTTGGATGTTGCTGACCAAAAGGCTCCAACAGCACAAACACAGTCCAGAGGTCAAGTCCAGAGACTCCAGTTAGCTGAGGTGAAGCCTAGCAGACAGCTAGCAGCTACAACTGCCTGTGTCACCATCCACCTGTCAGTCAGAGAGGCCACGCCCCCAATAATGCAAACTTTAAGTATTAAGACAATTTAAACAGGTGAGTTATAGAAACATCTTCACCAGTACAGGTATTATAAAGGGGGGAATGATCCACAGAAACCAGTTTGTGTATCAGGTTGTAAACATGTGAGACTGTGGGGACGGACTCACTGCTGGAGCCCGGGCTGCTCCAAAGCAGTGCAGTATATAATGAAAAGGATATCCTCCAAATAGTTTTTAACACAGCATGCAACCCTCAGCAGGAAAACATCACAAGCATCACCTCTTGATCTTTAACTCTAAAAAAAATTCTTTCAGTGACCTTGAAATATGGCTGCGAGCTGGAGCAGCTAGAAGCTCCACATTCCAGCCTGGAAAGAAAGGAAAGGAATGATGATGAGCCCCTTCACAACCTCACTGCTCTGGGGGAGAAACGACATGACACACAAGGTGTTCAGCTCTCATTTAGACCAATCACAGCCTCTCCAAGGACCTCAAAGGTGTAAAAGAAATGGAAATATTTTCCTGCAGATTTCTTCTTCGTTCATGGATGTGACATTAGCACACCGGGAGGTTGTTCCTTTACTGACGCAGAGAGAAAACACAGTTCAATAACCTGAGGGAGCAGAATGCAGCGTGTCTCAGTGAGAGCAACCCCACAGGTGACTGCTATTTTCTCCAGGGTGATCAGGTAGGAGATGAGAGTCTGACTGTGCAAACATGCACCGCTGCTCTCACACACATTCACAGCTGTGCGTGCATACACACAAATATGTGGTGAGAAGAACAAAGAAATAATGTGTTTCGGTTCCCCGGTCCGGATGACATCCTCGGGCAGCAGCAGCCCATTAATAGAATAAGGTAACCTTTTGGACTGAATGAGCTGCCGAGTGGTGTGAAAAGATGAAATGAAATGTGTTGAGTGCAGCGTTAGAGTGAGGCACAGACCTCCTCGCATTTATCTATCAGTGTGCTGGAGTGTGACCGCCCGCAGTAACCCCTTATCTCCTCTGCTGTCTAACAGCTAACTGCTGGAAAGTGCAGAAAGCACTTTGACGCACTCTCACACACCGAGGCTGTCGCTGGGGAGAATCGCCATATTTGATCTGTAATAATGGGACTGATGGAAATTTTTTCTACCATGTTTGTTCCTCCAAAATGCTGCATAGTCGTTCAGTCAGTTTGTCCACACCTGCTGGCAAAGTGTGGAGTATGCATGTGAACATACTGTACCTGTCCAAATGCAGCATCCCTGCCACTAACACAGGATCTGAAGTTTGTGCAGCCTGCAGGCTTCAAAACCAAGCAAGAGATAATAAGAGAAGTTATTTACTGTCACAAATATTTTGAATCTGATTTATGACAAAAAGTATTTCTTAATGTTCTCCTGACGCTTAATTCAGGTAACACAGGTAGATTAAATAAGACCAACATTTTAATTAATGTAATTTAACAGTGCCAGTTTTTGAAGACACATAATGGGGGCATCATACAGGCAAAATTAGCTGTATAAGAGCCCAGACCAGCCACAGAAGGACTTTATGAAGTTACCCTGGGGATCCTCAGAGGTACTGATCCAAGAAGAAACTGCTGGCTTGTTAGAAAGACAATAATGTAGTCCCGGTGGGAAACAACATGGAGGAGAAATAAAGTGAGACTGCTGTCAGGAGATGTGCTCGTCGTTCCTTTCACAACGAGCACAAGGGTGGTGCTGCCCTTCACAACCTACAGGTTCCAAGAAACCGTCTCTCAGTCAGGCCTAAGAAGGCGTGATGGCCCGTCTCAACCTGTGAACAGCAACTTCTTAACGTTCACATTACAGGATGGACAATTGACCAGCTCACCCTCTTACATATAGTGGCACAGACTCTTATGCAAAACCATTCCATCCATTTTTTAATGCCTATCCTGGGTCGTGTCCCCAGCCACCTGATCCAGTTTATCCAGGGGAACACCGAGACGTTCCCAGGCCAGTCAAGAGGCATAATCTCAACACTCAGTCTTGGATCTACCCTGAGGCCTCTTCCCAGTAGGATATGCATGGAACAACTCACCCAGGAAGCATCCCAGTTAGATGCCTGAACTATCTCAGCTAGCTTCTGTGGATATGGAGGAACAACAGCTCTACTTTGAGCCTCTCCTGGGTGACTGAGCTCCTCGCTCCTGTCTCTAAGGGGGAGGTCAGCCACCCATCAGAGAAAGCTTCCACTGCTTGTATCTGTGATCTCATTCTTTTGGTCAGCACCCGGAACTCGTGAATGTAGACTGACCAGTAAACTGACAGCTTTTATGCTCAGCTCTGTTTTCCCCACAGCGGACAGGTACATCACTGCAGATGCTGAACTCCCATCACTTGTGAACAAGACACTTAGAGTCCTCCACTTTGGGCAGAAACTCGTCCTGCTCCAGTGTGAGCTGAAGGACACCAGCTGATGAAGCCAACTCAACCACATCAAAAGCAGAGATCCTCAGCCCACCAAACTGGAAGCATTGTCCCACATGGCTCCGCCCAGAAATTCCTCCCCTAAAAACTTATGAATGGAACAGTGACAAAGGTTTGTTTCTCTGTATGTTTCATTGTAGGGTCTTTAACTTACAATGTTTAGCACTAAAGTGACTAAATATTAGGGGCCCCTCCCTCAGCCTGGTTCTGCTGGAGGTTTCTTCCTGTTAAAAGGGAGATTTTGCTTCCCACTGTCGCCAAAGTGGTTGCTTATAAGGGGTCATATGATTGCTGGGTTTCTCTGTATCTATTATTGTAGGGTCTACCTTACAACATAAAGCACCTGATTTGGTGGTGATTTGGTGGACTGAAAGTATCCACGGCCCAACAGCATGTTTCATGTTTATGCTCGTTTTGAGCGAGGGCATCCAACAACTACAACCAAAGCATACGTGACACCAGACAACCACCCACTGACTCTCTCCCCCACCGATGTAGGAGCGGTCCTGATGGCATCCCCGGGCGTGTTCTAGAGCGTGTTCTGGGGCTTTCTGCCAGCCCATCAAGCCTCAGTGACTACCGCCCAGTAGCCCTCACCCTCATCATCACAAAGTGCTTCGAGCAGCTGGTCCTAGCACATTTCAAATCCTGTCTCCCCCCCCCCCCCCTCCTGGACCCCCACCAATTCGCATACTGTCAGAACAGGAGCACAGAGGATGCAGTCTCCATCGCACTGCACTCTCCTCTCACGCCTGGACAATAACAACACCTACGCTACAATGGTGTTTATAGACTCACAACTCATCAGGAAACTGACAGACCTGGGCATCAGTTCCCTCATGTGTAAATGGTTACTGGACTTCCTGACCAACCGGCCCCAACATGTCTGGCTAGATAACCACTGCTCATCTACAATCACGATGAACACCAGTGTGCCACAAGGCCGTGTGATGAGCCCTTTCCTCTACTCCTCAGACATCCTGGTGAACTTCTATCGCTGCACCATCGAGACAGTCTAGTACGGGAACTGCTCTGTCTCGGACCGGAAGGCGTTGCAGAGGGTCGTGAAAACTGCCCAGCGCATTGCCGGAGCACCACTTCCTGCCATAAATGACATCTACAGGAAGCGGTGTCTGAAAAGGGCTGGGAAAATCATCAAAGACCCCAGTCACCCAGCACATGGACTCTTCACCCTCCTGCCCTCTGGGAGGCGCTACAGGAGCCTCCGGACTAAGACCACCAGGTACCGGAACAGCTTCTTCCCCACAGCTGTCAGACTCCTGAACTCTGCCTCCTGACATCTGACCCACGTTAAAATAATGGCCTGAACATACACACACAACCACTAGCAGTTTATACAGCCTCTGTAGAAAGTAGCCACATATTTCACTTATCTTAACTGCACTACTGTGTGATTCTGTATAAACAATCATTCTGTACATACGAAAATTGTAATTCTACAACTGTTTATAACTTACATATTTCTGTATAGTTTCATATCCTGTTCATTCCCTGTACATACTTATAGTTATAGCATATTCATAACATACCTTCATACCGTGCACATTGTAACAACCCACAATAGACCCATTCCTGTAATATATCTATACCATGGCTAAAGGACGTCTGGATGGATGCAAACTGCATTTCGTTGCCTTGTACTTGTGACATGTGCAATGACAATAAAGTTGAATTCTATTCTATTCTATTCTAGCCACCTGCAGGTGGAATCACATGACAGCCACAGTTTACCTCGACAGTCTGACCTCCAACTACCCAAACATGGAAAATCATCCCTGATGTAGTGATCAGTCTTCCTTTAGACACTCTTATCAGAGAAACTTCATCTCATTGATCTCCTGCTCTTTTGCTTGAATTTTTCTTCTTTTGTTTTCTTTTCTTACCTGTTATCTCATAAAGTCGGTGCTTCCCTCGATTTTCCAATCTTTGGGTTTTTGTTTTGTGTGTGATTCAACTTTAAAAAGTCTTCTATGAATAAAGACGTTCTAACAATGTTATTATTGAACTGCTTAACTTTTACTTGTTCTCATGTGAAAATAAACAGGAGCTAATGTTAGCGAACTACACTGAGTTCAGTAGCTTTATGACTCCTCTCTACATGTTGCCCTTTGAACTTTTACCGTCACAGTTGCCACTTATGGCTCTTGTGGTGAGCAGAAATGGCCTGGGTTCCCTTTAATCTCCAATGTAAGGAGTAACCATAGTGCACACATGTGTTCACTGAAAACCTTTTAGGAGCAAAGCCTGCGTCCTTCAGCAGCCACTTTTGTTGTAGCTGAGCTGTTTGGCTGTTACGTGTCAGTTTTCTACATCCTTCAGATGTGGTAATCACAGCACTGTTTGGGACTGCGTGGGAAACCCAAGAAGCCCCACAGAAGAGCTGTAATGCTGTCGGTTAACCAGACTATTAGTAACTGTTACAGCAGCAGCTCTCAGGCCTCAGAGAGAGATGTGTTTCTGATCCCGAGTGATGGAAGGAAATTTTTTTTGCTGAAAGCAACAGTTTTGGTTATTTGAATACTCAACAATGTTGAAAATGACTGAGGGGAAAACACGCAACGCTTCACTGCCGAGTTTCAAACAGAAATCGAAAAGAATCTAACAGCTTTGTGAGGTTTGGTCTCAAGCTCATCTGTGCTGTTGTTGTAAAGGGAGAATTTGTGACTTGTAGAAATAAAAATTTAACATTTGCATAAAATACAGGCGGAAAAGACGAAGATGATTTTTTTTCAAGTCAATTCAAATCAGTTTTATTTATATATCACCAAGCCACAGCTACGCTCTCCTTAAGGTGCTAATATTAGAGAGAAAACCCCAACAATCAGACGACCTCCTATTAACAAGAACCTGGCAACAGCAGGAAGGAAAAACTCTGTTTTAACAGGAAGAAACCTCCAGCAGAAACAGGCTCAGGGAGGGGCGGGGCATAACTGAGGGTGATGATGGCAGGACCGAACACATGCTATTATCTTATTAATAATAACTAATGATTAAACACAGAGAGGTGTATAAACACAGAGTGAGTGAAGAAGAAACACCCAGTGCATCATGGGAATCCCCCGGCAGCCTATTGCAGCATAACTAAGGGAGGATTCAGGGTCACCTGGTCCAGCCCTAACTATATGCTTTAGCAAAAAGGAAGGCTTGAATCTTGAAAGTAGAGATAGTGTCTGTCTCCTGTTGCCTGAATCCAAACTGGAAGCTGGTTCCACAGAAGAGGGGCCTGAAAACTGAAGGCTCTGCCTCCCATTCTACTTTTAAATACTCTAGGAAGAAGTTAAGGAACCTGATCATGTAACACCCTGTGTGTGAAGTTTCAAGATTCACTGAATGTGATTCTGGATTTATGAATTATGGTTCCATTTACTGTAAAATGGGAAATAATGACACATAATAATAATAATAATAATAATAATAATAATAATAAATAAAGTGGGTGTATTTTCGTGTTCCAGCATGTGATATCTGTTTGTGATGTCTGGTTCTAAAAAGTAAGATGGTGATGGTGCCGAGTCACTGACACGGTAACCCTCAGTTTGGGGAGACACATGCACATCCCTGTGGTTTATGAGGGGTTCCAACATTTTTCCAGAGCTTCCACTGGCTTTATCTCACAGATGTTATCTGCAGCAGCAGCAGGTTTAGACCTGCTGATGTGAAACATTACCATCCCGGGACTGGGCCCCTTGAAATACCTTCAGATTGGGCGAGCCTGTGGTCCTGAGCATGGCAGATGTCCTTCAGCTTTGGGCTCCTGTTTTTCACGGTCTGCAGACTGAGCTGTGACAGGATCACACACAACGCTTCCAGCAGATGCAGCAGCAGGTAACTGGCACACACATGCTGCTTAGAAGCACATAATATACGTGATAGGAGTTTTTAGCCCTTGAGTCCTTCCTGCTTGATTTGAAGCTCTGGTTTCTTCAGTGTCTCCTAAACTGGAGTGTCGGACTGTGTTATGTATTCATTACTGCAGCTGATGGTTACACTTGGAGTGATTGCTCTGTCACACATACAGCAGAGGAAGAAACACTCCTGTGTCTATTCACAGTGCAGCCAAATAATCTGCCGGCCGTGAGGCTCGACTGTGGAATAAATCCAGCAGAAATACAACAAGCGACAAACTGTTCTCATTTCTCTCTCAGTCAGAAAGAAAAGAAATCGACTCTGCATTGTGTGAAATTCAAAAACAGTGCATGCAATCCTTTGTTAAACCCTCGAATTAAAGCTGAAAGTCGACACTGTACAGAGCCAAAATGACAAAAAACGTGTAAGTGTGCAAAAACGTATGCAGCCAATAATGTCTGGCTTCCTCTTTGAAAGCAAGTTTTACCTCCAGCAGGACGTCGTTATATTTTACCTGCTTGTAAAACTGTTAATTCCCCGTGTTGACCTCAGTGCAGGGTTTTTAAATATAGTCATATACGTGAAAAGTCGGCATATACTGCCGCTCACTTCGATGTCTATGCAGAGCACAATGCCATCATTAATAAATCTGCCATGACTTAATAGGTGCACTCATAAACATCCCTGCTGAGCATCGTCATCAAACCTGTGGATGGATGAATAATGTGATTGGCCCACTGCCACTGAAATCAGGAAAGACTGACTGTCACCCAACAGCATCATCCTTCCACCATCTGTTCACGTAGGCAGCTTCTAGCAGGACTGCTGGCGTGCATTCATATGCATGTCTCCAGTAGATAATGAGCACGCAGCTCAAGGAGGCGTCCTCTTCATGTGAAAGGGTTTATTAGGAAGAGTTTCTGTTTATGTGCTGTGGAGGTAATAAAGGAAAAAATAAAAGTAAAACATCATCAGAGCCACTGTAGGCTGATACAAATATGGAAACAGCTGCTATTTTATGGTTAGCACATAAAGAAAAACAGATTGATGTTTAGATTAGACCAATTAATTCCCAATATTACCAAAAGTATTTGCTTGTCTGTCTTCACACACATATGAATGTGAGCGACATCCCATTCTTTACCCATAGAGTTTAACATGATGTGTTCTGGGAAGGCTTTCCACAGGTTTAGGAGTGTTTATGGGAATCATTGACCGTTATTCCAGGAGCACGTTTGTGAGGTCAGGCACTGATGTAGGACGAGGTCTGGCTCTGTCTCCATCCCAGAGGGTTGAGGTCAGGACTCTGTGCGGGACAGCCAACTTCTTCCACACCAGTCTGGCTCATCCATGTCTTTACGGACCTGCTTTGTGCACTGGTGCGCAGCCATGTTGGAACTGTTCCCATTAAATTGTCCAAAATGTCCCATGAGCAGTTCCTTTCACTGGAACTGGGAGCCGAGCCGTGTTACACAGCACAGTGCAGTCAGACAAGCTCTCCTGGCAACCTCCAAACTCCTCCGTCGGACTGGCAGATGGAGGAGTGTGATTCATACTCCAGAGAACGCGTCTCCACTGCTCTAGAGTCCAGTGGCGGCGTGCTTTCCACCACTGCAGTGTGCTTGGTGATGGAAGAAACCCACTCCATGAAGCTCTCTGCACTCTTGAGCTAAGCTGAGGAATAAACTTTACAAAACTATGCTGCTCTCAACCACACATGCAGAGTTACTCCTGCTGGCCGTGAGAGGAACTGCAGGTTTTGGTGCTTTCATTTGAAGCTCGACCTGAAGGAGCATGAACTTGCTAATATTTTGTGTGCACCTATTTAACCCGGCGTCTCGTGTTTTCGTCAACAGCACTGAAGCAGAAGATTGATGGGCTCTGCTTGGCTCACAATAAGACCTTTGAGAGGAGATCTGCTGGGTCAGGGCACAAAGGGACAGAGAGTCCTCCACCCCTTGTGGCTCTGGTGACTCTCTGCCCCCCACTTCATGACCCCCCCACCCATTTGAATTGCTGCTGCTTTGTGCTTGTGTGGACGCTGATTGAGCGGAGCTGCGGTGGCCGTGAGAAGGGACAGTTCATCACAGGGTGTTTCTGTTGTGTTCCTGCACTGACAAATCTATAAAATCCTCAATCTGTAATCAATAGTGAGCCTGAGGTAACCGTGCACGAGGGTCAGAGCAGAGGGAAGTGTTGCTTCCTGCTTTTTTCTTTAACTCAGTTTCAGTAAAAACACACGTTTCCTCCCTCCTTTACTCTTTCCTTCTTTGTCCATGTTTCTTTCTTATTTCCTTGTCAGTTTCCTTGTTGTCCTCCTTCTCTTCCTTCTTTGTTGAAATTTTTACTTCCTTCTGTCAAACCTTCCTTTCCCCTGTCATGTTTCCTTTACCATTTCCTCCTTCCTTCCCCCTTTCTTTCCTTGTTTCTTTCCTTCTTTTGTCATCGTTAGTTTTCCTCCTCCCTTCTCTCCTTCAGCCTAAATCTTCCTCTCCGTCTTTTATAATTCCTTCTTTTTTCCTTCTTCAGTTCCTTCATCCTTCTTTCCTTTATCTTTTGCATTCCTCCTCTGTCCTCCTTTCTTCCTTCATCTTTTTTCTTTTGCTTTTTACTTCATGTTACTTCAGCTTAATTATTTCTCTCTTCTTCCCTTTTCCTTCTTTCCTTCACTTTTATAACTTCCTTCCTGTCCTTCTGTCTATTTTTTATTCATTCATCCTTTCCCACATCTCTACTCCCCATACAGTCTTCTTTTTCTTTACTTTCATTCTCTCCTTTCTTCATAGCTTTACTCCCTTTTTCCTTCTTCTTTACATCCATCCTTCCATCCTTCTTTCTTTCCTTAATCCCTTTCCTTCCTTCCTTTCCTTTACCCTCTGTTCTTTACGTCATTTTGATTTTTTCCTTCCTTTACTTATTATTCCTTCCCAGCATCCTTCATTTACTTCTTCCTTCATCTCCTCTCACCTCAGCACACTTTTCCTCAGGTACAAATATGAAAGTATAAATCCAGAATCCTGCAGCCGTCATGGAGTTACTGTATTTGTGAGATTGTGATGAGATAGATGATGATGAAGATGATGTAAACAGAGCGCACCACCTTCCTCACTGACAGTTAACAGCATCAGGAAATTTAAACCTAATGAGCCTCTGTCAGCCCCGTGCTCACGTTTATCTGGAGGAGGATTTTTGTTATAAAAGGTGTGTGTGTGTGTGTGTGTGTGTGTGTGTGTGTGTGTGTGTGTGTGTGTGTGTGCGTGCGTAGGGGCAGGGGGGGCATCCCGGGGCCCCAGCACTCAGTGTAATTCGATGAAATGGCCGGGGATAAGTCAGCTGCGCTGCCTCGTCTCTCCTCTGGAAGCTGGAATTCAGGTCAGTTTCCTAACAGAGAGCCTGCAGTGGGCTGAGTGAGTCACTGCTGACGAACAGAAAGCCGCTTCATTCACATCCACACAGGGAGACAGCATGCAGGATGTGTTTAAGCTGCGGTATCTGAAGGAGAAACAAAAACGTCTTATCGGGATGAAACAGCAGCGTCTACAGAGTCGGGAGATTCTTTACGGCGAGAGAACGCAGCATTACGGAAACATCCAACACTTCGTGTCGTTCGCTTCAAAGCCTTCTTCTCACAAACTCTTTCATGATAAATGATGAAGAGACGGAAAAACCTTCAGAAGATCTAAACATCTTCGCTCAGCTCTCCTGTCTGCCTCTGCTAAAGACCCGCCCTTCCTCACCTGGAGCAGGTGACTCCTTTATTTTGCTTCTTTTTTTTTTCTTATCCGTCATTTACTCCCTTCATGCTTCCTTTGTCCATATTTTCCATTCCTTCTTTTCTCCTTCCTTCCTTTTTCTGTCACTTCCTTCTTCCTTAATCCATTTCACTCTAATCGGCAACATCTGCATCCAGCAAGGCTCGCCCCCTACTGGATGCATGAAGGAGGATGCCGGTTACACCTCTGCGCTTCAGAACTGGAAGTAATGTCCATTGTTTGTGTACAGTCTATGCCGTTTCCACTTTTCCATAGGGATGTCCGTGGTCACATGACCTTGTGTAGCCTGAAAGTGTCTCATAAGGCCGATGAGGAGCTTCTTCAGCTGGACGGGACAGGTTAATAATAAAAACAATGAAAATTAAATGCATTAAAAATAAATAAACACATAAAAATCCAAAGCAGAGGAGATGTGAGGAGGCATTATTTTTTCAGATATTATTTATTTATTTTTCTAGCACAGGTCTGTCTTCAAATTGTGTCTTTTTGGTTGTGAAGCAGCTTCACTAGAATCGTTTTTCAGTTTCTTTTCTTCTTTGTGGCTTCTTCACAAAGCCATGAGATCCCAAATAGTGAGTATGAGGAAGTCCTCTAAAATAAATAACAGGATCTTCGTTGTTTTTTGGGGTCACATTTGCAATGAAATGCTCGCAAACACACAGAACATATAGTCCACAGGCATAAATATTGAATAGATTATTAATAAAAACTTACTGCGAGTGATAATATGCCAGCAGTGATCAGTTTGGGGGATTCCTTACTTGATTAAATGCTACACAACTATTTCCACCTGAGCAAACATGAAGGGTCCCAAACCCTGACGGCCCATCATTACAGGAGTTCATCGTCAGCATCGGGAGAGGTTCAGAGCAGACCTGCTGCTCTTCCTTGTTGGTGGAGGTCAGTTAAGGTGGTTTAATATCTCACCGAGATGCCTCCTCATGCCTCCTACGTGAAGTGTCCAACTGGAAGGAGCCCCCTGCAGACCCAGGACATGATGGAGACTGGCCCTGGAGAGGGAGGTCTGGTTATTGCCACTATAAGAGAATACCAGCTCCACCCTCCAAGCTTTTAGGTTAAATATAATATTGAATCCATTTCAGCTGTTGATAAAAAAAAAAAGGAAGTAATGTGGCATCTGTGTGTATCTAAAGAGCAGCTCAAAGCCAGTGTAAATCCAGGAAGGCCTCCTGCTAAAATATGTTTACTTTTACTGTCAGCTCTCAGATCTGCTGTGTGATTAGTTGGTGTCTTTTGTGGGTCACTGTGCAGCTGACTGCGGTCTCAAATAACTGACAGATGCGAGAAATGAACGCTGTGATTATTCTACTGTACTGCCTGAACTGAAACAAGTTCCTCTGTGCTTCCTTCTGAACTAATCAATGTTTGCATTTAAGGACAACTAGTTTTCAAAATTTGCTACATTGTAGCTATAATACATCCTTTATGCTATGTTACCAAAAAGTAACATTTCTCATTCTAAAAACAAACAAACAAAAACTAGTTTTGTGCGTCGCACATTTTCACAATCAGACAATGATAGCATCGTCGCGTTAAGGTTAGTCGCGCTCGTACCTCACCGGGTTAAACGACAACCCTGCAGGAGTCATTAATGTCTTCAAGAGCCTCGCTCATGGTGGGCTGTTAATAACTAAACCTTTCCACTGTTCTCATCCACACAAACCCTGAAACCACATCACACACCAATCAGCTGTAAACACAACACAACCCCAATAATGATCACCACACTGCTGAATTAAGGATTCCAGTTAAATGCTAACAGACTCGTGAGTCCTGCATCCAAACTGGGAGCCAGTTCCACAGAAGAAGCCTGAAACCTGAGAGCCGCACAGCCAAAAACCTCATTAAAAACATGCAACTGAAATACATCAAATCCAACGTTTATTTGTTTATTCATTCTTTAATTGGTTTAAACTGAGTGTCTACCGATCAGCTGATATTCTCTTGACCTGATTGGATGAATTTTAACCTGTCACATTGTGCTTTTGTAACAAAAGCCTGTAGTCTGACAACGGCAGTCTTTAGGATATGCTGAGCCTGATTATTGAGAGCTTTATATGTGAGGGAAGGATTTTAAATTTAGTTCTAATCTGAAGAAAACTAAAATAAATGTTCAATTATAAATACAACCACAGAATTTTTCAGTTATTTTTAATTGCATGAAGTATCTATAAAATAACAAAGTTATAGAGCCTCTCTGATGACATGGTCCAAAAAATAAATAAATTGTGGCCACAAAATACTTATTTGAGGGCACGAAACAAATCAGTTTGTGTATGTCATCAGAGGGGCTCCGTACAAGGTAGACATAGTGTAAAATAACGCCCTGTTAAAATACTTTAAATGTCTGTGTTTTTACCTGATGTTTCTGTTATTAACAGTTTATCACAGGCTGTTTTCCCTCTCAGTGAGGGAGCCAGTGAAGAGATGCTAATATGGAAGAACTCTGCCCTCTCTTTCTCGCCGCTGTCGCCACACTTACTGCAGCGTTTTAGATCAACTGAAGGCTTTTCTGGCAACTTTTAGAAGAATTACAGTATTTCAGCCTAACAAATGCAGACTGTTTCTAATGATATTACTGTAGCAGAAGAAGCAGATGAGGCAAACAGCTTGAGTTTAACCCCCACGAACATGGTTTCTACCAGCTCTGTGTACAACTGGCTGGTAAACACCACTCTTCATCCGGCGGCTGAAGCCGACGCTGCCTGAGCTGCTGCTGTTATTTGCAGACACGCTGCTACGATAAAGAGCCTCGCCTCGGCCTTTGCGAATAGATCTGTATTTACCAGAATAACACAAACAGGAAACATCCATTTACATGGCAGCTACCTCCAGCTAATCCATGACTCCTTCCTTTTTTATGCTCCATCTGGATATGATTTGGGGGGGGGGGGGCAGACACGCTGCCCTTACCATGCTGAGCCAAGAAATACTTTTCCTATTCGCTTTACTTCCTTGAGCAAATATTAGGAGCCTTTAAGTTTCAGGGGAGGGAGAGTGGAGAATAAGGATAAGAATAAGTAAAAACCTAGAAAAATCTGGATTTTATACATTCAGAACGCGAAGCGAGAGATGCTGAAATGAATAAAGTATCTGAGCGTTCGATGCTGAAGCGCTCTTCAAATGTTGCCTGTAAGCTCTTCTAGGAGAAAGGTGAGAGGAGCAAAGGACAAGAGTGAAAAAAATAAGAGGAAAAGCAGAAATTTGGAAGCAAGGAGAAGCATGTGGTTATGATTTGCATGGAGAGGTATCTCCTCTGCTTCCCTCCCACGGTATTGTGCTTTTTCTCTGACAGACTAAAAGAGCTGCAGGAGGTGAGCGCTGCCAGGAAAAATAAAAGTACAGGCAGGAGGAGGAGAGGGGTTGGGGTCGCGGGTGATGGTGGTGGGTTACTGTGAACAAAGGAAGTCAGTCAGGCCAGCTGCAGAGGGCTAGAGTAACATATAGGGTGAACAAGCCTTAAAATAAACACAGGATCCAGAGATGGATGTCTGGCTGGCGCGCTCTCTGGGACCCACATCTGGAGGTTTAACTAGTTTCTATCATTAGACATCATTACTGCTGCTCCTCCTTTAGCTCGGCACGCTGAAGCCTCCACAGTTGGGGACGGCTACATCAAATTGAGTCTCCGTCTGCGTTTCAGGCTGTTCCTTTCTGATAATATTTTCTGCTTGTTAGCGACATGTTGTAGCCCCGCTCATTAGCCACAGACAAGCCCCGGCATTTGGGAGTGAATCCAGAGGCCGTCGGACCGGTTTCCTACCCAGGCCAATTTGTTTTCCTCGACTGCTTTTGCATCCATATCTGAGTGTTATTCGTGTCATCATTAGCTGGAGACTCACGACAGGAGACTTTGGCTTTTTTTTTTAATGATGCATAAAAGTGATATGAGGTAACTGTGGTGTTATTGAAGCCCCAAATTATGCTCAGAATATCCAAAGTAATGCGACTTATGCACAGCGATGTGCTGAAGGTTTGAGGTGACTCAAAATGCACTTCATTTCTGCTGCTCACTACTTCATGCCACCTCTATGTAATGGGTATCATTTCCTGGATGGAGCATGCTGCAAACTGTGGAGGGATCTATCTGCAGTCGACAGACACGCCCACTTAACGAGTGGTGGAGTAGGAAACCTGATTTGCTGCACATGTGCAAAACAATGAAATAAACAATAATGATGTTTCTTGCTTTTATGATAAAAATGCAGAAATCTCTAGAAGGAATTCACAGCAAACTTCAGGATTTTTCTTTACTAGTCCTGAACAGTAACCACTGGTTTTGGACTCTGCATTCAGCTAATGCTAGAAAGCTTGGTTAGCTAGTTTCATCAATGAACTGTGCAGATGATAATTAGTGCTCTTAGAGCTTAGACATGTTGGACGGTCTGTTAGTACAGTAACCTCACAGCAGCCATATTATTGGTCAGACAGTGTCATTAAAAATACAAACAGAGGCCACGCCCCTAATCATGCAAACTTTAAGCCTTAATCTAATTTAAACAGGAAACATCTTCTCCCCTGTGCAGCTGTTATGAAGGAGGATATTGTCTATAGAACAAATCAGTTTGTGTATCAGGCTGTAAACATGTTTATTTCTGCTGTAAAGCTTTAACATGGGAGTCTATGGGGACCGACTCACTGCTGCCTCTGCTGGACGGTAGAGGAACTGCAGCGTTGGCTCCTTTGCTTCAGTCCTGTAGGTTGGTGTTCATTCAGGAACTGTACCACAACTAATGAAAGCAAAATGTTGAGCGATGGCGTACGTTGGCTCAAAGAAGCCGATAACCTAAAGCAAAAAACACGGAGCCAATAGAAAGAGCCAGAACTCACACAGCCAGAGAAAACCAGAAGGAGGAGAAGTCAAACCAACATTCAAAATCACAAAAGCAGTGAAAAACCTCGAGTGTATAACAGATAGCAGAGATAATTATGAAGACCACGACAGCGATCATTTTGCTCTCAGCAGGAAAACGTCGTACGTGTACGGCGTGATGTCCCCGGGACACGAATATTATCCACGTTTGTCGACTTCCTCCTTCCCTTCATCTGTCTCTCCACTCAGCCGTTAAATAGTGAAAGGATGTATTTAGCAGACAAGGTTCTCGCAGGCACACAATAATAAAGGAAACAGGCTTTCTCTCCCGCTGACACGTACAGCAGCTTCAAGCAGTCACAACTTACAATGCAGCCGACATATTTCTACTGCAGGGGGGAAATCTCAGCTCTTCTGCTCAGGACGGCGCTTTCTCCATGAGCTCGAACAGCTGAAACTGCACTCTGGGTTTTAGGATAGCCACTTGCATTGGGGACGTGGTTTTCCTGGTTTTCTTTAATTCCACCTGTTCTAATGGTGAATATTCATATTAAACATGGTCAAACTTACAAATGATGAGGTCATCGTATGTACAACTCATTCCTGTAAGCAAAAAGTTGCATCAATTTGTTCCTATTTTTGAATGTCAACAAGAGGGGATAACCCTAGAATGGCATCATCACAGAAGCCACACCCACTTCCTGATTAAACATTTTGATCATCTAGAGGTGAAAATTTTACATACTGTAACGAAGAGCTGCCTGTAGCTGCATGCTCATCAATGAAGGCAAAGAAATCTCCTGAAGGACATGTGGACGGGCTGAAGCTCCATCCGTCAACTTAAAACTGGATTTGCTGGAGGTGCTATGAAAAACACAGCAGCCTTAGTCTGACTCGAAGCTCTGCTGCCTGACACCCACCCGCCACGCTTCCATCACCTCTCAGTCTGCTCGGCCATCACCATCGTTGTTACAATGTCCTCATGAAAAATGCTCAGCTTGTCAGTGTGGGGATTTTATTTTGCATAATTTTAACTCAAGGGGTCCAAAGACTGTATAGCAAAGATGTACACAGGAACCTTAACATAACCAGTTGGTTTCCTAACCTCAGTGTTTTTAGCTGCCACTATTGTGGCTTATTTACCCAGAAGCTAATGCTAGTAAGCTAGGCTAGTGAGCTGTATGAATAGAATAGAATAGAAAAAAAACAAACACATTTACTGATTAATGACAGACTAATCCAGATGTTCACTCAGTAAAACAAATACGTTAGACTATAAGGCACACAGGTAAACAGTAGTAGAAACACATCTGCCAGCTGTGGCCATCGTGGGCTACAATCTAAATGTAGTACTTTATATGTCTTGTCTGTCTAAAACTGTCCTACAGGAGCCACCGTAGCTGGGATTACACACTTAAAATCTGGGAGGGGTAACAAAACAGAACTCAGTAGATTGAAATTTTACATTCTGTAAGTTGGAGCTGAAACTGTAACAAAACCCACTGAAGTCCACAGAGGCCAAACGTTGGGTGTCTGTGGGGACTGACTCGCTTTTGGAGCCAGCCTCTAGTGGCCGTGCAGAGGAACTGCGGTTTTTCCTCCCCAGAGGATGCTGTATTAAAATAACCAGGAGACAATGGTTGGTTACTCTGACAGCTGCCCAACCGTCTCAGGCAGACAAGGATTAAAAAGTTCAGCATGTTTCAGAAGATGTTTTCACCTCGAACTTGTCTGCAGGCAGAGTTTATTCCAGGTTGGACTCTGTCACTCTGCGTGACTCATGCTGCAGTAGGACTTTTGGTTTTTGAATAAGAGATCGCCAATCAAAGGTTTAATGCTTTAAACAAAACAAAACAAAGCTGTGAAAATACCACCGCTCTGTGCTTCCACTTTGCTGCTTTACCTTTCAGTACCTCTGATGATTTAGAGGTTTGATCTGTTGGTGGGACAAAGCGGCATTGTGCCGTTGTCCCTTTGAGCTGTGAGAATATTTTCTGAATCTAAAGCGTTCCTTTTGAATCGGCTGGAGCTGAAACATTCATGCTTTCAATCAAAGCTGTAAAATTGCAGCTCAGAGGTTTTTCAGTTGTGTTTAGCTTCCTGTCAGCAGAAACATTTAAGAAGAAACTCAACCCCTGCACAACTTTTCCAGTGAGCATCATCAGTTGTCACTAAGGACATGAAATGATTAGTCATTCCAGACTAAAACTGCTGCTAAGTTTGGAATAAACTGACATCACATGCACATGAGATCAACCCCGCGATGACTGCAGGGATGAGAACGGGAAGGAAGAAGGTCGGAATGGAGAGCTCTGTCTTCTTGGGAAGGTTTTGGCACAGCTCTGCATCCTGTTCTGCTGTCAGACATTGTGAAGCATTTATGGAGCATGAAATATCCAGTTGAATCTTTCATGCTGTTTATGCAGTGGTTTAAGTGGTCTTAATGTTTTGACCTGCAGGTATACAGATTAATGAGAACCTGACAGTGTTTATAGTCGGGCCAGTCTGCGGTGAGATTTTGAATGCCACCGGCCCAAGCAGCAGCTCGTTTTGTGCGTCTAAGGCTTTATTTTCTCAGGGAAAATCACATTTCTCTGTGCGGTGACTTGCACGAAAGCTTAAGTCACTCTTAAGTTAAAGGAAAAGAGAAATGTATGCATGACCTGTAATTAATATACGCGTGTTTTGAAGCCTAGCCAGCGACTTCCAGCACATAAACAATGGAAAAATTCATCCAGACTGTGCAGATCATAAATGAAGCTTTGCATCACCGAAGGCAGAAAATATCAGTCACCCACTTTAGCCGATAGCCAGTCGACAGAAACAAAGACCAATCAGGTTGGCCGCTTCCAGCTGGGTGGTCCATTCGAGCTTTCAGCTCTTCATCCGTCCCCGTTGGTTTGTACCTGCCGCATGTGGCTGCCGGCTCAAAGCGGGGCTGTTCCTAATGAATTTACCATCTGTGTATTAAGATGTAATTAAGCTTTCATCGGGATGAAATGACTCATAGCATCAAAGTTTCACAATACCTGACAAAATGTTACTCAAGCCACAAATGTGCTGTTAGGTGCTGCTATCAGACTGCTGTGGTTCAATCACCTCATGCTTTACAGAGACTGCTGCGCCTCTTTATTTGCACCACAGTAGTTGAGATTTAATCAAGATGGAAACTCCCAGGACTGACAAAACAAGGCCAGCACCAAAACCTGCAGTTCTTCTAACATCCAGCAGAGGCTCCAGCAGTGAGCCCGTCCCCACAGACCGATGTGTCCAACTTCACAGCACAAATAAACTTTTCTGCAGCCTGATCTATAGATAGTTTAACCTTCATAACAAGGGACCTTTTATCATTTAGCTGTTGGTTCTTATCTCCATCATCTGTACCCCAAGCAAGCTTAATCAATGACTTCTCTCATCAACATCCAAACATGATCTCAGATGGTTCCTGTGCCGTCCTGAGGGCTTTGACGGTCCCTTTAAATCAGGCATCTCAAACTTGATTGGGTTGAAAAAACCAAACAAACCAAACAAGCAAAAAACAGCCACAAATAAATGTTTTGTTTGCTTTTTAAATGTAAAATATTGTGTAACAAGACAAAACTGGAAACCTGGACACGATTTATTTTCTCACTCGTCACTAACTGAAGCCTTTCATTGAACTACTGAATAAACACACTGGTCAGACACGTGGCAGCACTCCTGCATATTTAACAAAATAAAATGCAGACATGAGTGTTGACTGTCTCACTGAACAGCCAATCCCTCAGCATGTTTGTGCTCTTTGCTCATGTTGTTTCATTTTAAATCATTTTGTTCTTTTTAAAGAACTTATTTCAACATTGCAGTCAACAACAAACAAATCCTCCCTAATAAAAAAGTCACTTCAAACTACATTATATTTCTTCACACAAGTAGGGGCGATGTGGGCCGCAGGTGGCCCCCGGGCCACGAGTTTGAGACCCCTGCATGAAGTGAGATGGACTTTTGCTCAAAGATCCAGTTTGGTTTTGATCTGAAGCGTTTCTGTTTTCACCAGTTTGACATCTCAGAAAAACTCAAATACAGAGAAACTGTAAAACGTTCTGACATGAACCGACTTGTCCAGAAAATGTCTTTTGACCTTTGCTTTTTTTCTTGTCTTTGCTGAAAGCAAACCAAGAGATCTGTAAACCAGCTGAGATTATGTTCAGGAAACAGATGAACAGCATGAGCACGCCATCTCGTTTGGTCACACACAAACACACATGAGATAATTAGCGAGAGAGGAAACGAGACACAGGTGAACTGAATCTAAGTAATCAGACAAGGAAACGAAACTAAAGTGCACAAGAGATAAAAGACTAGCAAAATAAAACCAGAGATGGAAACTTGACAACAAGACAAAAAGGACACAGGGGAGCAACTGAAAAAGGCCAGAGAGGATAAAGACTAAACACAGACAGAAAAGCACGAAACAATGTCAAGAATATCAAGAACACTGAGAGCTAATAACTCACACGCCAAAATATTAAAATCAGGAGCCCAACGCACGGACCTTTGGATCAAAGACCCAGGACAACGGCAGTACGGCTTGTTCCACTTGAGTCCAGTTTCTTCTCCATCTTAAATTCACTTTTATTTACACAGCGCCAGATCAAAACAACAGTTGCCTCAAGGCGCTTCATATGGTACAGTACATACAGAGAAAAACCCAACAATCATATGACCTGTTAAGGTTCAAAATTGAGGAAGGAGAGTACAAACCACCCATGGTCCAGAAGCTCTTGGTCAAACAATGATTTTAATGACTACACACGTGTGGGAAGACACTCTGTACGCAGACAGCAAGTAGTCTTCGACTTCCTCAAAGCATACACAGATTTTATACCGTCAGGGCTTGATTTACTGACGCCCCTTCATGCGTCACAGACAGGATATATACACATACGTCAAATCAAAACCACAACGACTTTTAACACAGTTTAAAAAGAACATCGTCTTCTATCTTCATGGCTGGCACTTCCTGTCTACCTTTCAGTTCTTGTCTTGTTCCTCTTTTACCGAGACAATTTTGCAGTTACAGCCAGACATGACTAAACTCTTTCCTATAAATAAATCTAACTAATGTGTGTGTGTTGACCTCACTCAGCCTCTATGTCACCTCTCGCACTTCTGACCTTTTACCAGACCAGAGGCTCACTGAGACTATGTGTATGTCCTCTACTAAATAAATGTTTTAACCAAGAACCTCTACTAAAACCTTAATATAAAATGACCTGATATAAGTGTTTTGTAAGCATGTATTGCAATTCCTTCTATGTTCTAGTTTTCCCTCAGCATGTATCACCTGAACAGTCACGTCAGTGAAGCTTAAGACCTTTAAAGAACCTGAACATCAACTCAAATAAGCACAGATATGCATTGTGTACACAATAGTTATAACTGCATCTGAAATACAAAATTAACATCATCATAAACATCTTAAGGCCATCTTAAAGCTATCTGTTACATTGTTAAAGCAATGATCGTCTTAGCCTGCTGCTCAAAATAACTTCCTGCTTTCACTTCTGCAAACTCTCTGCAACTTCCTGTCAGCCTGCCACTTAGTCTTTCTGAAAGACACACACTGTTCAACCTCTGAATGCAATATCCATGCTGCAGATTATATTTATTATTTAACAATAGCAGTAAAATAATTTTCCTGCTCCACAGACCCCTATGAGCAGCACTTTGGTGACAGTGGGAAGGAAAAACTCCCTTTTAACAGGAAGAAACCTCCAGCAGAACCAGGCTCAGGGAGGGGCGGGGCCATCTGCTGCGATTGGTTGGGGTGAGAGAAGGAAGACAGGATAAAGACATGCTGTGGAAGAGAGACAGAGGTTAATAACAGATATGATTCAATGCAGAGAGGTCTGTTAATACACAGTGAGTGAAGAAGAAGAAACACCCAGTGCATCATGGGAATCCCCAGCAGCCTACGTCTATTGCAGCATAACTAAGGGAGGATTCAGGGTCACCTGGTCCAGCCCTAACTATATGCTTTAGCAAAAAGTTTGAAGCCTAATCTTGAAAGTAGAGATAGTGTCTCTACTTCTGTTTCTTTCTTTTTTTTTCCAGAAAGGTTCTGGTTCTAAAACTGGTTCCATTTTGTGGGAACCATCTGTCACATTAGCATCTTTTCCTTCATTGTGAAATGCAGTGAATGTCAAAGACAAAAAAGGATGGCGGACCTTCACCTGCTTCATGTACCATACTGCAAATGTTCAGTCCAGTCCACTGATATAATTTCAGTCTTCATTGGTTTTTCCCTTTTTCTCTATATGAACATCTTGTTATCAGGATTTGTTCTTTGGGTTTTTGTATTTTGTGTTTCCCAACAAGATTCAATATTTTTGCTCTTTTCTGGGTAGAAACCCGTTTAGAAACCAAAAGAGGATCACAAAACAGAAATGTTCAGCCTTTTTTCACTTGGAAACGATAAAAATTGCGATTTATCCTTTAGATCTTTGGACATGCTGTAGAAATCTTATCTTTTGGCCAGTTCCTCCATATCTCCCAGAGGAGCTGGAGGAGGTTTGAGCATCTCTGCTTAGACTGCAGGCCGAGTGGCTGAGTGATAGAAAAGGCTAAATGGATAGATGGATGGATCAGAACTATTTTCAAACAATATCACAGATGAAAACCACATGTTCGGTTTGTCAAATGAACATCTGGTCGACATCCCCACTTCTGCTTCTGCGGGATTTTGTTCCCACGGGTCAAGTCAGGTAAGACGAAACGGGAGGATGATGGATCGGTGCAGGGTGAGTGATGCAGTGTGTAGTGGCTGAAACGTGGACTTCTGGCAGTTTTATAGCTGAGAAAGCAGAGTTTTGCAAAATAATGCGGCGTTCTGTTCGGTGAGTCAGAACCAGTTTCCTCACTGCCAGCCACCAGCTGTCAGGTAGACTTCATCTGAGACTACACAGACAGGAAGGGCATTTATCACAGCCCTGCGGCTCAGCTGGGCCATTAATCAAATGCATATTATTCCAGCCTGCTTGAAGACAGTTTGATTTCATCTTCTTTATTAATCCTCTAAAGAAGGCAGAGTTCTGTTTCCTGCCTCGAGCTGTTTTTGGGTCAGTGGCCGACACCTCTGCAGGAGCAAGGCTGCACTAAGAGCAGCACAGCGCTGTCAGGTGGGGGCTCTGCCAGCCTCATTAACCAGCAGACGAGACAGCAGCACGTGAAGACCATCAATAAAGCGATCTGTCACTCTTTACATATCCACTGGGACGCCTCCGCTGGCTGCACGGTGAAGCTGAATAAGCAGCGAGAACACCTGGGTGTCCTCAGCACAGGCCAAAGATCGAGTCGCTCGAGTAATATCCCGTCTAAAAATGGAGTTTCAATTCATATTAATACAAGTACTCACCAAAGCAGTCAAATAATCACAAGTTTGCAAGCTAATGCAATTTGTTTCAAGAGTGTTCTTCCTTGCAGTGGTCTCCTGATACTGCTGGAGAGGTCTGCCAAGCATTTGATGAAATATCTGGACCAGGCAGACAGCTGAGCACTCGTGAACGAGGGCTTTGACTTCACTTTCAGTTCTTTAAGTTATTTACTCGTGCAGAGCTCGCAGCGGAAAAGACGTGTTTATCATCAGCGTTTGCTTCATCGTCACAGGAACAAAACACAACAGGCGGGTCGTTAGCGGCGCTAACAGGCGGGCGCAGCGACGTTTTGGTAGAAACGTAGTCCGTGACACTTTTTCCACACATCACACGCACTCTGGTCATCATGGAGGTTTAAACACAAACACAGGTTTATTGGAAAATTGGTGGAGCAGGTGGGCGGATGAGCAGGTAAGGCGTTCCTTTGACTGGTGAGCAGCACTGGAGGTTTCTACGAGCAACAGGTGAACAGGCTGAGAGCAGCTAACGAGACAACTGGGTAAGCACAAACAGGTGTTTGCAAACAGGCGGAGCAGGAGGAAGCAGCCGGCCCAGAAACTCCACCTGAGGCTTCAAAACAAGGACAGAGACATTTATTATTAAGAGCAATTTCACTCCAGATTTTGTTCCCCGTCGGCTGCCAGTGACTTTAAAACAACAGCGTCGCTCTCTGAGCTTTAATGTGCTGATTGAACTCACTGACCTTATTCAAATTTACTGAACGCTTTGAATTATGTTTTAATTTTGCTCACCTGCGTCACAGTACAGGTTCCTGGTCTCGTTTGAAGCCAGCTTACCGAAACCATCCGGTGTGTTTTTCTGCTGCACGTTACAGAAACGTTCATGAACTGTTAATGAAGCTACTAAAACTCTGTGACAAACACGTTTTCTTTCCTCTGCTGTGGAGACATTTAGATATAAAGGAGCAGCAGGAAAGGTTCCGCCCACATCATGTACTTAAACGCAGACGCAAAGGATCCAAACGCACCAGCATGGACTCAGGTGTGAGGGTAAACCATGACGAGTCAGGTAACAGGAAGTGGAGCACAGAGAGACCCGGCACACACACAGACGCCTGTCTGGGCTTCGGCGATGGTTAAATGACCGAGGACGACACTTGGCTTGGTTTTATGACACCGCAGTGAAAATGCTTTACATCAGCAGGCCCACACCTGTGGGAAAACTCAGTGTGATTCAATTAATACCACATTCATGGATAATGCTCGTTTCCTAGATAGAAATCAGATATTTTATTCTGACTCTTAGAGGTGGGCTTCTTACAGGTAAATGCATGTTTGCTGTCATTTAACAGCAGCTCAGGAAGATGTCACTCAAAATGACGCTGCCATCGTAGTTTGTGTTCATCCACAGATGTCGGTGTTAATGGTTCTCTGTGCTCAAAATTCAGGCCAAACAAACCCAGAGTGACCTGAGCAGGCGCTCTACTAACCAGCAAGAGACGATGAAGCTGTAATATTTGTCAAAACAAAAGTGCACACGGAGTAATCACAGGGTGGTTACGTGAAACTGTGGGTGAATTAGGCTCTGTGGACACCACTGTAACTTCACAGGATATCCAGAGCAATGACAAAATCTTTCTTCTCCCTTTTCAAGCGAGTGATGCCCCAGGAGGCCACCTAGTTAGCCGGTGCCAAACCCTGCCGTGCTGGCTCTCCCGGCTTGCGGTTCCTGTGTCTTAGATCAAGCCCAGACCCCTCCACTCCCACCGCAGCCCCTGCATGAGTTCACTGTTCTGACTGCGGCTGGAATGCAGGTCAGACCGGGATCTGCTTTCAAAGTTAAAGACAGGGTGCCGTTCCTGATAATTTGCCAACATCCAGCCCATGTTGCTGTTTCTGTGTGTGTGTGTGTGTGTGTGTTCAGGTTTTAATTTGCTGTGTCGGGACTACAGGATGCAGAGCACAAAGACTGGTTTGTGTTACTGTGGATGGTGTGGGGAGGACACGCTTACATAAAGCTAGCCTGAGGCGGACGGGCCCATGAATAGTCCATTCTGTAGTCGACGTGTAGACAGGTCAAAGATTTCAGTCTAAGCTGCAGTGATGAGCTCGATCCAGCAGGGAGCAGAATCGGCTGACCGCGTGTGGTTTCATCACACGGCTTTGAAGTAAATCACATAATTTATGACACTGAGATTGTTGCAAAGGTTTAAGAAACAATATCTGTTAAAGAAAGTGTTGCAATGATCAGGAAATATGTGCCAGACGTGCAGAAGTGACTGCGTGAAGCGTGTTTGACACGCTGTCATAGAGAGGGAGGTCTTAAAAGGAATGAAGCTTACCAAACCCCCCTTGGCTCATCTTCTTCCTCTAGTGCATCGTGCTGCTGTTTGTACCCCAGGAAAACAACGCAGAAAGACCTGTCCGTAAAAAATATAGGAAACAAGTTTCATCCGACCACGTTGCCTTCTTCGATTGGTCAGAGCCTTATGTAGAGCCTTGGCTAGGCGGCTAGTTTTCCGAGGTAGGCGGGGGCTAGCATGGGCTCTCTGAGCAGCGTGCAGCTGCAAACACAGCAAACACCGATGCTCTGTGTGACCATGAGCCTGCAGGTTTGCTCTACGTGAGTCCACCCACAGGATCAGATAAGTCGGTCGTGTCCATGTCGCCGGGTCACTGGTTGACCCAGAAGCTCTTTTGGTCACTGCAAACGCCACATGCCAGTAGGACCCCCCACGTCTGGCTGTACTGCAGATGTTCGGACCAGTCAGAGCCTCAGCTTTAAGTACCAACTGTTCTCTCGCTGCCCGGCAGGCAGCACCGTGATGACATAATGTGACTGACTTCGCCTGTTCAGTGGTGTGGCTGAACACAGGAGCTGTAGTAGAATCTGCTTTATTATTTCAGCCCATAGAAGCCAGGTACAGTAGAAACATCACAGAGTTTTAGAGCTTCAGAGAATCTGCCAGCATTTAACCTCCACATATGTGGACATCACATTTTGGGTTATTTAGACCAAAATACTCAATTTTGCTCTACATTCTATCGAAATTTTAAACAAATATCCTCATATGTGGCTCTCATTTTTTTTCTAAGAAACAAAAATCAGGTAAAAAAAAATCTGGTCATTCTTTGTGTTTACATTCATCGGGTCCCAATCAGCCCAAATATCAAAGAGAAATCAAAACTGCTGCCGTGGAAGAGTTCGGGTCTTAGGAGGTTAAAACTACTTTTGATTCAGTTTTTATTTTTCTTTATTAAATTATTTTTGATGTGTATTGTGTTATATTCAAACGTTTACATCTTTTTTATGCTTTTTGTCAGATAAATTGTCACATTTTTAATTTGATGAAGTTCTTTTACTTTTTTTAGCGTGTTATTAATATTTTTATTGATCTTCTGGGATAAGTAAAGTCCTTTTTTCTTTTACAGTCAGTACACACGTACCAACTGCAGACGACTGTGTTGCACTACAAGTAACTCCATCACATTAAACAGAGTTTGAAAATGTAATTTACTGCTGGGTGGTTTATTTTGTGTTCACTTTATTTATCAGATTGAGTAAATGTCAGTTCACCAAACTACTCCTTATATTTAAAATGAATTACCTGCTGCTGAAAGTTTACCTTAATGAGTTGATCGAGTAACTCAGCTGTTTAATGACCAGTTTCCAATTAATGAAATGTCAATAACTTTTGAATAATGAAATCCACTCAGATGAAGTGCTTTGTTCTGCCTGCTGTTCATCCAGTGAGAGCGACAGAGACAGACTCTGTGATGCTGATGTTTAATCAATGCTGAGTAATTAAGACGTCCAGCTGTTATTGCGCCTTTTACATCTTCAACAGGCTTCTAGTTTCCAATTAAGCAAATTCACGTCAGCTACGACAAACAAGCCGGACAGCTGAAGCTCGGGAGGAGGCCCGCCCTACCAGCACGTTACAGAGTCGAGCGCGTTGATCGGATTCTGCTTTGAGTCACCTCCTGTTTGTTGGTGTTTTTCTACCTGCTAATCTACGTCTTTGTCACTTTGACTTTGTGACAGAGAACGTGCTCGTGGAGCACAGACGCCATATTCACAGAGCTTCCTGTGGGCTCGATGCTGAAAAGTTCTTTGTAAGAAGAGTTTGTGTATTAAACAAATTTAAAACAGCTCAAGCTAAAGAGTTACAAGCTGCAGTTCCTCTGATGCCCAGCAGAGGCAGCAGTGAGTCAGTCCCCACAGGCTCCCATGTTGAAGCTTTACAGCTGAAGTAAACATGTTTACGGCCTGATACACAAACTGTTTGGTCTCTAGATAGTTTCACCATAATACAAACTGTGCAGGGGAAAATGTTTTTATAACTCACCTGTTTAAATTGTAATTGTATAGGTCTAAATTAAATAAGCATTGTTAGGGGCGTGGCCTCTTTGACTGGAGGTGGCTGCTGCTGCTAACTGTCTGCTAAGCTTCGCCTCAGCAAACGGAGGAAATGTAGGAAGTGGTTTGACCAAAGTAGTCCAACCGTGTCTCACTGATGGGTATCAGAGAAAAGAGTTCAACTTTAAATAATCTCCAGTCTTCTGAACTGAATCCAAGAGCTTTCATCTCATTTTGGAGCAACTTATAGGGGCCAGAAATTACTATTATTATTATTATTATTATTATTATTATTATTATCATCATTATTATTATTGTTATGCACGATTCCCTTCAAGCAGAGCCGGGACACTGGTGTACCGTGGAAGAGCTGCAGAAGGAGGCTGTGCAAAGTGGTAACAAAGGATGAAAATGCAAAAATAAAATATCGTTCCCACCTTTTCTGCACCCTGATTTTCCTTTGTTGTTGGGAGGATTTAGTTTCGCAAGCTCCCTTTTAGCTAATCATGTTAGCCAACCATCAACAACCAGACAGGCAGTATTTCTGGTGGGGTTAGCTGGCAGTCAATAACCAGACTATCACCTTCTCCCTCTCATTCCAGGCGCTCCCACGGGCACCTACCCGTTCCCCCCATCCTATGTGGGCTAAAGGATCCAGTCTCTGCACCACTGAAGTTACTGTAGCGAATGTAGGAAGATAATGAGCAGCAATTAGCAGAGCTGTCGAATCAGCTCCTGCTAATAGATCTGCTCTCTAACCCGCCCTGACAGAGCGGGCCCTGGGGTGCTGCAGTGTTTACCTACACTGTTCTGTCTTCCTCCACCTCTTCCTCCGTCAGCTCTCTGCTTCAGCGTGTGGATGGCTCTGTGTAGTCAGTGCTGCACTGTACATCGCAGATACATGCATGGTACAGCCAAGAAGAGCAGGAGGTTTAAGGAGGTCAGAGCGAAGACGGAGGAGAGCGCCGTCAGGATGATCTGAATAAACGCCGCCGGGGGAGGAAATGCTGCCGTACTCAGCCTTGCCGGCATTTCTGATAAGGACTCAAGTCCTGCGTGTTTGAACCCCACCTGTCTGGCTTTGTTCCTCCTCTCTGGGGTGTGTGCTTCATTCCTGTGACTGTGAGTCTGTGTGTGTCTCTCATTCATGATCAGCATCAGATATCTGTTTAATCTCGCTGCCAGAGAGCAATCGGACGAGCCAGACATGACATAAATAATAAGAACGCTGCTCAGAGTTGGACTCAGATGATCCTGCGAATGCATTTCAGAGCCTCTGAGCACGTCCGTCTTTCATTCATGATTTTACATCTATGCACCGCAGTGTGTGTGTGTGTGTGTTTAGAGGAGTCCATGTCCTGCAACACATGCAGTTTCCCATCAAGTCAATAAACGTCATGATAATAACAGAAGTGAAGTGAGAGAAAACAGAGAGGAAGAGAGACCCCGCCCCAGAGAAGTCTACAGCACAGGACTGCTGCAGTAAGACAAAACACACACACACACACACACACACACACACACACACACACACACACACACACACACACACACACACACAGAGCAGTGAGAGTGGGAGAGGGTCCCCACCCCTGTCTGTCTTCATTGCAGCAGTGCTGCAGTCAGACAAAGAGGAACACAAAGGTTTCATAACAGGGCGGCAGCCAGTGTTACAGCCCCCCCTAGTGGTGAAGACAAGTGGTTCACAACACTAATAACAACCATAAACACATTATCATGACCACAGGCCTGCACACAAACCTGCCACACCCACCTGCTCAAGCAGAGAGTACGCACTGCACGTAATAATGTATCCTCTTGTTTTTAATTTACATTACTGCTGCTTCTTACACTCCATACAACCGATTCTTCTTCACCCAAATAAAAACATTCATTGATCAAATTTTAAAGTCCAACTCAGACATTCATCAGCCACGACAGGGTGACCGCATGTCCGTCTTTATGTGGACACAGCGTTGTTCCTCCTGATTTCTAACATTTTCACTGGTTTTGCAGGACTGAGTTTAACCCAGTGCACATGAGGGGAAGCTTTCCTATCACAGCCATAAGAAGCGCACTGTCTGTCTAACACCATAATCATCAGGGAAAGTTATAAATCACCAAAAGTCACAATCTTTGTAGATTTTGTTGGATATGATGGAAATCAGCACACAGACTATCACCTGCTATTTTGAGAAATACAGTTTTTGTCTTTGCTGTTAGAATCAGGGTGGTGTGAAGTGACACAGTACACAGCATGTGTGTGTCATAATAATCAAAATAAAAATTGCTAATATTGCCAGAAATGGCTCAAAAAAAGATATGAAACCCCAAAACGGTTACTGGGCAGACGGGCAGCTGAAATATGAGTGAAACAAAAGAGAGCACAGGCGTGGATGAGACCGTACGACAAAACGTCAGCCTTTTTTGTCCTTCATGTATTTATTAGCAATCGAATTTAAAATATATATGTGGCCTGTATGTGCTATGGGACAGTGTGGTAACGTGCACAAGCTATAGTATGTTTATTATTGAATTAGCGTCCCTTTTCAAAATAAAATAAAAACAGCTTCATTTTCACTGCGAGGTGTAAAAACGCCAACACACACTCGCACACAGGCTCTCTTTGAGGAATACAACAGAATCCATGAACACAATGAATCTTTCCTGGTGATATTCCACCAATCAGGGCCTTTCACCTCTGGCATGAAACCCACATAATCGCCTACATTTAACTGAAATCAGACCAGAATGAGAACACATCAAACACAGAGGACATGATGCCTCTCAGCAGTGTTGCCGTGTCCCAGTCTGTCCCACATTTGCTTTGTTGGGATGTGGTCACCCTGTGAGTGACGCATGACGAGTCTCCATTATCCTGAGTTCATTTCTAACATCATGAACATTTACAACAGGGACTACTTACTTTGGCAGGAAGCATGAGTTCAATTTTATTTATAGGGCACTGAATCACAACAACAGTGGCTTCAGTGTGCTTTATTATAAATGTTTTATGTTATAACCCCCTGTGAGGAGCGCTGGCAACAGTGGGGAGGAAAAACTCCCTTTGAAAAGGAAGAAACCTTGGGCAGAACCAGCAGCATTGAACAGAAACCGCCGGATCTACAATCAGACACCTTTGTCCTGCACAGGAAGAGGGCGGAGACTAATGAGTGCAAAAAGGCTCGACTCCACAAATGCTGCTCGTGGACGTCACCTCAAAAAGAGTTTATTATTAATTATCATCAACTGTGAAACCTCATTTCTCATCTATAGACTAGAGTATTCCAGCTTTTGCCCTGAAAGGAAAAAGGAGACATTTTTTCCCACTTATCTAATTCAGGGTCACGGGGGGAGCTGGAGCCCGTCCCAGCTGTGCATAAATATATCAAAATATTGCTCCCAACACAGCCCTGAACAAGCATGATGCTGCTTCAAGTTACAGATCCGGTAAGAACGTTTTGTGCGATGATGAACGGATATACCCGCCGCAGCTCAAACTGCTGTGAATCTGTACAAAAAGATCGGGACGATCGCCGTCTCTGGCATTACGGCCTTCTTCCACTGATTTCCATCCAGGAGTTTATGAGCGCCACGCCTTTTTTCTTCACTTCTCTTTTCAGTCAGCATCTTTAAAGGTTTTTCTGAGACCTGAAGCTGTCCCTTGTTGAGTAGCTGACACACAAACATAAATTGTGGTCAGTAAATACTGCAAAAAATGGCTGAAATCAAAACGACTTTAGATCAGGCACAGTTCCCCTGCAGAAACAGGCTGTGGAATTACAGACCCAGACTGGTAAATCGTTTATGCATAAAACTGATGAATTCTTCCTTTAATTAATGCTGTATCAGGATCATTATTTCACCGTGCAGATTTATGACTTTGGTTAAAGTTGCTGTTCGTTCGTCCAGCATCTGCTAATTAATTTTTCCTGAATATGCAGGAATATACTCGACAGCCGCTTCTAATTTTGGCCAGAATCACAGGATGCATGATGAGCAATGTGCTGCCCAACTTTTCTTTGGCAGCTGTTATAAACTAATTGTACACTGCTAGATAACACACACACACACACACACACACACACACACACACACACACACACACACACACACAACAATCAGAGACTATCAGCAAATGGTTCAAATTAGTAAAATCACCGGGGAGTCCCATTCAAACACATGGGATTCTTTATGCCTTTTTATGTTTGTGTGTTGAAGACTCATCGTCATCAGGTGGGGCGGGGGGGGCGGCGGGAGGGAGTGAAGAGTAACAGAGACTGATGTGCATGATTATCCTGATGTGGGTAACAGGGTCAAGTGTCTGACTAAGAGCGGAGAGGATCAGGAGGAGAGGGAGGACGGACGGGCTTTAAGAGCTTTGAAGGAGAAGCAGAATGCACATGAGGGCAGGAGGGGGCGGGGTCACTGCTGGGGGGGGTCACTCGAGTGCTGCATGTGTCTGAAAACACACAAGAACACTCCAGAAAGAAATCGTTACCGTCCAACGTCAGCAGCCATGAAGATATTAGATTTAGCAGCAGTGTGTTAGGAAAAAAGGAAAGATGTTTTATTTTACCGTGTAATAGTTTTATAAGCAGCTACTCTGTAACAAAGATCCAGGTAAAGCACCAGAACCAGAACTTTGCCTTTAGACAATAATTCTGATGGCAAAAAAGCCAAACGGGACAGACAAAAAAAAAAAAAAAGCACCAGAACTGGAGCTCCACCTTCTTGGACAGCCTGTTAGTACAGTGAACCCACGGCAGCCATATTATTGGTCACATGATGTCATTAAAAATGCTCCAAAAAGCTCCAACAGCACAAACACGGTGCAGAGGTCCAGCTCAGGGCTTCACCTGTCAGTCACCTGTCAGTCACAGAGGCCACACCCACTAATAATCCAAATTTTAATCCAGGTTAATTATAAAAACCACGTGAGCTATCTTCTCCCTGTACAGGGGCTATGAAGCAGGTAATTATCTACACAGGCCAATGAGTTTGGATATCAGTCTGTAAACATGTTTATTTTGTGGGGACTGACTCACTGCTGCCTCTGCTGGCCGTCAGAGGAACTGCAGGTCTTGGCTTCTTTTTATTGGTCCTGAAGAATGACGCAAAAGTGCGCAGGAACCTTGACACAACAAGGCGCTTGATGTGTCTGTTACAGCAAACGCTGGTGTAACAGTCACACCAGCAGCAGAAGACTTATAGCGATCTGCCGATACTGCAATCACAAAACTGAATCGAGTGTTTTGCAGAATAAAGCAGAGTGTATATTTGGGGATTCTGAGCTGCAGAATAATGCGACGCATTATGAGCTGACTTTTCTGGCTATTTGGGGAAAAAAGATATCAACAGTGCTGCAAGAGGATTGTGTTTCTGTGGGTGAGCTGAAAACAAACGCTTCCCTTCCCTTTCATCAGATCCTGCTACATACACGGAAAAGAAAAAGAAACACAAATGTGGTGGGAATTGATAATATTCACTGTTGGCTTTAAGGTGTTTAATGAGATTAGGTGGCATTAATCGCTGAGCCGGCACCTCACTCATCACCCTAATTTAGGAAGATGGGAGGTTTGAAAGGATGAACCTTCTGCTCAAACAGATATAGTTTGGCTGCAGGGCTTTGACTTTAAGCTCGTCATGCTGGAACAGCGGGGCCTTGGCGAGTGGCACACACTCTTTCAGGACCTTAATCCACATTACAGTTGGCTGCCGCTCTCCTTCTGCTCTGTGATCAGACTGCATGACAGACAGAAACACAGAGACGGGGTAAGCCTTCCTTCCTCCATATGTTTGACTGTCTGTTAGGTGGCAGGAAGACAAGCACGTAGCGAGTTAGCTAGGTTTACAGAGGCTCCCAAATATTTACCACGGCTTTCTTTAGAAGTTTAGATACAGATACTTTACATGTACCTGGAACAAAACAGAGGTGCTTTTAACAGCTTTGCCTTTTTAACTGGTGAGGAATTTCAAGTCACATTATATTATCAACATTTGTATTTTTTATGTTTTAAAAAAAGCAAATAAGAGCTCATAATAAATGCAAAGCACTGTTATTCTTTTTCACGAATAGGAAAGCTAAAAGCTGATTTCCCTCAAGCACTTTAAAACTCTGTCCATGCCAAGCTTAGTCCAGTTTTATTCATTCAGAGCCAAATCATAATCAGATCTTCTCAGATCTTTTACTACTAAGGTCAAGACCTGATATCAAGCCATCGATTCCCTGTTGAACAGCACTTGTCGACAGTGGGGAAGAAAAAGACAATCAGACCAACCATAGAGGAGATCAGCTGAGCTTTAAGAAGGAAATATGAAGCAATCCAAACTGCAGCGTGAGAGTGAAGTGCTCTACTGGGGTCATTGAGATACGATTGGGCCTGATTATTCAAGTTTAGTTCAGTTCTGGCATCGCTCTGAGGCAGGATGTCTCTGATTGTAGTGATCCTGTGCATATGAAAGAGGGCAGTGCTAAACATTTGTTTAATGTGTGCGTTGCAGTACAGGTCCCAGCACAGAGCCCTGCAGAACGCCATCCGTCACTTTGTGTTTGCGGATGAATCCGATTCTGAGCTCGAGCGTGCCATTACTGCCATCGACGGCGGGCATTACTCCCTGCTCACGCCGCTGGCGACTCGAGCTGCACGACTGCAGATCATTTAGGTGAATTTCTGATGATCACACCATTACAAAGAGAACATGACTCAGTGCATTGCTGCTTCCTAAATGTGCAAGTGGACAGCTCTGAAGACAAGATAATTATTTTAATACATCATCGTTAAGAGTCATTAATGAGAGCTGAGATTGTTTTTAAAAGACTGTCTTCACGCAATTTAATCAACTATTATCTGATGTGTGTGTGGCGAGACGAGGTTGGGATATAAAGTAAATACTCTTCAGTTTTAAAGAACGACAACGCCACCCTGGGAATTTCACCCAGAGAATACTGGAAATGACACTAAATCACCAAAAAGGCACTTAGGTTCGCTATACTCAATCCAGAGACGAGGTTCAATAATAAACAAATTGACAATTGGTAATTATTTAAAACACCGAATAAAAACATAATCATAAATATTCAAATACAAATATGCTTAAAAAGGTATTCAGAGCTGAGGCTTACCAGTGGAGGGGCAGGGATGCCACACACAACTAAAGAAAGAAAACACACCAAAACACAAGTGCAACACACTATCACACACTCACACTAATAAACTAGACAAGGCAGGTGTGTACACTCAAGGGATCCCACCACCAAGGCACCCTAGTCTCCTCCACGTCGGCACTCCGCATCTGAATAAAAGAAACAAAGAAAATGTTAATATATTACAACAAACTAATGTGTAGCACCGGGGGATAACCCAACTGCAGGACCACGCTGGTGATCCACAGCTAGAAAAAGGGCCTCCCACCAGTGGTGTAACAGAGAATCCAAACTACAAATCAAAAAGCAATAAAACAACATACAATCTGAATAAAACTCTAAAATCTGGAGCAAACGGAATCGCCGTACTGCTCCAACTTGCCGTCCACACGACGATAAGTTAACAGTCAATCAATATGCACGCCAGCTGACTCCGATAACCGGCATGCATATGGCCGTTGTCCACGCCGACGTCCACTGTAAAAGCTGACAGCAGCAGGGAAAGAATTCTCACAACGGGAACAGACGGTAAAAGCACAGCAAGGCAAAACAGCAGCACTTCAGTTCGCGTAGCTTGGCGCAAAACTAAGGCCCACACTTCCTGCGAAACATAATAAATAATTACTATAAAAGAACAATAGAAGGCAGAGAGCGTAACAAAAGTTGATTACGTACCAAGTAAGCCGGGTCACAGAACGTAAGCAGAATAGCTCAGAGGAGGCTTCTATAGCTACGACCAGCCGCGATGGGGGCTTCAGAAGAATAACCCGCAAATGATCTCCACCACACCGAGGAAGTCAGGTGACCAAAAAGGAGATCACAGGCAAGCGACGCAGAGACACTCAAATGGCCACTATTTATACCAGCGCCCCCTAATGGGCCAGGCTGAAAGTGGGTTGGACCGAAGGATAACATTCATCCTGCCACATGTGAAACATATGAAGCAGAAGGAAAAAGAAGCGGAAATGACACTGCTGAGCTCTTCATCTGTGATATGAGTGTGTGATTATACAGGTTCTCACTGTCTTCCTTCTCTCACCCCAACCAATCACAGCGGATGGCCCCGCCCCTCCCTGAGCCTGGTTCTGCCGGAGGTTTCTTCCTGTTAAAAGGGAGTTTTTCCTTCCCACTGTCGCCAAAGTGCTGCTCATAGGGTCATATGATTGTTGGGTTTTTCTCTGTATGTGTTATTGTAGGGTCGACCTTACAGTATAAAGCACCTTGAGGCGACTGTTGTTGTGATTTGGCTGTATAAATAAAATTGAATTGTAACGCGCCCGTGAGACTGACGCACTTTATCTCAGCAGCGTCTTATGTTGATCTTTTATGTTCCACCTGTTAGATCACAAAATAAGAAACACAGCCACGTGTTTTCTGCGGTGGAGATGAATCAATGAGCCACAATGTAAAGAGATCAAACGTGGGCACCTCAGACCTCCTCCTCCTCCCTGAGTTCTGTCGTTCGCTCAGAAGGCGGTGGAAAGATGAGAGAGTTCACGGCGAGTTCATCCACGCTCGCCTCCGACTCCCTCGGCTCTCTTTCATGTCTCCACGGCGAGGCGGCTGCAGTAAATGCAGTCTGTTTGAATATGTCGGGATCTTCTGTCTGCATAACGAGCTTTTTATGCTGACTTCTCTTAAATAAATATTCAGTTACATTTCAGTCAGAGTGGATTTCAACCCATCCTTCCAGCTCTTATCCAGGTCTTGACAGCTCAGTGTTTTTTAACTTTGCTATTAAATGCAAATTTATTTAGAAGATTCATTTAAAGTGACGTGCTTGTGTAGAGAATGTTTACATGGGATGTATGTGCATGTAAGAAACAGGCACAGGGCTGAGTGTGAGCCACCAGAAGCTCTCTGCTGCCCCTCGGTGGTGCAGTGATGGAAAAGCACGCATCATATTCTTCACTTCTGTAGAAGCACAGATGGCTCTGTTTGCTGCTGCCTGCATTCCACATGAATGAGAAAAGAGTAGAAAGTACAGATTTATTTATTTTTTTAGCAAAGTAAGCACAGTCAAGTAAAGTACAGGTACCTGGATATTCTGCTGAAGTAATGAAGTATTTGTACTTCTCACCTCTGAGGAAATGTGAATAAGATTTTTTTCTGTTGCTTGGGCAGAAGAAGAGTCAGCACTTTGCAAACACTGGCTCAAAAGGCAGGAACAGGTAAAGCTCTCAGGTGAAGCTCGCCGCCCAAACAGAGCTGACCCGGACGCTGCCAACAAACGCAGTCGGTGAGAGCTACTAATGAATTTACTGTTCCACCTTTGCAACCAGGAAAATTTTTACTGAGATTAAAAATCATTTTGAAATGAATGAAGTGCTGAATCAGAACGGCAGCGATTCACAGACTCTGTGCTTTTCACACTCACTGGCCAACATCCTGTGACTGACAAGACTGATAAGCATACCTGCCCCACCCCCATAATTTACTAAATAAGCTTCACGTTCAGCTAAAAAAAAAGGCTTGAAACACACGATTGAAACGATAAACTCATCTGAAACAAGTTTGCTGAGCCCACGGAGCAAAGTAACAGGAGTAGCCCCCTGCTGGCCATAAAAAAGAAATGCGTTTTAAAGCAGCTCATTCAAGGCTTCCCTTCCAGATCCTGAAGCTTCAGGGTTAGGAGGATGGATCTGGTGCTCTCCTCTACCGCGTATCAAAGGAAAGTGACCATAATCTCAAAGCTGACGTGTGATTTGTGAGTACAGTTCAGGCACGAAGCTGGATGCAGAACAAACGGAGCAAATCTCTTCTTCTTTTCACGTCTCCTTCAAAGAACCGTGATACAAGCTGATGGTTCATCCAATCGCCTGCCAGGACTTTCTCTAAAGTGCCCGCCCTCACATAAACACTCACATGGTTCAGGCAGCGACTTCTAAGCTGCTCGATAAACAGGTATGCTTCCTGTTTTAGATGTTTTTTCCAGTGAGTTTTAGGGACTTTATGGCATCTTCCATTATTATTTGGGGCATGAAGCGCGCAGGCTCCTGATGACGTCATCATTTGTGCTTTTATCTTATTTTATCTCCATCCACTCTTCATTTGCTGACCTGAGGCCAGCGTCTCTACTCTGGTTAATAGGAAGCAGAACAGGTTACCTTAACTGTGGATCTGGTCATCAGGTTACTTCCCAAACCATTGGCTGACATGGCCACGCCCACCTCTTTATACAGTCTTTGAAAGATACTGTGTGTAAATTAAAGTTTGTGTTTGCTCCTTTAAAACCTGCACCGTGTCCCATATAATATCTCCCTGAGTGTGTGTTTGCAGGAACAGAGTGGATAATTGCCGTGTTTTGACTCTTAAACTCAGCGTAATTGGACTGCAGTCTTTATAATGAAGCCTTCCCAACAGGAGAGCAGCACACAGACTCGGCTGGAGCTGGGCTTCACTCACTGATGTAAGCGTCTGCCATCACGGCGCTAAACCGACGCAGCGTCGTGACTGTGGCGTGAGCTGAGGTCAGCCGAGTTTGTGTTTTAATAGCCGGTAAACCCACAGAGATGATCAGATCAATTATGCCTACATGGCTCAAGGTTCTCTCATCAATCAGCGGATCTGGATCAAGCAGCAGCCTCTGCAGGTGAAAACTGACAAACGCTGAGCAGCAGGGCTTCAGCAGTTACGTGCACGTCCATCCAGAACTAACAGCACGGCTCCAACGCGCCCTATGAGAGGTTGGTGATGCAGTTTTTGCTCGTTGCCATCCAAGCGTTTTGTTAGGTAATAAATATATAATCTTAAATGCTTATATGCTGATTATTATTGGTTTATATGAGAGAGGCCCAGACTTTAGTGTAAAACTAGGTTACAGGCTGACCAGAAACTAATTCTATTAGTTAAAGTTTCCAAGGTTTGAAAGTGTTTCTCCTTCTGAATATAAATGTGCGCTGAGCTCAGGTTATCATCATTTACCTAACAGATGTTTATTGAAAAAACAGAAAATATCAGATTTCCAAACTGAGAAATTTGTGTTTGTTTTAAATTGAAGGACAAATGATCAGTGTGAATTTCATAAATGTTTCCAAAACGTTGTCACAGGGGAAAAAATAATCAGGGAGAAAAGGAACCTTCACATCGACTTCCTCCACTTCTGCACAGCACGTGTACACAAACCCCACAGGAAAGAAAAAATATGTATAAAGACAGAAATTGTGTTTTCCACTAGACTTATTTGTCACCCCCAGAAACTTTATATGGAAGACGTAACTTTAACATTTTAACTCCAGCAACTTTTCTACAGTTCACTGATACAGAAGTTATTGTATGAAGTTTGTTTTTACTTTTCCTAGGTTTGTTGCATTAGCCAACTGATTTTTTTTTTTTTTTTTTTTTTTTAACTACCCTGGTGTTGATTTCTCTTATTTTGAAATGCTCCATACTTGATTTTAAACTGATGACACCACACGGGGGCGCCAAATACTCAAATCCTTTTTTGGGTGTTTGCGCTGTTCAGATTTGTCATTTACACTAGAAATGAGACCGAGGCCTTTGTAGGAGCCTTCACAAGCAGTTTCAACGCCTGCATCACTGCAGGACATTTTCTTCCCAACCTCAGAGGTATTTATTCATCGTTAAAGCTTAAAGACACAAGTACTTCCACTCTGATCACAGATACTCACGCTGTGGTATCTGACAGCTGTGGAGGTCACCTGCCCACAGCAGCGCAGCATGTTTGATTTGGCACATTTACACCAGTTTAAAGCTAATGTTCATGTGGAGTCACCACATCTGATACTGGACAGACTCTGAAGCACCACATGACAACAGTCAGCTGATCCAACAATTTGCATTTTAATCTGATGCGCACAAACAGGCGGAGTCTGCTGAGCTGCTGTAAATCTGTAACATGCAGGTTTTTTTCTTCATTAAAAGTACTTCGATGTTCAAACTGAGCCACAGACGCTCAGCGGACAGCCTCACTTATCCAGACAGACATTGACAGCAGTTTAAAGCGGTTTGTTCGTGAAGTCCGTCCTCTGCCGAGTGTTTCTCTGCCACCAACGCTGCGAGACCACCGGCACTGGCAGGAAGCCCGGAATTACGAGCTTCGCTTTCCAAGCTTTTTGTATTTCGGATACAGAAAAACTCAGTGTTAACGTCACTCGATCAATAAAGGATAAATACTAAAATTTAAACAAATATTCATCTCGATTTTGGCTCCAAGGTGCTGAAAACCCGACGTTCCATCAGAGATGCTGAAACGCTGTCGACATCTTTTATTTAAACTGGGAGAAGGAAAAATGGTCCAAGTCCTTTTGTTTTTTTTAAAACCTTTATTTTTTTGGAACAGTGTCCTGTTCACTCAGATGGGCACTCAACTTTGCCGCTGTTGATGTCATCGATGACATCATGGGGATGGCGGCCATCGATGGTGCATCCCACAGACTGAGCGGTTCCCAGGATCTCCTTGATGGTTCCTGATGAGGAATAAAAATGATCATGAGCCAGAATAGAAACACATGAAAGACTAACAGATATTTAACATCAGGCAGCAGGTTTAGAAACAACACTTGAGGCTCATTTCCCAGAGACGGGTTTTGAGCCTGGACGGCGCCAAGAGTCGGCCATCTTTGATTTACTTTAGTTTGTGTTCCAGACTTTTCGGCACAGAGCGGTCCATCGGTTTTTGGGCCGCCCTGTTTCCTAAAGCCGGGTCAATCTGAGCCTCCACTGGATTATACTCAGTCACTGGGACAGACGGGCATAGTGGCGGGAGGCTGAGCAGACGGTCAGGGAGAGGAGCCAATCAACAGCCCTGAAAAACCCAGGTTTCCCTGTGAGGTCTTACCGGAGAGCTCCCGGGCGATGGAGCGAGGCCTCATGACGCGAGCGATGCCCACGATCTCATCGAAGGTCACGCTGCCGCTGTGCTTAACTGGAAGATTAAAAGAGTTTATGGTGAGCAAAAAGCACCTGAGCAAGCCGAGCGCGTTCGGTCCGTGCGTTCAGAGACACTCACTGTTCTTGACCTTCTTCCTGTCACGAGGAGGCTCCTTCAGGGCTTTGATGATCAGAGCCGACGCAGAGGGAACCACCTCGATCTGTTCAACACAAACGGCATCCACTGAAACTTTAAACCCACAGACACACACCAATCACCACAGACACACACCAATCACCACAGACACACACCAATCACCACAGACACACACCAATCACCACAGACACACACACGAGGCCTGTGTGTCTGCAGGTGGCGCTGGTTAACTCACCGCTGCCTGCCTGTTCTGGATGGTCAGCTTCACAGTGATCCTCAGGCCCTTCCAGTCACCGGTGGCCTTGGCGATGTCGTCACCCACTTTCTTGGGAGACTGGAGTGAGGAGAGAGAGAGAGGCGCTCTGTAAGTCACTCAGGTACGACAGAGGGGACTTCCTGTCTTAAAACAGTCTGTTGTGGGAGGCGACTGCAAATATTGACAGTTGTGCACACATCTTTAAAGCCGTGATTTCCCTGTCACTGACAGATGTATTTGACCAGCAAAACAAACACTTAAGTGCTGTCACAGTCACGCTGAAACCAATAAAAACCAAACTGAAACGATCAAACATGCTGAGAACAGGAACAGAGTCTCAGTTTGTTCCAGACTTTTCGGCACAGAGCGGTCCATCGGTTTTGGGCCGCCCTGTTTCCTAAAGCTGGGTCAATCTGAGCCTCCACTGGATTATACTCAGTCACTGGGACAGACGGGCATAGTGGCGGGAGGCTGCTTTGATCCAAATCACACATTTTCTGATACTCACCAGACCCAGAGGTCCGATTTTGGGGGCCAGGGCTGAGGTGGCGCCGACTTCTCCTCCTGTGCACCTCATGTACACTGAAAGAAATGACAGACTGCATTAAAGCCTTTGCACACAGACAGAAAACTGTCATTTCTGAAGCTTCAGAATAAAACCGCTAACTAAAGCTACATGTTAAGAAACCACCCGCGCTGATCAAATGAAGCCGATCTCAGTTTGTGGAATTCTGCCTGTCCGGAAATGTTAGTTTAATCATTTTGGAGCCACTCTGTGATCCTTTTGAATCCATGACAGAAAATGGTCTTGGATCTCGGAAGAAGTTGGTCTTTCAGCATTGCCAGTCTTTAAAACAACAGTAAATGAGCAGAAGCCCTAAAAGTGCTCATTTTAAAACAACGAGGCACAGACAGAGCTCTGAAACCAGGATTTGGCTCAGAAGCTGATATGAATATCAGCTTCTGAGCCAAATGAACGCCAGTGAACTGAAAGAAAAAAGGTCACCACTGTAAATACCGACTTTACGTGGTTTTTTTGGCCAATAAATGCCAAACACTTATGAAGTGACTGATTGTTCTTCTCTGCATCACAGAAATCTCAAACATGACATGGTAGTGACCAAACTGGTGAATTCCTGCAGTTCTGTGCTGACTAAACTCACAGCAGCTGCGCTCGTACTTCAAACATCTCATTTCAGGTGGGCTGAAACCTTTACAGTAGCAACTGATGTGCATTTATTAGTCAGATATCTCCACGACACTAAAGCTTCCTGGTTGTAGGTAACGCAGTAGTGATGGATCACATTTGGCCGTCATAAAGGGTAAGACAGGAACCCACTGGCCAAAATGCACTCCTGCATTCACAGCCCAACTGTAAGCGATGACCTCAACCCAAGTCCTGAGCCAGATGGCTGCATCTGAAGCTGTGAAACAGCTGTTCTCCTAGAGGTTAAGTGATCAGACAACACCTGATGCTTCCCCAAAATTCTCATCTAATGAGGATTAACAGGAGCTGAACCATCTGTACCAACAGCTGACCCTCACACTCCCTCCATTTTCCTTCGCCCACATGTCGCTGGCAAACATAACCAACACTCAACATAAAAAGCCTAGATATAACAATATTTTGAATTACACAACATGTCAACAAATTACACTACTTTCCAAACCTTCACCTGCTTTAGCCAACTTAGTTTTTGCAGATCAGGAATTTGAAAGGAATAAACAGCAGCTGGACCTGTAAGAGTCCCATCATAAGTAACCTCCAACCATAAGTGTCAATTCAGCAGTTCTATCTTTGACATGTTTTAGGATGCTTTTTACCCCACTGAAGCCCTTGGGGTGGGGGCACATTAGGAAAAAAATTAGCTCCATATTGTGCCACGTTGATCAAACTACACTTTCCACTGGAGAAATGTAGTTTTAAGGCTTAAAAGACTACAAGTTTACATGCTAACTCTATTGAGTTTGCACTAATGCTGTAATAGCAGTACATGCTCTCACGTACAAAAGGATTTAACCGCAGCATTGCGTCAAGTGTTTGACGCAATCCCAAAATTAGCATCATAACAATTGTTATAACTACGTCATTATTCATCGCTAAAAGCTGTCCAAACATGGTCTCCATATTGCATTAACACCCTTTAGAAGACTAACGGTTTCCTCATAAATGTACTTCAGCGATTTGTAAGGTAATTAACTGTGGCTAACGTTAGCATTAGTTGCTACGTTAGCATTAGATGCTACGTTAGCATTAGCTGCACGTGGGTCAGCACGTTACCCACTACACTACCCTCTACACCTGCCTCCGACCTGACATATTTTACTCAATTGGCATCATTAATTCTACAAACATCAACAAAAGCCTAAACTGAGTTTCTTCGTCGCGTTTCGTGTCCCATCTTTACCATTTTGTGAGCGCCGTGTGCAGGCCGCCAGGCAGGCGGAGGCAGACGGCAGAGAGCGACTCCATCCCGGCTGTGAAAAAGCGTCTGCTTTTATTACATTCAAAACATACCAATTTTAATCTCGTTGGGGTCGAATTTGGGCGGCATTTTGCTGCTGTGGAGGTTGAGCTCAGTTCAGCTTGGTTGGTGAGGGTGTCGGATGAACCCGGCTTCGGGACGACCGATAACTGTTGCACCTTCACCTCTAAAGGGGAGAAAGAGAAAGGAAGACCGGCGGCTGCGGAGGAGTTTATACTTCAGCCAAGTCCCGCGAGAACATGTGTCGCAGTTCGCGTTGAGACGTATGACGAAACGCCATGTGGGCGTGGTTTAAGACTTACTTTAGCCAATAACTAAATTGCTAAAATCATTTCTAAAACTTTAGTGGATTTATTTGAACAATAAATAAATAAATAAAAAGACATCTGAAAAGACGAGCGTACTCCATGAAATTTGAATTAATATAGCTTCAAATAATAAATGCATAAATTACATCAGTGATATCAGAATCAGAATCAGAATACTTTATTGATCCCTGGGGGAAATTATTTTTTGTTACAGTGCTCCATTTTAAACCAACATTAAGACAAGACAGACAATACGCTAACTAAGAATAGTACAATATATACATATATATACATACATACATACATAAGTCACTTATAAATAAATATTTGGAAAAGAAACATGTGTAGTTGTAGCAGCAAACAGTGTGTTAAGTGGATGCGTTGTACAGGGAGATGGCCACAGGCAGGAATGATTTCCTGTGTCGTTCAGTGGTGCTTTTCGGTAATCTCAGTCTCTCACTGAACGAGCTCCTGTGACTGACCAACATGTCATGGAGTGGGTGGGAGGTGTTATCCAACATTGTCTTTATCTTGGACAGCATCCGCCTCTCCGACACCACCTTGAGGGAGTCCAGCTCCATCCCCACAACATTGCTGGCCTTACGGATCAGTTTATTAAGTCTGTTGGCATCTGCGACCCCCAGCATGCAACAGCATAGAGGATCGCACTGGCCACCACAGACTCATAGAAAATCCTCAGCATTTTCTGGCAGATGTTGAAGGACCTCAGTCGCCTCAAAAAATAGAGACGACTCTGGCCCTTCCTGTAAAGTGCTGTGGTGTTTTTAGCCCAGTCCAGTTTATTGTCAATGTGTACTCCAAGGTATTTATAGTCCTCCACAATGTCAACACTGACCCCCTGGATTGAAACAGGGGTCAAGTGTTTCCTGGTCTTCCTGAAGTCCACGATCAGTTCCTTGGTCTTTGCCACGTTGAGCTGCAGATGATTCTGCTCACACCACGTGACAAAGGAGTCGACCACAGCCCGGTACTCTGTCTCATCATCCCTGCTGATGCATCCAACCACCGCAGAGTCATCGCAGTATATATATATTATATATATTATATTTAACTGAATTTTACTAGAAAAAAAAAATACATTGGACGTAAATACATTTACACCGGAAGCTCTTTCTGATGTGATCTGCTCCCAGTCTCAGCCTGAGGATCTTTCATAAAGAGAATTTTTGTAAACAGCACAGAGACACAGAAATACACACCGTCTGTTGTATGAAGAAAAATGAAACGCTACTCATGGCATATTTAAATGCTAATTTACATCATGGAGTTTTTCACAATCAAATAAGGCACACAGTGGCGTGCCAGAAGCACAATACACAGCCAGTTTATCATGCAAATATACACTGTATGTTCATGTTCTTACAATAAAAACGAAGTAAAATGTTGGTATTCAGTTTAATCAGTACTTCATCTAAAACAATAAAGACAAATACAGTAAATGATGACAGAAATCAGATGGGATTTCCTTTAAAAACAAGCAGAGAAATGTTTAAATAACAACAACAACCCAGGTTATTATCCTGTGCAGACCAAACGCACCTTATTTTTACGAATCACATGTTACTCCTCACATCTGGAGTGCGTGACAGGATATAACTTACAATGCTGTGATTGCAGCCATTCCCCACGGTACTCATGGCCATTGATGAATGTCTTTGATCAATGGCCATGAAAATTTGCATATTAACGATCAAGGAACTGATCTCACAGCCCAGTGTTCATTCAGTGGGCTGGTTTCAGTTATTGTGCAAATGTCCTGTTTTTAAAGTTGGAAACCTGCAGTCAGCTGAGACTGAAGACTCACCTGGATGATGACGAAACGTTTCTCCCACTGAAAACGTCCAGATGAACAGAATCAACTTTCTGGGACTTTTCTTTACTTGTCTGGATGACTGAGCATGCATCAAGACAGAAATGGACGTACTTTTCAGAAGCCTGACATTTCTGTTTGAAATATCCTTTATTCATTCACTTTCTGAAATAAGTGACCAAAATATTTAACTCTTTCACAGTATTCTAATTTTTAAGATGTATCTGTAATATATAACCTGCAGATATCTGCTGTGTGGGAGTAAATACTGACAGCTCCTGATTAAATGGGTGGAGGACGTCTCTGAGAAAACCAAATCCACAGACGACAGGAGTTGGTGCTAAACATGCTTTAAAAAAAACAAACTTTAAGTACTTTTTTCTTAAATCCAGTTTCACAGACAGTTACATCTATGTCAGTTTTGAGAGCAGGGCTCCATGATGTAAATTAGCTTATTTGATGATTGGGCCAGTGATGCATGTGCAGCATGGTTGACTATACAGTAATAATACAAAGCTCTGAGGAACAGAAAGAGAAACCATGAGTGCCTTTGATGGAAGCACTACAATGCAGAGTGTCGTGTTTGGCGCTGAGAGTTTAGTCGGTCGTGGGAAGTTATTTTCTGACCTGCTCGTGACCTCGGACGAGGCCAAAGTGCCGCTCGTGGGCGCTGAGTGGACGAGCATCCTTTGCAGCGGGCTGAAGGGCCTGTGTGCGGCTGCAGCATGAAAGCGTTGTGTCGGTGCTGCAGGTCTCTGCTTCGTCTTCCAGGTTGCTGCCGGCTGTTTCATCACAACACGAGTTGCATGAAAACAGCGTTTTTCCTGTTTGATTCCTGCAGGACTTTTTGACTCAGAGCTGCTCTACAGGAATAGCAACAGAACACAAGAGGGAGTAAGTGGGTGAGAAGCAGAGATCATCACTGCTGGGCTGCTTAATATGCATCATGAAAATCTGTGAGAAGAGTCAGAAATTCACAAGTTGCAAGATAAAAAGAGTGTTTTCAGAAATCCTCGACAGTTATAGCAAATGTCACATTTAAATAATCATTCTGATGTTTTTCAGCTCCACCAGTGCTGCAGAAAGCTGCTGCTCTGAAGCTCAACAACGTTTTTATCCTGCTAAATATTATTTCTATGTCAACTACATGTTTGATAATGAGGATAAATAGGGAGGAAGAGGGTGTCTGAAGATGCATGGCTGCTGAGGCTTTTCTAAAAGCTGAGAATAATTGATCAAAATAAGAATAAAACTTAATATTATCTGCGTACTTCTTATAAATTATGAATCGTAACTCGGGTCATTTTACAGTAATGTAACACTACACCAGCGTGAAGCTTGAGGGAGTCCAGTTTCAGCTCTGTTTCTATGCTCCTGTTTCTCTGTGTGTTCCTCTCATGTTGTGTGAACATCAGTTTAAACAGACGCAGCTCTCCTTTACATGCACAAAAAGTCGTCACAGACAGAAACAGCAAATGTCAGGCGCAGACTGGGTTTATGGTCCGCAGGAAATGTATGTTAATGTAATGCTGTGTCCTTTGAAGTGATGGAAACACGCCTGTTTGTGTGAGAACACACACACATTTACAGCATGAAGGCAACGCGCCAGCTGTTATTTCTGCACAAACAAACTGTGAGCCTTCATGATTGCAACAAATGCTGGCCTTTTGTATAATCACGAGGATGCTCAGTGATATAATATCCTTCCTCCCAGGTGAGTGAAGTACACTGAAGTGCACTTCACTCATGCGCATTAAGCAGTTTAGCAAACTTAGCTGAGGCTTCTGGCCTGGACGATATTTCTGGTCATGTTATGAATGTCTGCGTTCAGCAGCTTGCAGGTGACAGTTTTTAATATTTCCACCTCCCTTTGGATTATGCTGTTCTACTTTAAATCTGTTATCAGCGTACCTCTTCCACAGAACGTGACCAGCTTCAGTGACCGGGGACCCAGAGCTCTTATCCCCACAGTGAGCAAGTTTTTTAGGGGCTGGTTGAATCCATCATCTGCATGATCCCTCCTGCAGAACAGAGGCAATGGATGGGAGGGTCACCTATACGAGGACTGAGGATGCTCTTTGTGGACGAGCTCTCTATGTTGGTCAGTAAGTTTCTCAGTGTAAACCAGTGGCATTCCATCAGGACCAGCAAGGCAAGCAGTGTTTGACTTCTCAAATCTAAAAATAAATAAAAACATACCAAAGTAAATCAATCTCTCTGCTCCTCAAACTCAGACAGCACTGTTTTGGAGTCAGCTGTTGTTGCTGAAAGCGCTTCTTGTTTTGCACCCATAGGAAACTGTACCTGTCTCTATTTTAAGGGTGTATCTGTCTCCCATTAACAGTGACTGGAGCTGGGTAGGCACAGAGGCCGGCAGCTTTCCCCGTGCTTGCCATTTTGTAAAAGTCACTGCACACCACTGGTCTGATCTCTGTCTTTTATGACTAGATCACAGAGGTTTGGACTGGGCATCTTCAAGAAGTAAGGTGGACAGCATACATCTTCTTCACTAATAGTCAGAATGGGTGTACCAGTCCCTTTCTGCACTCGATCTGTACCCATGGCTGCATGGCAAACAAGGCCAATAAGGTCACTGCGAAGTTTGCTGATTGCACAGCACTCGTGGGAGAGACTGATTTCACAGGGAAGATGTGACTACCCTGGAAAAATCGCGTAAAACAGGTTTGAATGTTGGCAAGACAAAAGCGATTATAGTAGACCACAGGAAAGGGGGAGGGGTCACTCCTCTGCCAGTGATCATAAATAACTCAGTTGTGGAAAAAGGTGGATAGCTTTAGTCCACCTACACAAATACTTGACTCGAGCTACTCATACATTCAGCTGCTGTTGTTAAAAGGCAAACTAATTCTACTATGGCCTCAGGTTAAAAGAGCTTTGGTCTGATAACTCAGGTCCTCAGAGACTTTTACCAAAGAGAGACTGATTTGTGGATTCAGCACTTGTTAGGGTAACTGCACCGGTAAAGATGAAAATGGTGCACGCAGCTCAACAATGGATGCAAGCTGCCCCTAAAACAAGATTGATCCAAACACTGATGCTTTCAGGAATAGAAGGTAAGAGATGCAGGGCCAACAAACTACACACTGACAAACTAGTGCATGTAACCTCGGTGCATTCCTCTCTAGGTCACATGATGTCATTAAAATGCCCCTAAAGGCTCCAACAGCACAAACACAGTCCAGAGGTCCAGTTCAGCGACACGACAGCTGAGGTGAAGCCTCAGACAGGAAGCAGATACCTGTGTCACCATCCACCTATCAGTCAAAGCAGACCACGCCCATAATAATATAAACTATAATCCAGGTGAGGCATAAAAACATTTTCCCTCCATACAGGTGTTATAAAGGAGGAAGTTACCTATAGAGTCCAAACAGTGTGTGTATGAGGCTGTGAACACGTTTGTATTAGCTGCGAAGTTTTAACATGGGAGTCTATGAGGACCGACTCACCGCTGCCTCTGCTGGACGTTAGAGAAACTGCAGGTTTTGATAAAACCCAATCCTAGACTGCCAAGTCATGCACTAGTCATAATATTTTAGATTTACTGGATGAATCCATTTGGTCTTCGGAGGCTTTCTCTGTATTATGCAGAACGTGTACTGTGTCTAGTTCATTGGCTAATTTTTAGATCGGCTTTCCTGGTCATCAGGAAGTGATCTTTTGTGTGACTATATAAAAATATTATTTACGCTTCACTGTTATTATTGTTATTACTGAGATAAGCCCTGGAGACATATTTATGCTTTCTGTTTTATTATGTACTTGAGCCAAAGAGATTAGATGTAAGCAACATGAGGTGAGGCAGGTGGGCTGTTTTAACTTTTAGATTTTTAAACATGCCAAATCTGTGGACTTAATTATGGCCAAACATATTTAAAAAGTGAAGAACTGGAGGTCACTGCTGTGAGCAGTTAGTGTGATGGGTCAGAGGAGTGAACTACTGTACTCTCAACTATTGGAAGTCACCAACAAAAGAAGGAAAGTGTGATTTTGGACACAGCAATTAAAACCCTATAAGACTTTAATCACGACTTTATTGTGCACCGAATGAAGTGGAGAGGAAAGTTCTTACAAACCCGGTCAGTGTGAAACAAGGTCAGACGTGCTCCTGTGGTGAACGAGCTCGTGAACTGAAACGATCGAGGAGCCAAAACACAATTTCTTCTCCTCATTTGAGCTCAGTTAAAAGAGACGGGCTGTGTGCTCTGGCCCGATTCCCTCGACTGTAGCCGTCCTCCAAAAAAATCAATGGAGGAAATTATAAAGCAGAGAAAATTAGACTGAAGACGAGAGGAACAGAGGGAGAGAGACTGATTGGCAAACACGGGGAAAAGGTCGAGTAGGAGACGGAGGAGAGGAAATCAGATCATTCTCCCCGAGTTTAACAAATGAGCTGTCCAACGGTGTGTGTGCTTGTACGTCTGTCTTTGTGAGGACTGTCAGGATGGAAAGCAGGGACATTATGCTTGGTCATTTCTTTTAGGGAGGAACTTTACAGAGCTGTTTGAGATTCAGGTCAGAATCAGGTTCAGGTGAGAGGTAGGACAACCCAGATACAAGTCTTTTTCTTTTTTTCCCGCCTGTCCCGTTTGGCTCTTTTGTCATCAGAATTATTGTCTAAAGGCAAAGAAAGGTGCCCAAAGGATTTACTTTACCAAATGGACCATCCCAGCCTTGCCTTAACGGTCCATTTGATTCACCTTTGCTTTTATTGTTTACTTTATTTTCACTTGCTAAACACGGGACAGACTTGACTGGGGAAAGAAAGAGGGAAAGAAAAAGAGCGTGGAAGAGGGACGGGGATAAAGGGCAAAAAACAAAAAACAACAAAACAAACAGACAAAAAATACAAATATCAATCACCTGGATCACCTGTTGAGAAAGAAAAAAGAGAAAACAAGCAAAAAGAGAGCAATATAATAAACAACATCATCACGATGATCTATGTGAATCTAACAGTAAATATTAAACATTATTGTGCAGCACGTACGATCGACAGCACACAGTGTGCTTTGAGGTAGGAGCCAAAAAGAGTGTAGTTTGTGTGTGTGAGCACCCGTGTGTACACCTGTGAGCATGAGTATTTAAAAGGTTCCTTCATGTAATGATCTGCTAGAGGGTGTGGGGGGGCCACAGCCCCGTCCTCCAGGGCATGAAGCAGGTATGGAGGAGATCAAAACTCCAGACATCCAGAGGCCCCCAGAACACAAGAGACCAAGGAAGACCAACAGAGGGGCAGCTGCGCCACTGTCCCAGAAAGAGCTGAGGAGAGTCCCAGATGAGGGCTCACTCAGCAGCCGCGGAGCAGAAGCCAGGGGGGGTTGCAGTGACGCGCCCGTGAGCTCCGCCGGCAGTCAGCTGTGCCTGAGTGACCGAGCCCCAGGCCCAGAGACCAGGGCAAGGGGGCCCAGGCCCATCCGGACCGGGGCCCAGTTCAGCAGCGCCGCCCGACCCCACTGCAGAGAAAACTGCACCCACCACATCATCCACTCATCTCCCAGACTACACAGAACAATAGACACCCAGGCTGAGTTCTTCCTCCACTTCTCCTATATCTCCTGGAGAGAGCAGACCTCCTGCAAAGATGTAACAGCCTCCCCACCAGTTGATGAGCCCCCCAGGTGGCTCGATGCACTGGCGGCACCTTGCGCCAAGGCTAAGCCCCCATACACCCACCTGCCTACAACCCAGGCAACACACCAACCAGGACCCAAGCCCCCAAGGCGGAGCACCCCCAGAACTCCATGCTCGCCCCGGACCCACCCAGAGGCAGCCAGGCTACCAGGTCAGTAACCAACATCCGTCAGCACAGACCCTCCCCTAGCCCCGCTGCATGCAGCCACGAGGAAACCGTCACCTAAGAGCCAACAGAGCCCTTAATAGGCCGTGACCGCTACCCCGGGTTGAGCCCTCCAAGGAAGATGCTCCTGGGGAATCCCCCGACGCCCCAAGCCTGTCCCTACCACCACACCAATCACAACAGCCAAGGTGGGACCAAACTATGACCCCCCCCCCCACTATGATGGAGCTGATCAAAGGAGCCCAGAGCGATTGATCTGATGTGGTGTCAGAGGCTGTATCAAGACTAATGTAATCTAATAGATCATTTCTATATTGGTTAGAATTAAGATTATTTTTATTTTTCCAGTTCATGAGGACAGTTTTCTTGGCAACTCAGGTAAAAGTTAACTTTAAGAAACAAAGAGTGGCCAAACGACATGGTAACACTACAACATCCACATCGTGAAACAGGGAATTTATTTTTTATAAGCACCTTTAAATCAAAGCTCTTCTGTTCATCTCCTCTGATTTCAGCACCATATTTTGTTATTTTAGCACTACAGCAGCTTTGCATGATTAACAGCTAAAAATAATCCTTCTGTATCTTAATCTGGGCTTCGGTGCTCCTCAGTTCATCCTCTGTGCGAAACGTCCTCCTTTAGAGCTCTCTCCCTCCACACAACTTTCTTCTAATTAACTTCCCCTCATATACATAAAGTTTGGACAGCAGGTGGGCGGGGCATCTGTGCTGATATGTTACCATAGCACAACAGTGTTGTAATGCAGCTGATCTAAGATGCCTCCTGCATTTCACCAGGACATCCGAGGTGTTTTTGGAGATAAAAGTAATGGGGAAACGCTCGAGCTGACAGAGGTCCTACACAGTTAGGAAGGCTGCAAGGCTGGAGAACCACATGCTGTAATTTGCAGGTTTATGAGGCAGGAGAAACTGGTTTATGTTTGCTGGGACCTCTCTGTTCCACTTCCTGTTTAATTTCACGTCACTTGCTGTAAATGTGTCAGGGCACAGATGCAAAAGGATCCCTTAACGCTGCTTTAACAAAACGGCACGTCCACGAGAAGAGAAACCGTAACACTGAGCCTTTAGAGCACATCCACAGTTTGAACATGAGAAACAGCAGAACAGCAGAGTAACTCTCGATTATTAGGATTTGATTTTTATCAGAACACAAACAGCGAAGGAGAAAATACAACGAACGTTATAAACCAAACGGAGTCATTTAAAAGTGATGTGTGTTAGTCAGCGACGTCAGTGCTGTGCATGTGGATGTGTGGGCGGGCTGAGGTGGAGGTGCTGTGGAGTGGAAACCAAACAAAGCAAAAGATAGTGATGCTGTCAGAGATGGAGAGAAAAGAGCGAACCTGAAGCTTTTATACGGGTCGAGCACCGGGCCCCTGCAGGTCCAGCTCAAAGACAGGTAGACACACACACACACACACACACACACACACACACACAGCTGTGGGAGGCAACGCAATGTGTGCTTCCCATCGACCTGTTTACAGTGTGAACACAGTGCATTAATGGAAAACGGCGCTACATTTCAGCACGTTACCAGCTGCACACGCAGCCACGTGAATCCGACAGAGCTGCTCGGGTTTGTGGGTAACAGCACGTCATCTCTTGTGGACAAACAGCGAGAGGCAACAAATCCCCCACCACATTTTTATTAGAAGCTTTCATTAAAAGTGCGGTCACATATTTGAGAACCTGCACGCCATGCAGCACCATGCGAACAGAAACTGCTGTCTGGAACGCTAAAGAAAAGAAGCATGAAGATGGATTTAGAGAAACGTCTCCCACTGAGATGTGACCTTTTTAAAAAATATATTTTTCATTTTGGAAAATTGTTTGTTGGAATAAATATAATAACATCACAACGTTAAACAGAGCTCTCTGCAGTGGTTTTGGGGCCTAGCTAAGTTTAGCCTGGTTGGCCCAGCTCAGAGGTAACTGAGGCAATACTGGCTTATGTAATATATGTGGAGTGGTCCTTTAAATGTGAGGCAGCACAGCAGCTCAGTGGTTATCACTGCTGCAGGAGAGTGCTCCAACCATCAAACCACCAGGCAACAAAGAAAAGCATGTTTCATTAAAAAAATCATTAAATAAAGTTATTTTGATTGTTTGATGATGTCGTGTGATGGACTGCCCAGGGCGTTTCCTGCCTCCTGCCCTGTGTCAGCTGGGATAGGCTGATATAACAGAAGGGTCTGATGACGGCCACCACCTCCCAGCCTTCACAAAGAGCTGAACCAGTGAACCAAACGAGCTCACAGAGACCCTCGCTGCTGATCTTTGTGGCTGTTTGTGTTGACAGAAATCTAACTTTAATTTGTCTTCTTTAAAATAATTTTCGGATTGTAATTGTGTTTTTCTCCTTCTGCGAGGTTGGTTGTGTTTAAATAGAGATCTTTAATTGTCTTTATACTGACAAATGAACCGACGGTGAGTGAAAACGTTTGAAGAGCAAAACCAGAGCACACACTGACTGGGTTCAGAAGGTTAATCTCCAGAGTTTCACTTCCGATTAAATAACAGTTAAAAAAAACAAATCAAACGAGATGAGCGTTGACGTCTGTGAACCCTGAGCTCCCACAACACAACGACACTCGAAATGATTCGTTCGTCACACTCAGCCCGACAAATCTTTCTATTGGCTCATTTATCCCTTTTTTAAAATATAATTTTTTTTCTTTATATAGTTTTTATATCACTGACGGCACGTTAAAGTAACCTAATACATCATGTAGAGTTTTACTTTAACTACAGGTTAGATGGTTCGTGTAACGGTTGCAGGCGTTAACTGCAATAATCAATAAAAATTCAATGCAATCAGAAAACCTGAATCAACCCTGATCTATCTGATACTGACTAATCACTGCCCCCTGAGGTTTTGTGAAGCATGGAGAGAGACAAGAACAACCACCACAAACATCGTGTGACTGTCTAAAGACTCATTCACTTCAGTTTTTCTTTGATTAAATATACAATTATTGCATTTAGTTTTTTTTAAATCTGCTTGAGATTCACCCTCTTCTTCACTTCTCTTCTCTATATGTGAATACTAAATGATTTTACATTAACACAGTTATTTCTGCTCCGAAGCCTCGCGTTGATTCTTTTGGCTCTCATGTAGTTTTTGTCTCAACGCAGCCATGAATGAAATCACACTGGGTTTTATCACTGCACATAGAACTACAAGGTGAAAAACCTTCTGTGATAAATAACTCTTCAACCTAGTGACTGAGCGCTCAAGTGAAAAAATGCTATACAAGAACCTCCCCTACCTCGGATGCGGCCAACGCTCCCTGAGCCTGGACCTACCAGAGGTTTTATCGTAGGGATGGGAATCAATAGGAATTTAGCAATTTTGATTCCATTATCAATATCACTTATTGATTTGATTCCTTACAGATTTCTCTCATCGAGTCACCACCATCACTGTCATGGTCCTGGGTCATGTGACCCAGTATTCTGAGTTCTTGGTGTTTTTGTTATTCCTCTCAGTCTAGTTTCATTTCAGTTTATCTGGTTACATTCTGTCATGTCTGGGTTACAGTTTTAATTCATGATTTATCAAGCTCCCATTTGTCTCATCCCTGTGTGAAGTTTTCTGTGTTTATCTGTCATGTTTCATGTCCACGTTTTCTTTGTTTGTCTAGTTCGAGTCATGTCTGGGTCTCGTTATGTTTCCCGTTTTATTTTGAAGGATCCTTGTGTTTTTTGTTTATTGTATTTAGCTTCACGGCCCCTGTCCTGTCATTATGTTAATTGTTGTCAGCTGTTTTCCCCGTGTGATTCTGCTTCCCCTGATGATTTGTTATGTGTACTTAATCCGTGTGTTTCTGCTCAGTCGTTGTCAGATCCTCTGTTAACCTCACCACAGTTTTCATAGGTTTACTCCATTGTTTCTCTGTTTCTAGTTTACTCAGTGTTCATAGTTTTTCCTACTTTTTCACTGAGTGTCACAGCCTTTTTGTTAACAGTGTTCATAGCCTCCTTAGTTTCCCTAGTTCCTTGTTTTTCTTCTGCAATCAGCCAATAAAGGCTCGCTTTATTTTTGAAACTACGTTTGTCTCCACCATGTCTGCATCTGGGTCTACCTCTTTCCTCACACCGGCGCACCCCGCCGTGACAATCACGAAACAGCATCACTTGGCATCTGTGCAGAACAGTTGCATGCTGCACCCTCAAATGTTTGTGTATGTTGGAGGTGTTTCTGTTATTTTGCTAATTATTACATATGTAGATGTAATAAATATTACATGTATTAATTTTCTTAAAAATAACGCACTAGCTTGGTTAATTACTCCCAGGACAAAGTAATTCATTATGTTACTCTTTACATTACTTTCATGTTACTGTAAAATAGCTGAAACTCACTGACACATAATCACAATGTAACAACATAAACTGAGGCTGCAGCCACACTCCAACTCAAATCCGTATCCTAATGAGCACACGTACAATCTTCGTCTTAGTATTTAGGTATGAACACAAAACTGAAAGCACGTAACAAAGATGGAAACCAGCACAAACAGCGTTTAAAGTGGTCGCCATGGTGATTCTACTGTAGAAACATGAACAGGTAGAAACGCAGCTGCAGCCTGTCTGCTCATCAGTTTGTTACCTGTTGAAGTTCAGGGTCAGTGTTTGTGGGTCGGGGTCAGCAGTGCTTGTTCATAGGGGCTCGACTGATTGTTGGGTTTTCTCTGAATTATTGTAGGTCTTTACTTTGTGATTTGGTCCTATTTGATTGATTGATTGATTTTCCATTTGCACTCACTGTTTCGTATACTTCTACATGATATAATGCTCGTTCAAGGCACATACTGGTATATGCACATTAACAATGAGGAGTAATACAAACACAACATGCATAGAGGATTCCCCGATCTTTAGCATGAATGAGTTGAGCTCCTCCCAGCATTGGTTTGAAATCCCTGCTGTTACTCCAGTTTCCACTTTTCTTTATTCGATTCCTTCTGTTATTATAAAGATTTTTTGATGCTTGTGATTATAGTGAGATGGAAAATGTGGATAAAGAGGACAGTCAGCTGGGAGTCAAACTGGGGGGCTCTGTATCGGAGGTCTCGTCCTAACTCAGCCATGAGATGTCCCAGTTCCCTCATTTTTTTGTCTGTGGAGGAATGGGTGGTCTCTTCATCACCAGCGGTCACTTGACTGGAGCTACAGTGGCAATCTTGGCCTCTGACGGCGGGTGAAGTCGACGGGGGGTTGTAAGTGGCTGTGCTGCTCTGCGTGTGTGACATGAAGTGATTGACAATGATTGGTTGGTTTCATCTGAAGCAGCCCATGTTCTGAGTGATTGCAGCAACAGGCGGACTCAGAGACCTGAATTTTGCCACAGAGGACTGGACCTGCACGACTACGACCAGCATTTCACATGAGGTCACGTATATGACTTTACATATAACACACTCAGTTTGTCATGTATGGTTATCCTGCTTCATCATAAGCTTTGGACATTTTCCATTGTTCTAAAAAAAAGGAAAAGAAAAGAAAGAAAGCGTGGGAATGTACTGCGACTAAAATAACACGAAGACCTTTCTCCTACAAACATCCCCAGAGCTGCTGGTCATGCCTGTGTGTTTATGACATGTCGACAGTTCCTGCTGCTCAGGTAGAAAACAGGACGTCACTGCCGGTTCATCACACCAGCAGCAGCACGCTTATGAAGGGATGGGAGCTCCAGGTGGAAAGGATTAATGTTGGGGTCAAAGTTGAATCTGACTCAGTTCGGGGGGGTTAAAATAATGAGCAAGGCTCAAATGCACCAACAGAAAGCGTGTGGGCAGTTACCAAAGATGACAGGAAGTACAGGTGTTTATATACCTGCTGTGTTCATACACGAACATGACAGACAGTTAACCTCTTACTGTGACACACACACACGATTACCCACGTTCCTTAGCAGCAGAACATCCTGTGACTGCACTGACGAATTCGTCATGTCTGTGAACATGTGATCTGATAATCATGTTCATGGTAATACAGGTGGTTAAAAAAATATAAGAAATATATAAAAATCAAAGGAACACTTTAAATCCAGCATCGAGTCAGTGGAACTTCTTGGACATGGATCTGCTCAGTTAGGCTGTTAGTCAGGACCAGCTGCTTTGGTGGTAATGAAAGCAACAACAGGTGCGTGAGCGGGGCAACAATGAGACCACCCCCAAGCAGGGATGATCTCACAGGTGACTGTTTTCACTAGTTTTGCATTTGTCCAGGGTCAGTGTCCCTACTGGTAGCACAAGGTGATACCTGGACCCTACAGAGGCGGCACTCGGGCTCGACGCTGACTAGTGGACCCTGTGCTCACTGCCCAGCACCGTGGAGCCTGATTGGCATTTGCCAAAGAATACCAGAATCAGCACTGGTAGCCTGAGCTTTCCAGAGACGAGAGCAGGTTCATCCTGAACTCATGTGACAGACGTGAAATGGTCTGGAGACAGCGTGGAGGACGTCATGCTGCCTGTAACATCGTTCAGCACGACTGGTTCAGTGTTGGTCAGTGACGGTCTGGGTGGCATATCCATGGAGGGACACACGACCTCTATGGGCAACGACACCCTACAGCCATCAGGTATCAGGATGAAATCCTTGGACTCACTGTCAGACTCTCGGCTGGTGGAGTCGCTCCTGGGTTCCTGCTGGAGCAAGAACCCAGGAGCGACTGAGACCGGAGTATGGTCCGTTAATTCCCCCCCATCATGCATCATTTTGATCTACGTTGTCTTTGAATTCAGCCTCTGGATGTTGATGTGGCATCTTTTCATTCATTACCCTTATTAGTATAAATAACCAGTATTATTATTTTTCCCCATTAAGATGCCGGAGGAGCGGCTGGCTGGGTGGACGGAGCGTTAACTTTAGCATTCTGTGTTAAATCTGGCAGGTTTTTGGACACATTACCGACCATCGCTCAGACTCTGATACTTGCAAATCAGTAGCATCCAAATAATATCCTAGAATTACACTCATCAAAACTGGAGCTCAGACTTCTCGGATGGTCTGTTGGTACAATGACATGTATAGAAGGAGGAACTATCCATGGAGACCAAAACAGGTTTTCTATCGGCCTGTGAGTGCGTTTACTTCTGCTGTAAAGTCGGCCGTTTTAACACGGGAGTCTATGGGGACTGACTCGCTGAGGGAGCCTCTGGTGGTTGTTAGAGGAACTGCAGGGTTTTGGCACTGTCACATTGACTTCACTTTTAGCAGAAGCTCCATCAATGTTTCATACAGTCTGTATAAATAGGAGCAAATATTAAAAAATACTGACCCATTTCTTGACTTGCCCCGGTTCCAAATCAGTGAATAGGAGACACGACGAGGGACCCCTGCAGTGTGTCTGTAACCGAGCTCCCCTCAGTTTGTGTGAATTTCATGTTTAATAATGTGACTTTTCTCCTTTATGGCGACTTTATATTGGGGTAAAAAACCACGATGTTACGACCGTGTGCACTGAGAGCGGGCGAGGCAGGAACGTAAACAGAGTCCAGACTTTAAATGAGCTCCATTATTCTTTAAAACATTCTGTCCTTGTTCTGCTGTTTCTCCGAGCGTGACTCAGCTCCATTTATCTCTGACAGCTCTGGGACGTTTCAAACCGTTGCTGTCCCAGAAGATCACCTTTATCCCACCATGCATCTCATCCCAACAGATAACAACGCTGTCCAGTGTGGTGCTACCCGAGAGCGAGGCTTTAATGGCCCGCTAATACTCGGATTCTGTTCGTGGACTGAACCGATGGTTTACGCGTCTGTGCTTTCTGCCACTGACACACAGCACTGTAATGTGGGCCTATTCTTTTCATTTCAAACAACGTATTTTTATAGTTTGACTCCAGAGTAGCTTTGCATTATTCATGATTTTTAAAAAATCTTTTTCTACATTATACAGGGCCTTTGTGCAGACCCCAGTTCATCCCTTCTGTGTAATAAGCTGTTTTAAGGCAACTTTTCTGATTGGCTGCCCTTGTAAACAAAAGATTTGAACAACAGGTGAGAAGGACTTCTGTGATAAGCCTCACCATCAGAGGATTTCTGAAAAGCAGAATCAGACCTTGGTGAGGAGCGCTGTGAGGTGTACTGGCCTTTCAAACAGGTCAACCACACCTGCGCTAAATGTTCCAGATTCTGGGAGAAGGTTCACTGAATTCAGCCTGCCGTGATCCGGATGATGGATGAGACGGTCAGAATAACGTAGCGTATGATCCTCTTCCGTCTCTGAATTGTGGGGAGCATAAAGTCCTTTATAGTATAAAGTTTTTTTAAGATCCTTAAACATGTGATTAAAGTTTAAACTGTTGGTCATGGACAGAGCTGATAAAAAGCTGGAGATGACTCGTGACTGATGATGAACAAGGCAGCACGTTGAAGGCACACGAGCCTCAGCCAACGCTGGAAACACAGGCACAGGTCAGATTTCTATTCTGCACCATGTTTCTCTCTTTTAAATTGTTTGTAATGTATCTGGGATTTAAACAGCCATTCAAACCTTTAACATATAAAACCAAACATACCATTAGGAAGAGCTGGAACTGAGCTAATGTTAAAGCTGTTAGGTCAAAACAAGCAGCCCTCGGGTTACTGACTTTAGGGCAGATAGTCTGTAACAGTAAAAGGACACCTGGCCCATATAATCTGATTCATTTCTGAGGGCTTCCTCCATAGACGCTCCACAGACTTCCTCTCTTTCTTCATTCCATTATGAGAAACAGGAGACTGACAGGGAGCGGTTCAACCACAGCCTGAATGCTCGCTGAAGCATCGCTCACACCAACATGTCATATTAATGAAACGCAGTTCAGCTGCATTCTGAATCAAGGACAAGCCTTTACAAGTAGACGTTGGAAGGCCTGATAAGGGTTTGGAGGCAGAAGCTAATTAACGAGTGTTTGAGAGGACTGTTTGTGCCGAATCAAGGGTGGGTTATCAGTTGCCCTGGTGAGCGGGTCCCCTGGTGATTTGCCACAAATTGAGAGAGTGGAGCAATTCCCCAGGAGTTTGGTTTAATTTCTTCTGTCGGAGCGATTCCACTGAACTCCGTTAAGCCTCGACACCATCAGCAAATTAAGTTGCAAAAGAAGCTTAAGGTTTCCAAGCAGGACGAAATGAAAGGCTGGCTCAAATCTTTGACATTGCAAACATTTAAATGAGCTGCAAGGAGTCAAAACAGGGGAGAGCCCCAGTATACATCCATGTCCAACACAGAGGAGGTTCCTCTCCCCCCTCTGATATAACAAACCGGCCACAGGAGATAATAAACCCGGAATAAACTGGAACAAAGGCCCGGAAACTAATCTTAAAACTGGACTTAATGTTTAATCCATTGATAAACCTATTGACTTTGTACAGGGGGGGTCAGAAGGGGCCCAACATTTGCCTCGGGGCATTTCAGGAGGTTAATCCGGCCGTGCTCGGCAGTCTCTTTGTGTCCCAGTGCGCTCTCTAGTTTTCCTTCCCCCCCCCCCCCCCCGCTTTCTGCTCCTGGATTATCATGTAATCCCTGATATTCATCAGCTGGGCAGGTTCAAGGTCATTTCAGTACAGTTCTCCGACTTTGCTCTCTGTGGCTGGATTCTGCAGTAGAAGAAGGTGAGAAGGTCTGAAGATGAGAAGGAGGTTTTACCTAAAATACCACGTCACAGTGACCAAAGAGATCCAATACCAACAAAATAAAAGCATTATTTCATAAAAAAAACCTGTAAACATTGCAAAGAAACCCAGTCACGACGCCTGCATGTTCACTGCCGTACCTCCACCTCCTTCATTTAATACAAAAACACTTGTTGTCATCGACTGTTTTAGCAGAATTCCTCGGGGTACAGAGGAATTGTTCCACACAGGCTTAAAACACATCTGGAGTGTTTTCAACACAGTCGTGCTCATTAAGTGGCGAAAACTCAAGTGTTTGATGGCCGTTAATTACCTGTCTGCTCACCCTTCCATTCCTAAAACTGTCACGTAACCTCCTGTCCTCCTGCTGACTTCCTGCCCGAGGCAAAGTCTTCAGTGTCACAAAGGCGCCTCTTTTTTAACCCAGGTAGATCGCTATAGTAACCTGTTGTGCACACCTGATCTGCTCCGTTCAATCAGCTCCGAGCTGATGCATTTTTAACTGTTTTTTTCCCTGATGATATTTTAAGAATAGTGTAACGCATTTTTGTGACTCTAATGTGCAGCTATGAAAAAGTGCACTGAAAAATACTGACTCACAAATGTGAAGAGTTTCTGCATCATTTCTCTCTTACTTTATTTGCACCACCAGCGTGTTGGTTTTTTTTTTTTACTTATTCAAAATAGGAACTAAAGAAGACGTGAAAAAATAAAGATGAGCTCTATAAAAGCACGGGGGACAAACTTGAAGACACAAAAACCAAAGCAACAAAGACGGAGGAGCAGGTGAGACACAGGTGGAAATGTGAAGATGGAGACAGAAGAACACCGACCACAGGGGAACACAGAGCTGCAGATGCAGGCATCAGAGTCGGGGTTCTGACCCTCGAGCGAGCGTTTCTCTCATCGTCATCTTTGGATTTATAAGATGAAATTCATTGTTGTCGTAATCACGAGCTTACAGAGAAGAAGCACGGCTGAACTTGGTGCTGACAAACAGACACAATCAGTCATACCATTTGCATAAAAGAACAATAAAAAAGAATAGCTCCTATTTCATCATAAATAAATGGGCAATATTCATAATGATAGCAGCTTTAAGTAGTGGAAAAGATGATATAACAGAGGTTTTTCAGACTGTTGCACTGCACTTACGCGCACTCATGCGCTCGTGACTCGTCAGTCACTTAGTAGCTCTGCCGTAAAACATCAGCTGAAAATGAACATCATGTTTTATTCAGTGAGAATTTAAACTAGTGACCGAGACCATAAGCTCACGAGGAAAGTGTTTCAAATCTGCCTCTTCACAAGCTTCCTTTATACATATGACTTATTTTACTTGAATTTCTTTTCCTCGTCTACAGTTTCGTCTTTTTTATGATGTAACCAGTACTCTGTGTAAAGTGTTACAAAGTAACATGTTACTGTTACGTATAACTGTATTGGATACAGTTACTAGGCAAACAGTTATGTCTTTATGTTCTTTCTTCTGCAGGATGTGGAAGTTTGACCAAAGATGAACCCATATTTATTCCTGCACTCACACTACAATCAGCTGACTTCAGTTTCCGAGGGGGGAAATGAAGGCGTGGTTTGCTGTTTCAGAGGAGCGGAGATATGAACTCTGATTTCTATTGTTCAAGAGGACAAGAAGACAAATTGCAAACAGGACACCGACTCTTAGAAAGCGTCTTCAGAGACAGCAGGCCGACACAAAGCGAAGACGTGTGATGTTAACACTGAGCAGCGAGAGCCTTCAGCATGTAACCAAAGCAGCGATGAGCATCAGACCTGCAGCGCTGTGGCCTCCAGTTCTACAGCAGAACAGCTGTCCAGAGTCAAACAGTAAAAGAAAGAGCGTGTGTGTGTGTGTGTGTGTGTGTGTGTGTGTGTGTGTGTGTGTGTGTGTGTGTGTGTGTGTGTGTGTGTGTGTGTGTCTTCTTTAGAATAAAGATTTGTGTCAGTGTGTGACCTCACACTTGTATTGCTTGTTATGGCATAATGTAAGAAGTAGGGTAGCTAAATGCTGCGGGGAGGTAATGTCCTGTGGTGGCGACATTTTCTTGACATCATTTATTTGACCTGCTGTTTTTGGACTTTTAGGTTAATTTGAATCTCATTTTAATTATTTAATAATTTGTCTGTTTAGGAAAATCTGTCAAATCAAATATGGAGGGAGCCACCGGGGTGACCCTTGAGAATCTTCAGGAGCTGAAAGCAGCTTAAATGACTGTAAATTGCTTTTCACCATATGCTGTTTGCTTTGTTTTATTACAGTTTTATGATTTTGCTTCTCAGTCATCTGTGAAGCACTTTGAGCTGCAGTCACCTGCATGAAAAGTGAAATACACTCATGATTGACTGATTGATTTTTGTTTCTCCCACAGTCTACATGCGAACACAGGAGTCGCCCCCTGGTGGTCATCAGCAACAATGCAGGTTTATGGGACTTCTGCACCTCACTACAGCTAGCCACATGCCCATCTTTTATATACAGTCTAGGCAGCGTTCAGTTGGACTTTGTTGGGAAAAAACCTCCAAAGGTTTTGTTGAGCTAACAGAGAGGCCCTGACTTTGCTGAACTGCTGCTGTTGTACATGCAGGTTTGTGTGTCTTCTCCCTCCCATGTTTTTACAGCGCACAGCTGCTTGCATACTTGCTCGTGGCTCTTCTGTATAAACTGGATTTTACTGAAAAGCTTTTGTTTAAGTGTAGCGAAAGCCTGATTGTTAAAGTTTGTGCAGGCTGGCGTCCAAACGCAGAGAGGATTAATAAAATGGACAGAAGATAAAACACAGAGCCTTAGTGTGTGTGTGTGTGTGTGTGTGTGTGTGTGTGTGTCTGTGTGTGTGTGTGTGTGTGTGTCACAAATGCAGTCACACACACAGGAAAACACACACTATTATGTCATTGATGATTTGCATTGCTGCTTTACAAGAAGCAAGTGGTTTCAGTCCAGATCTAATAACCAGAGCAACAGGCGCTCTGAAGGTGACATGCACGCTGCTATAATGTGACCGCCGTGTAATAAACGATTGGTAGGTTTGAGGAATGAGGCTCCCGATCAGCTGGTTATACGGTTTAAAAGTAAAAGCCAAAAAATAGCTCAAAGCTATTTCTGCCTCACCCCTCCCTTTCACCCTGGGGGGGGGGGGGGGGGGGGTCTTTCTCTAAGGCAGGGCCAGACTGAACCTATTATCATAACATAACCTTTGTTTTGGGTCTTTATTGATGGACACAGTGGAAATACAGGAAGCACACCCAGGCAGATGAGGGGACTGGCAGTAGCGCGCATGTGTTACCCTCCTTTAATATCTGGTTGAACAGATTGCTCCGGCAACCTTTTGTAGGAGGTGACAGAGCTGTCGCATTGTACACACACACACACACACACACACACACACACACACACACACACACAAACCTGTGGTTTTTCACCACAGGTTTGTGTGTAGGAGCTCTGTCACGGCTGTTTTCAGCAAACTAAAAAGCAACCCTGACTTTAAAACATGACATTTTTACACAGCTTTACTGCAAATTACATCTGGAGGGAACATATTTTCTCTCTTTCTAATATATTTACTGTTGAAGGGACCGAAAGAGTTCACCTAAGCAGGTGGGTGAGGTTGAAAAAAATATACCAGACAGGCTTTTTATCCAGTAGATTAAAGCGCCCCTGGTTTCTTTTAAATTTGTCTTTTATTGACTTCCAACTTTCATTTTCATTTGTTGTCTTCAGGTTTAGAAGAAGAACTTAATGTTTCACAGCATTGTTGGTTTGTTTTTTTCCACAAACCATTAAATTAATATATATGTACACACACACACGAGTAACATAAACTGTGTGAGTGCATGTAATCTCTGTGCATTCCCTTTTAGGTCAGATGATGTCATTAAAAAGGTTCAGACAGCACAAACATGGTCCAGAGGTCCAGTTCAGCGACTCCAGTTAGCTGAGGTGAAGCCTTGCAGACAGCTACCAGCTACAGCCACGAATAGGCCACGCCCCTTATAATGCTAACAGGTGTTATGAAGGAGGAAATAATCCACACAGAGCAAACAGTTTGTGTATCAGGCTGTAAACATGTTCATTTCTGCTGGAAAGCTTTAACATGGGAGTCTATGGGGACTGACTCGCTGCTGCCTCTGCTGGTCGTTAGAGGAACTGCAGCTTTTCATCATTTGTTTTTTACCACCTGGAATTTGTGACATTTAGTTTTGAGTATCTGAACAAAAACAGGGACTAACTCTGCGTATGTCCCTCCAGGAATAGAAAATAAGAACATAGTCGTCTGTGGTGTCAGTCATCAGGCGTCTAATCAAGCTTTATATTATTTTCTAGAAGGCCTGCAGAACGCATGTACAGTAGGGTCCCGTTGTAGTGCAGCAGCACCAAATTGGAGTCTACAGAGTGTGTACATGAAATTGAATCCACTTGCATGTAGATGTGAGAAGCACAGCTCTGGCTAATAAAGAGGCTGTGCAGTAGACCCGCTGCTCTGATCAGAATGGATGCAGCGCGCTTTCTTTTTTCTCTTGGTTACATCAGACTTACTGTTGCAGCTGAGAGTTTTTGCTGCTTCTGTTCCATCAGTGTTTGTGATTTGTGCCAGAGGGCTGCACGCTCTCATTCTGACCTGTGATGGAGTCACACAGACTTGCTGTAAGTTTAAATCCTGCAGGGTGAATTATCCGGTCCGACCTCAGAGCTGTGGAGCTGTTAGTGACTCAAAAAGATCCTGAAGATTAAATGGTTAAACTTTTACACGCGTCTCTTTCTTTTACCTCTTCGTGTCTCTCACATCAGACAAAACCGCCCCAAACTTCTTCCAGCACATTCAGCCTGTCTGTGTTTTACAGTGCATCGGCGAGAAGGGCTGGAGATGGGAGGGTGTGAGAAGAGGAAGAGGAGGATGGGGGGGAGGGGGGAGGAGGACGGTCCTGCTGTCAAACACAGATGAAAATCCAGCGGCAGGTTTCAGGAGGACACCGCCGTTAGGTAATCGCATTTATCGTCTCCTCGGAAGCGGCGGGGGCGGGGGTCAGCGGACACCGAGCGCCGAGCTGCGCACAAAGAAATCCGTTTCATTCCGTTCCCTCCAACTCCGGAGCTGCTGGAGAGGCGACGTGTGCGTGTAGCCCGGTGACGGTGCACGGACACACACCGAGCCCAAACTTCAGACTGGATTCAGAAACTGGAGCCGGAGCAGCGCCTGTGCCTCGTAATTGGCGCAGTTACGCGGACGGTTGTGCGCCAGTCTCAGTGGCCGAGGAGCGTCTTCTAGAGAACATGAACGGGACACGTTAAAGAGCCGAGGCGGCTCGTCTCCGCGCTGAAAGGTGAGTGAATCACACCTGGCCTGTACGGAACTTTGGCCGGGGTGTAGTTCAGGGTCCGTCCCTCATTTCTGTGTCAAGTTCAGGCTGAACTTTAATTTCAAAAATTGAGTTTGAATCTCAGATCTTAAGCGAGAAAGTGGCTCAGCTCGCATTTTAATAAAAAATATGAGCTGACAGCTGGTTTCAGGTCGGAGAGGCTGAGGAAAGCTTTAGACTGTAGCTAAAAGATGGAGGACTCTACAGTCACATCATCCCCTGGTATCTGGCTTCAACATTTTAAACAAAACTTGGACTGCAGCCATGATGTTTTTGATTATCTTATTTACATATAGCTTTTTTTTTTTTTTTAATTACTTTATGTGTTTCTTTCTTTTCTTTGGAGTGCTAGCTAGTTTGGTTCAGGCATCACACAGACACAGATGTCTGGTAATTACTGCTGAGTAAGAATTAAAATCAAACCTAAAAACCAGAGCTCAACCTTCTTGGATGGTCTGTTAGTGCAGTGACTTCACAGCAGCCATATTATTGGTCACATGATGTCAAAATGCTCCAACAGCAAAAAAAAAGTGGTCCAGAGGTCCAGTTCAGGTGAAGCTAGCAAACAGCTAGCAGCTACAGCCGCCTGTGTCACCGTCCACCTGTCATTCAAGAAGCCACGCCCCCAATGATGCAAACTTTAAGCCTTAATAAGCTTTAAACAGGTGAGTTATAAAAATGTTCTCCCCTGTACAGGTGCTATGAAGGAGGAAATGATATTTTGAGACAACACAATTTTTGTAGTTTTGCTTTTAACATGGCCTCACTCCTGAAACCTCTTGTTGATATTAGAGGCGCTACATTAGCACAGCATAAATGAAGACTGGGCTGGAACGCTGAAGGCTTTGAAACATGTTCAGCTTTTGCAGGAGTGTACAGAGGATCTGTTTGCACTCATACTACCATTAAATGTCAGTTTTTCACCAAATTATGTTTTTTAAATAAACCTCCTGTTCATTAGAAACACCCACACACACACCCACACACACACACACACACACACACACACACACACACACACACACACACACACACTGCACTGTTTTGTAGATTTAACAGTAAACGGATTAAAATGACTTTCTCCCTCCGTCACTCTATACTTAAACAAGTTTTAATGATTTTTCCCAATTTTATATTTCTTAATTATAAAGTATTGAGATTCTCTGCTGTGGCTCCAAATTGAGCTGCGTGCATCCTGCTCACTTTAATAATCCCTGACGTGTGCCTGAAATTGGGATCATAGATCATAGAGAGCAGCATGGCACTCAAACAGAATGTAGGACAGAGCCATCAGCAACACAAACCAGGAAGTGGACTGGCTCTACTCTACCTGATCACAGAGTGCCTTACACACCACGTCTTGCACATCCATTCACACACGCACGGTTTTCCTTTGTGTAACTGCTTTGTGTCTAACAAGAAAGCTTCAGAGGTGGCTGCTTTTGCAGGAACGATGTAGACAAGAGTCCATAAGGGGAGTCAGCATGGGATTTTATTTGAAATTACAACATCATTGTATTTACTTACAAATATTTAAAGGTACATACACTAAAATAAGGAGGTAACAAGTCGGTTTTTAACAGAAAATGAAAGAAATGTGATGTAAATAAACTTTAGTACTGTGTAAGTAATTTAAAGTGGTTTCATTTATTAAGTAATTTAATGGGAATTCTGCAGAAAATCAAAGAATATTCTCTGATCTTGTGTTGTAAACATGGGGTAATTTTTGGGACATTGTATTATTAAACTGTCCTTTTATTTAAACACTATAAATATTTTCCTTTATTAACTTGTATGAAAAAATAAATATCTAAATCTGTAGCACAGCATGCTTACAACATGAAAGGGGAAATTTTGTTTGTTTTGCTTCACAATTACCACAAAATTGATGCAGTACTTAAATGACTCCTCCTTTCCTGTAAACTTTAAATTATTCATGCATTACTTAAATGTACTTACAGCATGACTTACAACTTAAGTGTGGTTCGCTGTCACGAGAAGTGAGGATCTCAGTCTTTTATAGCTCCCACTGAGCGACCTGTCAAACCCACGTTGCTTTCATACGAGCAGATTCTATATTCATCTTGTCGACATCAGGCCGAGGTGAAACTACTTGCTGCTCGAACCTGTAGAGCTGAAAGAGCTTCTTTGGTGATTCTCAGGCATTTTCTACTCTCTGGGTTCGTTCACGCCATCACTGTGTCTCACCGTCGAGTCACACAAATTGAGGCGTAAACTGGTGTGAAGAAACTGTGCAGGGTGTCGAGGCTAAAACGGGGAGTGTTGAGAGCTTCTTCCCCTTTCAGTCAATTTTCTATTTTACTGAAAAAGACACATGAACTAATGTAGACTCATTGATTTGTTCTTTAATGACTGGCATGGAAGAATTATTACAGCTGTATATATTGTCAGATTTGACACCTGAAGCCCAGATAGTTTAATACAGCACATCAGGATCAGTGTCTGATTTATTCAACAAAAAGCTTCATTTTTTTATCGTTGTCCTCGTTGTCTTGTTTCATCAGCAGGTTGGCTCAGCCTCTGGTCTAAATGATCATATAACACGGAAGAGCAGAAAACATATGGAAACTGGATGAGCTGTTCTTATAGGGTTTCAGGGTGAGCACAATTCTTATCTTAGCTACGTCTAGGTAAGCATGGTAATGTAAATGGTAAATGGCCTGTATTTGTATAGCGCTTTTACTTAGTCCCTAAGGACCCAAAGCGCTTTACTCCACAATCAGTCATTCACGAAAACAGAATTTTTTAAAATTTAACTGAGTTAGAAGTTAGCTCGCTAGTTTCCACCTAAGCATGATATAGCATGTTCTGACCGAGAGATTTCTGAAACAAATTCAAACGTACAGCTCTGTTATCACTTCCAACATAAATGAAGACAGAAAACTAAACAGCAGTGACGTTTGTAGGGTTACTGAAGTTGGGCTAGCTGCTATATAATGATGTGCTACGTGATCGCTAGCAACACAGCTAGCTTGTTAGCATAGCATAAACACAGTGAAGCTGGAGGATGAACGCTAACTTTATTCCACTCAATAAAAGTTAACGTGAGGGATCCCGATGGTTAGGGACAAATGCAATCGCATGGCAGGATGCTGTAAAAGGACCAAACTTCAGTCAGGAGAACAACTGAGATAATCCATCCACAATACGAGGTTAGTCATTCATATACTGCTGCATGGGCTGGAGTTACATTGTAAGGTTTTAAACACTGAGCTTTAAATTTAACAGTGGTAATAAAAACTGAGAGAGGCCGACAGTCATCACTGACTGTTTTTAGGGGCTTGTTGAGATTAAAAAGAACAAGATACAAAGCATTAAAACATGTTAAAATCACAACAGCTTTAATAAACAGAGTAGTTTGGACCTGGAAGCAGGGTTCATCACGTCATCACTTAAAAACTGGATAGCTTTGTCTTTTAGCATTAGCCTAGCTGAAAATCCTGCTTTGTATTTGACTTGAGAGTCGACTTTAGGTTTTCAGCTGTTGTTGATCCAAACTCTGCATTCTTTCTAAAGAACAGAAAAAACCTTTAATACTGAATAAAGAAAGAAAACTTTGTCACCCTGCGAACCTCACTCCCGAGTGGAGAATAAACGTTCGGACACAGCAGGTGGGTGGGGTTTTTTTGACCATATTTGGGATATCCCCTCACCAGCATCATCAAAGAAGCTCCTAGAATAGAAGGAATTGTCTGAATCTGGGTATTTATTTGTACCTACACATTTCATTATTTGAAAATCAGTTTTTATTATGACTGTTCAACACATGCACAGGAGATATGAAAGGAAATAAGAAAAAATAACACAATAAGTTCACTTCAGAATCCATCACCAAATTCATAGCAGACTAATAATGATTGCCACTGAGTCTGACATTCAGTATTTTAGAAGATACTCATCAAATTGGGTGATATTCATGGTCCTGTGCTTCACTGAGGGTTGTTGTTCTCCTGGCAGCGACTGCAGCGATCCGAACTCTTTTTCCTGGCACGCTGATTTGTTTTGATCAGACTCATTACAGAAGATGAGGCTTCGCACAAATATGCGAGAGGCCTCATCTTCTCTCTCCGCGTTTCGGGCTGCTTTGCTGCTGTGGCTCAATATGTCTGTTCAGTGTTGTCTGTGATTAAACACATCAGAAACCGGCGTCCTGCTCACATCCCATTTACTGCTCTTTGTTTCTTGATGGTATCTGACAGGTTATGACAGCGAGAGCTCGCTTTGAAAACTGCAATACTGACTCTGATGTCACGTCAAGCTTCAAGCCAAAACTTCTTAATCATTCTGAATTTGGATGTTTAACACCGATGTAGCAGTTAATTGAATGTGTCAGACAACATTTCCTAATAGTTTTATGTTGTGGGTACGAGTGGGGAACATTAAGGAAGATATTTTAGTCTTCTCTGCAAAAAAGGATGATTGATTTGGAGTAACTTTAAAACATGAACATGAAAAGTCTCGATAAGTGACGTAAAAGGACTTGGATTTGATATCAGTAGGAGGTCTGGGACACTTCCTTCACTACATGTTGGTCCCTATTGAGCCCCTTGGAGCCAAACAAGTTTGAATTAATGGAAGATTTCAACAGACTGAATCTGTCTTTTTGCTTCCCTACAGTTTCAGTGGAGCTTCTGTAAAACTGCGGTCAGTCGGACATAATAAAATCTCATCCATCCCGTCACACATCCAGCTGCCAGCATGCCCATCATCAGCAATGCCAACCACGACTTCAGCACCTACTCCATCAGCAGCGACGACAGCAGCCTCGACCGCTTCTTCACCGAGATCCCGGAGACCGAGACCCTCAAAGGCGTTTACTTCCAGCGCGCCCAGCTGCTGCGCGACCCGAAGGCCTCATACGTGGTCGACCGCACCTTGCAGGTTCTGATCAATGTCGGCGGCAACCGCTACACCTTCCCCTGGAGCACCCTGGAGCAGTTTCCTCAGAGTCGTCTGGGTCGCCTGCGCTTCTGCACCACCCCCGAGGAGATCGCACGACTCTGCGACGACTACGACGAAACCTGCCAGGAGTTCTTCTTCGACCGAAACCCAACAGCCTTTAGGGTCATCCTCAACTTCCTGGCGGCAGGCAAACTGCGTCTGCTCCGGGAGTTATGTGCCGTTTCGCTGCACGACGAGCTCGACTACTGGGGCGTGGACCCCGGACATATGGAGCGCTGCTGCCGCCGTCGCATGATGGCCCGGGTGGAGGAGGTGGCGGAGCGGGAGCGTAAGGAGGAAGAGTGGAGGCAGAAGAGGATGATGCTGAAGAAGAGCAGCACACAGACGGAAAAGGGCTATCGCAGACTGATCGTGGTGCTGCGCGATATGGTGGAGAACCCTCACTCCGGCCTGGCCGGGAAGATGTTCGCCTGCCTCTCCATCGTCATGGTGATGGTCACCGTCATCAGTCTGTGCATCAGCACCATGCCAGACCTCCGAGATGAGGAGACGAAGGTGGGTACAGAGCTTACAGAATTTATAAAACAGCCTGTGGAATCAGTTTGAAATGCATAAAACGTTTTAAATATGGGTTTAAATAAAAAAGAAATTTCTGGGATCGGGCTGAATGTTGAACCTGACGTCTGCATCTGGGGCCACTGTGTCACGGTCCTGGGTCGTTTAACCCAGCGTTTCATTGTATTTTGATATTCATTGTTTATGTTTTGGTTCTTTTAGTCTTCTTTAGCTCCTCGGTTGCCTAGTTATAGTTCTGTGCTCATTTAGACTCCTTGTGTCATCTTCCCCCGTTCCCATAGTTTCCCAAGTTCCCCTTGTTGTTGGGCGTGTCTTACCTGTCATGTTATGTCTGCATGGTTCCTGTTGTCAACTTCAGGTCACATCTGAATCCCATCATGCTTCCTATTTATTTTGAAGGTCTTGTTGTCTTGTTCTATGTGCCTAGTTTACACTTCCCTTGTGGCGTCATTATGATTTGTTTGTGTCAGCTGTTTCCCAGTGTGTGGCCACTTCCCTTGATCTCCCCTTGTTTGTATTTAGTCTGTGTGTTTCCGTTCAGTCAGTGTCAGGTTGTCTGTATGTACCCCCATGTCATCCTAGCCAAGGTTATAGTCATAGTTTAAAGTCATATGTGTGGTATCCACGGAAACCTCTAAATCTCTGCTCAAATCTCAGGTAAACCATTTCTAAAACCACCAAACAAAGCGAAGATGCCAAACAGTTACGCGGTTTTCTGGACTTAAATTTGACCCAGAGCATATTTTCAAAGGTGTTATGTGCTATAAAACACTTTAAAAAATGAGGCAAGGGAAATAAAAAATCTAACTTTTCTATGTTTGAGTCACAGTAACTTTGAAATAGTAACATCTGCAGTACTACTTACACCTCTGATGAAATCTCACAAGTATTCACTTTATTTTGATACCAAGATTGGTTACACAGAATTTATAATTGCAGAGAAATACAATGAATTTCCTTTTTGAACAGGAAACTTAACAGGTTAAACACATGGAAGTGTGTAAGACTTCTTTCTAACGGTCAGCAGCATCACAGACTCACCCAGTTTGTTCCTCTTCACACATTCGGGCTAATTGCAGAGTTCAGCAGTGCACAGCAATGCTAGCTCACACTCTATATAGCACGTAGCACTGTAGCTGCGCTCACCGCTAAACTGGAGTCTGGAAGGGGATTTTTCTGAAATATCTAAATTAAAACATGTAAATATTATTCAGGACTGTAACCACACAGGTGCCAATTAACCAGGAAAGGTTATAGGAAAGAGGAAAACTGGCTAACCAGTAGAGGCCTTTTAAAGGGATTCATGGTGGTAAAGAAGGGGTTGGCGTGACAGAGGATGCTGGGATAGGGTGAGATGGAGGCAGGTGATGTGTTTTGGTGATCACTGCAGGGAGCAGGTGACAGAAGAAGAAGTTTGTGTGAATGTGTAAATGTTGTGATGTGTGATCGTGTTGCTACCTCTACAGAGCTGCACATGGCGCATAACTGCTTTCTGTTCCTCACCAAAGAGTCTTTGCATCTAAACTTAACAACTGAAGCTTTCAGATGGTCCAAGAACAGCGTGCACTCCAGCGGTGGTACGGTTTGTGCGCTCGTGTGGACAGTAAACAGTCCTACATGATGATTTTCATGGTACATTGTTAGTTTATGATGACTGCTTTGTTGGAGGACTTCTTGTAAAAAAGATGATCTAATGCAGAAAATGGTGCTGAAGAGGAGACCTGGTGATGCTGGTTAGAGCCGGTTGTTGCTATAAAGCTCTTGTTTACTTCCTGACTTACAGTTTTATGTGTTGCAGAGATGAAAACATCATTTCTGCTGTAGTTGGCTCTCTGGGTCGTTCCCCTCAGTGGCGGAGCCGTTAGCGAAGGATGATTTTTAGCTGGAAATTTAATGAAAGTAATGAAAACTTCACAGAGCAGACTGTGTGTTGACTGAGAAACATTTCCACCACAACACTAAATATTTCATCCTATTAACGTCGGCTCACGTAGCTGTGATGCAAAGTGGGGCTGATTGTGATTAACTGACAGGTAAACTGATGCCGACAGAGCTGCAGATTTTGTTCTCTCTCACTGTGATATTTACAGACAGAAGTTTCTAGAAAAAACAAGAAAGCTCGCAGTGATAAACACGCTGCACGGTACCTGCACCCAGCAGCAGACAGGAGAGTGGAGATGTGACTACAGATGAACGTGCGATGTGTGGGCTGGATGTGTAAAAGCAGCTATTAGCTAACACATTAATCACATCACAGTAATATAACAGTATTTACATGTACATGTACAGTCTAACTGCACATTTGATCCCTGAGATATTTTAATATAAGAAAAAGAACAGATGCAACAGTTTATCCCACAGTTTCAGTGATACAGAAACGCTGATTTAATTTGAAATTTTTATAAATAATTGTTTGTGCAGAAAATCCAGTGATTCTAAGACTTATATATATATATTTTTTACTATGACCCTACTGTAAAAATATACATTTGGATGGCAGATAATTAAAAAAGCTTTCTGATATATCGTTTATCTATTAGTTGTTTGTTTTGGTGTGTTCTGAATGGCCATGGAGATTTTTTTTATCAGTAGGAAAAGCTGTAAAACTTATGAAAAGCTTAAAGTGGAACATTTTTGTCCTTTACATTTTCCAAATCCATCCAGTGGTCCTGATTCTGGCCCCTGGGCCTTATGTTTGCCAACCCAACTCAGTATGAGACAAAGGCATCCACAGAAAAGTCCAAGAATACAGATATGGAGAATAAATCCTCTGTAATTACAAATAGGTGCGGTTATAAATCAGTGTAACTTCAGTGATGGAAAGAGCGATGACAGTAAAAAGACAAATTAAAGCACATTAATGGGGCTCAGGCGTGGATTGAAAAGCAGCTTCTGTCAGCGTGACTGTTTGCTGGTTGTTTTCTGCCGGCGGTCTGAGGTAAGATAAGATAAGATAAGATAACCTTTATTAGTCCCACACGTGGGAAATTTGTTTTGTCACAGCAGGAAGTGGACAGTGCAAAAGTTATGAGGCAAAAATTAGAATACAATAAGAATAAATACAGTACACAGCTGTACAGAATAGAATAAAATAAAATACTATATACAGTAGAATAAAATAAAATAAATATACAATAAGATAAAAATAGAATACAAATACAAATACTATATACAACTGAGTAAAAATACAACGATGACAGAAAGGATTATTGCACTTGGTATTATTGCATATGTATGGATGTGTGTGCTTGATCAGTTAAAGTCTTTATTATGGAGTCTGACAGCAGTGGGGAGGAAAGACCTGCGAAATCTCTCCGTCCCACACCGTGGGTGCCGCAGTCTCCCACTGGAGACTAACCAAAGGAGACAGCGTGCAGAGCTGACTGCTGTTGTCAGTGTAAAGAGTCTGAATTTGGCTTTTGTGAGCTGGAGACAATAAATCGATTCCTCCCGAACGTTTTTGCAGTCGGTCGGACTAATCGAGCCGACAGAAAATCAAAGTGTGGACGTGAGCGCTAAAAGAAGCTGAAAGTTCTGAATCTGGCCGACCTGTAAGGTGGATGGTGCTGCTGCAGAGATAATCGTGCTAACGCTAGCTTACAGAAAATGCAGTGTTTTCATTTAATGTTAATTATCAGGAGTCATGGTTTGAGAAAAAAATAAGATCTGACGGATTTGCTTTTCAAAAACAAAATTTCACCTTATATCTCTACAACTAATCAGCGCAGGCCAAATTCTAAAGACACCACTCAATGAAATTAGTAAATTAGCATAAAGCACTATGTTGACACAGTTTACAGCAGCCTCATATTTTATCCTTTGACTCCACTAGAGAAGTTTTGTATGATTTACAGATAGAGATAGCCCTTATTTAGCTCCTCCCACTTCCAGGCCACCCTTTAAGACCACTTTCTTTTGATTGGATACTCTCTATGACATCATGTAGAACCAGAAGTAGAAAAAAACTGTGGTAAACTAAGTGATTCCGGTTCACATGGATTACTTGTGCATACACTGTCCTCGTTATCTGGTCATGTTTGTTATGCACATCATGGCTGGAACAGGATAGAAGAAGATCTGATGGCGTAAAACAGGAGAAAGCAGAATGGAAGCAGGAAAATCGTTTTTACTAAGCTTTCACCAAGTAGCAGGCAGAAAGTTCAGGTGAGGTTCACCATCCTTTCCTGAATCTTACCTCCCTCACAAATAATTCACCTGTTTCCAGGAGTAGTATTTTATCAGGGAGCACAGAGTTCTAGATTAAAAATATAAATTTTAATGCTTGATGGAAGCTGCCCGACGGCGTCTTCTCGTCAGAAGTCGTTCACATTATGTGCAGTTAGAAAAGCCCGTGTTCTTCCAGGTTGTAATTTTCACTTTTCTTTTTGTCGCTCTGGTATTTGTGGACAGTTCTTCATTCGGGCGTCTTTCTTTCTCATTTTTTTGTCATCATTCTGTCATCTGTTAAAATCACACTGGAATAAAAATGGATTTTTTCCCTGAGGCGACGCATACTTCTTATTACAACAGACACTTTTCTTTAGCATTCACCTCCAGAGAAATCAATGTAAGTGCTCTGCAGCTTTTAAATGTTTTCCAATTTCTCGCTTTGTGCAGGCAGACGTGGAATTAAAGTGATGGTAAGGAAAACCGAGAGGCCGTTTGCCTTTGGCACGGCGAGAGGCAGCGGGCCTCGCAGGTCACTGTTTTCTGAGGCTATCTGAGCATCAAGTGTGAAATCGATGGAGCGACACTTTATATTTGCTCCGTGTTTCTGTCCCCGTCTGCAGGGCGAGTGCTCCCAGAAGTGTCACAACATGTTCGTGGTGGAGTCCATCTGCGTGGCCTGGTTCACCTTGGAGTTTGTGCTCCGATTTATCAACGCCCAGAGCAAGCTGGCCTTCGCCCGCGGCCCGCTCAACATCATCGACGCCGTTGCCATCCTGCCGTACTACGTGTCCCTGGTGGTCGACATCAAAGACGAGTCGCACGAGGATGTCATCATGGGGGCCGGCAGAGGCTACCTGGACAAACTGAGCCTGATCCTTCGCCTGCTGCGAGCCCTGCGGATCCTCTACGTGATGCGGCTGGCTCGCCACTCTCTGGGCCTGCAGACGCTCGGGGTGACCATGCAGCGCAGCATGAGAGAGTTCGGCCTCCTGCTGCTGTTCGTCTGCGTGGCCGTGACCCTCTTCTCACCACTGGTTCATCTAGCCGAGAGCGAGCTGGCGCCATTTGCCGCCACGCACCCCCACCACAGCTTCAGCAGCATCCCGGCCTCCTACTGGTGGGCCATCATCTCCATGACCACCGTGGGCTACGGCGACATGGTGCCGCGCAGCATCCCCGGACAGATAGTGGCGCTGACGAGTATCCTGAGCGGCATCCTCATCATGGCGTTCCCGGCCACCTCCATCTTCCACACCTTCTCCCGCTCATATCAGGAGCTCAAGCAGGAGTACAAGCGGGTGTGGAAGGAGGAGCGGGACGAGGAAATAGCCGCCGAGTCGGGGAAGAGCTGCTCCAAGGATGATTCTTCACTAGATGAGCTCAAATCCGTGTCGAAGAATGGGAACGACGGGATGAAGTCGAGCAAGACTCCCACGCTTCCGTCTGCAGCGTTCTGATGGAGGTCATGTGACACTTTTGGTTCATTATGTGTTAAAAACTTTCTCCTTCCCGTACATTAAAACTCTGGAGCAATTGTGCGATGAACAAAATAATATTCCGCGCTCTAGATTCATGTTTCCATCAAAGTGTGTCCCCAACTTATCAGGTTGTAGTCGCCTCTTAACTTCCACCAGGTCACTGAGGTTTGTTTACATCAATCTGATCTTGATCCTGATTTTGGCTCCTCCAATAAAAAGGAAATCGAGCGCTCCCTAAATCAGCGTCTGCCCACCTGCCTGCGTGAGCCAATCGCAGCTGTCCCCTGCATTGTGCCGCCAGCTCCACTGATTAACCAAGAAGATGTTATGCAAAGAGTGCAGGAGAGCTGCGTCTGCACCATAAAGCAACACAAATAACCCGAGAACACCCAGAACTGTAGAGTAACAATCACCCAACATCAGCTCAGACGTCCATGACAGCGAGGCTGTGCAGCATCCACTCACAGAGAAACACTCAAATCGCATTTCACGTGGTCAAAGATAAGTGCCGACTAACCACGGTGAGTAATGAGAGCTTCAGGAAAATGGTCAGCTTACTGGCAAAACATCTGTTGTTACCTCATGCAGTTGTTTTTCAAAGCAGCAAAACGTCGCTCGTGCAGGAACAACAAACACAGACTTTAGATCTTCCTTCTAGGAGATGAACGAACACTTGATTCATCTGCAGATATTCATTTATAAAGAATAACTACAGGAATGTTGCATTATGTAAAAGTGGAAACAGCACCCTGCTGATTTAAATTTCTGCAAAGTTTTGCGAAAAAATGTTATGAATTTATTTTATTTTGGTGCAAATATTTGTACAGATGTGAAACCATCGAAAAATCCGTGAACGATTGTAACAAATAATCAAAATAACGGCTTAAACCGCGCAGCCGCGCTGAACATTCATCACTTTTTATGGAGTTTTAAAAATTTTAGGGAAAAAACAATACAAAAGGAATATAACATCTTCTGGTTTTTCCTGCAGCTAAAACAAAGTCCGACTGTAACTCTGCACACGTCACTGCTGACCTGGTGGATGTTAGAGGTTCAAGTGTCCTGTTTCCAGCCGTGTTTGTTTTTAATGACGAGCTCGGCGTATGTAAAGTAATCCCTGTGCACCGCTGTGCTCTACACGCTCCGTTTATCGCAGGTTTGTCTATCGTTGGCTCTCTGTGATGTCAAGTGGATCTCCTTATATGGTCATCTCCAGTCCACAGCCCTGGCTGTGAGTGCAGAACCACCCCATGCTCAAACCTTTGTGTCTGTGAGCCACTCAGAAGATTGCTTTAAAAGGGGGAGGAGCTATAAGAGTTCAACGCTCAGTAAGATATGAAAGCGTTGTTTGGTATCGTGAGTCAGAGCAAAAGCAGGGAGCTGGAAATGAGTCGTTCCCAAAGCCTTTTCCGAACGTTGAACTCTCCCTTTGTTTTCTGAGGAGCTCCAAACTGTGGTCTTAATAATCTTACTCCTCTCTGTGGCTGCTAGGAGACACTGTGTCTGTAGTAATACACTATTTTTGTACACACACACACACACACACACAGTGCACCAATCCAATTACAGTATGATTGTCTGGAGAGCATCAGTGTAATGGAAGATCACATTTCTTCCTCTTGGTTCTTTCAGTTTTAATCAGATAACTGAAAGAAGATTCTCAGCATCGTCTTTTCTTCCCGTTTGCTTTCGGACTGTGACGCTGACCCGGCTCTCGAGTTTCGGGATGTTGGAGTGTCCTCGAATGGACCATCGGCGCTCGCAGAAGCCGGTGATGAAAACTTCACTGTGATGGATTGCACAGCACAGACGCCGTCACGTCTCGGAGAGGATTTTTCAGAGGGAGTCGATGGCAGCCTGGAGGGAAGAAAGTCATTTAAAAACCAATCAGCGGAGGTGTCGAAGCATTTTTGAGAACCACCAACTCGGTCCTTTAATGTGCACAGAAATTCGTGTCCTTCATTCTTTAACCGCTCACGTCTTTCTGGCATTTTTAAAATAAAATTACACTTGGATTCATTTGCTGTGATGAATGCTTTGGATTGTTTTATTGCACTCGAAGCTCCCGAGCAGTTTTAATGACTACACGACAGAAAAATGTGACTTAAAAAGAGGCCTTAGAGAACGAGATGGTGGGCTGCACTGTATTGAATGGAAGGACTAGTTAGCAATGAGAAAAATGCAACACTGCAGTCAGCAGCGATGAATTACACACTGTGGTAACGACTTCCTGTGGAGCTTTATTATAAAGAAACTAAAACAGTGTTTAAATTCAAAAGTCACCCTCCTTCAGTGACCGGCTAATACCAGAAATGACCGTAAAGCCTGCAGTTCCTCTACCGTCCAGCAGAGGCAGCAGTGAGTCAGTCCCCATAGACTCCCATGTTAAAGCTTTACAGCAGAAACAAACATGTTTACAGCCTGATACACAAACTGTTTCATCTCTATAGATAATTTTCCTAACATAACACCTGTTTTATAACTCACCTGGATTAAAGTTTGTATTATTAGGGGCGTGGCATCACTGACTGACAGGTGGATGGTGACACAGGTGGCTGTAGCTGCTAGCTCTTTGCTAGACTTCACCTCAGCTAACTGGAGTCCCTGAATTGGACCTGTGGACTGAGATGTTATGTATCTGTGTCTGTGTGATCCTCTCGTTCACTCTGCCTTCTTTTCCCAGCTTAAAACAAATCTAGAACATTTAAAAAAATAAATAAAAGTGGAGCCTCCTGATGGTGTCTAAATCTTGGACAGAATTATTCACACCTCTGCTGATAGAAATGTAATGTCAGATCAAATATGGTCCTCACTGTAAGACGGGCAGGCAGACTGATGATGCTGAAATTTGGCAGGAAATCAGCTCCAGATGGCGAATTTCTGTGTTTCCTTTCAGTAAAACAGAAAAGTTTCAGATGAGAAATCTGCAGGGAGTTTGTGCTTTTTGCCCTGAATTACATTCATTTGTGCAGCTCATACACATTAAACAGGCTGAAATAAACTGGAGCTGCTGTAACTCTGCCGTCACAGCTTCATGCACATTTCTACTCTGAACAAAAACCAAAAGGTCTGACTTTGATGTATCTCATTATTAGATTTTGTCATCAGTTTAAATTCAGCTGCACTTTTCCTCCAAATGATTTGTGCTGGAAGCCAGACGGATCATTTCTGTGTTTGCTGCCTTTGTGTGCATGGCTGTCTTCAGATGTGTCGTCACGCTGACATCTGCTGTTATCGTTCGTGTTCGAGACGCAGATGGAGGCTGTGCGAGAGCCTCTTTCTGTCTCTGCAGAACTTGTTTGACACTTGTTGGCACGACGGCTTCGGTTTAAATTACAAACAATGGGAACATTGAAGTCCAACAGGCACTCGTTCTTCTCTTCTATCACTTCTTGTTTTCCTCCAACCCGCACGGCCTGCTGTCCTCACAGGAGACGAGGCTAACGGCGTGACACTCACGTGTCCTTCACCCCCTGCATCTTCTCCTTCATCATCCTTTGTCCGATATATCCAATATATCCACTCTCCCCCGTCTGCACATGTGCAAACCATCTCAGCCTCGCTCTTCTAACTTTAACTCCAAACCACAAAATATTCTAAACAGCAGCACATGAGCGGTCCTAGGTTTTATGAGCCCCGCCCCCAAACCGTGTACTCCTAGCAACAGTCTCAAGCTTAGATAAATGAGGACGGTTGAATCAGGAAGGGCGTAAATCCATAATATCCAAATCAAACATGCAGATCATCAGCTGCACTAATAATGAAATAAACAAACTGATTGATATTAATAAATAAAGTTCACTGAGTAGTGGACACCACAGTTTTGACTGTATTGAAAGAGCTGTAGCGGTGCTTTGGCGCACCCTGCTGGTGATATATGAGTTGTATTATATTGGAAGGAATATTTACAGACTGACATATTAAGAATAATGGAATAAGTTCTTAGCTTGAGTTCTTGTGCTTAAAATGTATGCTTTTATTTTGATAGGGGACATGAAGGGTTTTTTTTAACCTCTCAGTGTCTCTGTATTTGTTTGAATTTTGACTTTGATAATTCTGGATTGAGTCACCGTCTACCTGAGAGGGACAAAGTGGCGCGTCGAGCTTCTGGAGAGCTACAATCGCTGTTTACTGTCTCCACTGAAACGTCTCATAATATTATCTAAGAACAGCACGTATAATGTGACAAGCTTGTGGAACTCCATGACTAACCTTTGTGTGTGAGGAAGACATCCAACTCAGATTCAAACTCCAAAATAAATTGCAGAGAATACTAAAGTTCAAAAGTCTTTTATTCTGAAAGGTTCAGGTGTACTACTTGGTATTATCTCAGTTTAAAAAAACAACAAAACACATGAAAGGTTTAAATAATTCAGTTTTCTTTGAAATCATCAGAAATATTGGGTTTAAGTTCTGTCACAGTTCAAACATGAACATGAGCACCGAGCTGTAAAAATCATTGATGCTTGACGGACACGCCCACAAAGGAACAACGTGTCAAACTTTCGGGGCTCCTGACTGTCGGGATTTCTTCTTAAATTCTTTCAGATGCATCTGCGCGTGTTTCCATTCAGGGTCGAGGCAGAACTTCTTTTTGGTCTCAGTGGTGACTCTGTAAGAAACACACAATGCACACTGTAAGGAACGTGCACAGCACCAGTGATGGGAAGAAGCTGAAAGGCACAAAATACCCAAAAACACGTAAAAATGCTTCATTCAAAATCATTTTAAAAAAGTGGAACGGATGATGAACCCAGTGAGAATGATCACATGAAGCAGATTTACAGGTCTAATGATTTGGAGACCAAAAATGGAGCAAAGAGACTAAAACTAAAGCTGCAGCTGAGCAGCTGATCAGGGAGCCACAGTAACACGAAGTAATTATGCCAGCTGCAAAACTCAAAACTCCAAATTAGATAACATGAATGTTCAACACCTGTCACATGACTTTCTGTGTTTACTCACATGATCGCTTCAAGGTTGCAGCCGCTGGTCATCGTCACGTTCGTCACCTTTGTCACTGGTATGTGGATTTTATTAGTGACGGCCTCGCAGCATTCGACACCGTTTATCACCATTTCCATAGCGACTGGCACTGTGGACACACACACAGAGTTAATACGAGTGCAGCTCACACTCACGGCGCTCAGAGGTCAGAGGTCAGCGGTACTCACTGGCAGAGCTGTGCTTCAGGAAGCAGATGAGCGTCAGGACTGTGAGAGCCAGCAGAGTCTTCATGGTTCCCGACACAGACAGATGTTCTTCTGTTGGAATGTGCAGGGCTGATGTGCTCTGAGCTGCTCGCTGCTCCCTTTATATCCGACGGCCACGTTCATGGCTCAGTGTGTTCTAAGAAGTCACGGTTCCCCTTTGGTTCCACTTCTCTTTTCTCCTTTCTTTAATACAGAGAAACAAAAATCGTTTTTGTGCTGCATTCTCTGAAGAAGTTTAACAGCTCTGATTTTAAAGCCTGAGGTTTATCTGAAAATTACACCCTCAGCAGCTGTGTACACCACAAACCACACAGAGCTTTCTCAGAGTGTCACAGTGACAAAACGTCCACTTAACTTCCATTAGAAGGTCCAAATCCAAATACAGAGTCCGCTTTATTTACCCGCAGTCGTGATCGATGGCAGCGTGACGTGACGATGTTTAATGAAAGCTGCATCGTGGCGTTCAGGAGTAAAACACAGTGGAGGTTTCATCCTACATCAGCTGTTTAAATGCTTTCCACACATCAGCTCTCTGCAGGAGCCTCATCATAATCCTCGGGGAAGCCGATCCATCCGCCATGGACTCTGCAGTTCAATGATTTAATGCCACATGAACGTCTTTCTTCTTCTTTCTTTTCTAATGTAAACATCTATCTGCTTTCTTTACTGCTATTCCAGGTCAGGGCTGGAGGGGTGCTACAGCCCAGCCCAGCCAATAGGGAGAGAGGCAGGTACATCCTGAGCAGGTCGCCGTCTGTCACAGGGCTGACTCAGAGACAGACCGCCATTCACACCTATGACCAATCATGAATCACCTGTTAGTCTAATGTGCTGCAGACTGCGGGAAAAAGCCAGAAAGAACCCACATGCAGAAAGGCGAGAGTGATGTAATATCGATGAGAAGAGAAAAAATTTGTAGTAAAACGTAATTAAAGGGGACTTATTTTCATTTTCTGCTCCATATTTTAGTCACGGGACTCTACGGTAGTTTTGCACGATGCAAAGATGAAAATAATCCTCCTTTGTCTGATACAAAGAAGGATTATTCAGAGACTACACCCTCCCATTGCCTGAGTGTGTAGTTCCTGAAATGCACTGCAGCTCTGTCTGGGACCCTCGGAGACAAACTGGGAGCGTTTCACACCTATGTTTAGTCTGCACAAGGTCTTTTATTTTGAAAAATGACAGGCTGCTGTGTGCCATCCCCGAGTCTGACTTCCTGCCCTGCTCATCAGCTCTCTGCAGCTCCACATGCCGTCCTTAAGAAATTAACCTGGAGCTAAATTTAGATCCGGGAGCAGAGGGACACCTCACAGGCGCTTCTGAAAACACATACCATAATTATGAGCTATTAAGCTGCAGGCTCACATAGAATCGTTTGTTAAGAAGGTGTAATTAAAGGAAATACTTCATTAAAGTCTGTTATGTTAATAAGGTTTGGGGTCAGACCTCATCGATGCTTTGAAAGGACCGATCTGTACAACAGGCACAGAGGACGTCGTCACTGGTTGGCTGCAGTTCTTGCGCCATCAGCGAGGTGTGATTTTGGAACCACTGAACGAGTTTTATGAATGATGTTTCAGTCGGTTCACCCTGAACTATCCCTGAGACTCACAGCACGTAGAGGACGAGTGCAGTCACATAACAATAAATCAAAGTGAAGTGATTGGAACAGCGATGCTAACACTGCGTACAGCACTTTGTCTTTTAATCAAAACAGCATCAGCAAAAATGAATTTCAGACTTAGTGTTGGCAGATGAATGAAGGTGAATTAAAGACAGAACAGAAATACTTTCTGTTTTACTTCCACTTCCTCTTTCTGCTCCCATGAATTATTAATTCTTCTAAACATGTCAAATACGTCACAGTGAAGAAGTTGTGGTTTTACGATAAACTTCTGCTGATTAAGATTTATTTTCTTCTATTTACTGAATTCACTAAAGTTATTTTATGTGTGAGGCAGACCACAGAAAAGCCAGAACGCTGGAAGTGAGCATGCCTCTGTGAGACATGAGAAAACCTTTCGAGTACTTCGATGTTTTGGTCAGAAGTCTTGCTGCAGCGTTTTGAACAGTCTGTAGACGCTTCAAGGGGTTTTTGTTTAAACATGTAAACAGTGAACAGTAGGCCAGTCTTCATTAAATGAATCCATGAATGACATTTTCCAGTTCAGTACGAGATACAATAGGACTTAGTTTGGAGATGTTTCTTAAGTGATAAAAGCAGGACCGAACCAGAGATTTGACAGCCGGGTCAAAGGTTACCCCGAGGTTCCTGATAGATGATTTCACAAATGTTGAAAGAGGACCGAGAGCATTCATCATCTTAGGTACATTCTGTCAGCAGCACATACAAGGACTTCAGGCTTTCCTTCGTTAAGTTGGGGGAAGTTGTCAGCCATCCAAACTTTAACGGATTCTAAGCACTCATTCAAAATCTGCAGCTTAGAAACATCTTGGGGCTTGAAAGAAATGTATAACTGGATATCGTCTGTGTAGCAGTGCTAGCAGATGTCCTCAAAGGAGCTCCAAACATGCTGGAGGGGAAGTAGATATGTTAGGAGTGATAAAGGCCCCAGCACAGAGCCATGTGGCACACCACAGCACAGGGACGTGGAAGACGACCTGTGCTTAGGCTGCGTTCACTCTGCAGGTCTTGATGCTCAATTCTGATTTTTTTGATCAAATCCGATTTTTTTCTCTGCTTGTTTGCACAACAAATAAAATGCGACAGCAAACGCGCTCTAGTGTGAACGCTCAAAGCGCCGCATGCGCAAAAGAAGACGTCACACACAACGCGCTCAGTTTACACCCAGAGCAACAGTATGTGTGACTGATGGCCTTAATATAAAGACCTCGGACTTTACGTTTCCCAACTTTGCTTTAAGTTATAAAGTTATTGTGTTTTCTACAGTTGGCCTAATAATGATCCTTACTGCTGCTTCAGAGGATAGCTGCAGATTTCTGTCAGAATCTACAGATTATGCAGTACAAAGAAAATGTTCACGTTTCTCCAACGTTGTCTTCCCAACAGTTTCACTGGATGGACAGGAAGCGTTCATGATGTCTTCTCCAGAGCTGATAATTGGCGTCTGTCTTGTGTCAGTGACGTAAAAGACGGCTGGTAAGAGAAGGGCTAACTTAGGTGGTTTTTAAAGGAGCAAACAGTCAAGTGAGCAGGACGATGCTTTGCGTGAGCTAACTATTGTTACCAGCTCCTGTAATGAACAGGGTAGAAAACGTTCTAAAATAACTTTTTTCTGTTATTTTATTTCACTTCTGAAGTCTGAAGCAGAAACACGTCTGAGTCTAGACACTCGCAGCCTGGGCCGCACTTCCACCAGAAAAAGGACGCTTCTGAGAATCTGTCTTTACACATTTAGGACCTTCAGAAAGAGTTTCACAATAAATGTTTGTCCTTTGGTATTTTTGGCACATCGAGAAAAGGGAAGAAGAGAAAGAAAGCCAGTTTCCTTTTCCTTCCTTTCACCTCTGCTCCTGTTCCTGCAATCCTCGCTGCACACATGCATGTGTTAGCACATGTACTGTATGCACATCAACCCTGATCGAAATTATAACAGCAAACATCCAAAAGAATATAAAGGTATACATTCAACCTTTGACTCAACTGTGACTGAAGTTTGATCTGATCACAGCATCAATTACAGCAGGAAGAAAATTGTGTTATTTACTTTATTTCATTTAAAAAGGCAGAAGTTGCCTGTAAGTTTTAGGTTTCATTTTAAAACATTTTAGTTTGAACCTTTGGGGCCCTACATGGTCAGGCTCCCCAGTACATATGTGACCTGCTGAGACTGCAATCCTCTTCCCGAGCTCTGAGGTCAACAGGTCAGAGAGTGTTGGTGGCCCCACGCGCTCGATTTAAAACTCGTGGTGATCGGGCCTTTCGGGCACCACGGCTGTGCAATTCTCTCCCACTGATTTTACGCTGTACAGACTCCTTTCATTCTTGTAAAAAGCAGCTGAAGACATTTTTATAAAGGCAAGCTTTTAATTAATTTGTTGTTTTTATTTTGTATTTTACTGTTTTACATTGTTATTTGTTGTATTTCCATTATTTTTCATTTTCTTTGTTGTAAAGCACTTTGTGATCTGCAAAAAGCGCTACATAAATAAATTTGACTTACTTACTGAGCTGAGCTTTCAGAAGCCTCAGTGTTTCCTAAACCTGCATCCAGCACAAGGTGTAGTGTCAGGAGGAACATGACGAGTGAAAAGCACACACACACACACACACACACACACACACACACACACACACACACCATTTGATAATACAGAACACCTGTTTGTACTTTTGGACTTTGAGTCAAAGGTAGACAAAGCCGGCATTTACAGTTTTTTCTGATTGCTTAAGCACATTTTTTGTAACTATTGGCTAATTTTGCAAAACTCTTCACACAAATAAGAAAACCTGTCACCCAATCATCAAAACATTGTCGTTCTCTTGCAAAAGCAAACACAGCTAGATTAACTCTTCACACCTTCGTAAAAATGGTGTTTCCGTATCAAACAGTACACACAAGCCATCATCTACTAAGCACACAATGTGCCAACTGCACACTGATGGTATGAATACAAAACACATCTGGCTTTTGCTTTCTCTGTGCACAAGGTAGGCTATGTCAGTGTGAGCTCATACTTCTGTCATAGATCCATAAGCATAGAGGGATCCAAACTTCAAGTACTGGTGTTTATTCAAACACATCAAAACAAACACAAGTGTTTATTTCCAAGTATAGGAGTATTTGCAATCGCCATAATGACTATATGGGTTACTTGGTCTGCAGTGAACATGCTTCCTCTGCCCCCAGCATCTGGTCATCTAGCAATTCTGTAAAGTAACAATTTCAGTATTTTTACATCAATGGTATTGGTGTGTTTCTCATTGGCATACGGCAGTGCTACAAATCTTTGTGCGAAGTGACTGTACTAACCGATTCTCATTTCAAGATGTCCTTATGGTACTTGCTACAGTGTAGCGGCTCGAGTTAGGCTGGACCCGTTGGCCAGCTACCCTCAGGGTCATTCCACGGTTGATTACATGGTCCACTATTGTAGCTCTGATGTCATCAGCAATTCTATTTCTTACTTTTCCTACCCTTCCTCTCCCCCCTCCTCATCTTCCTCTTGCTCCTCCTTGTCCTTGTCGTCCTCTTCATCCTACTTCTTCACCTCCACGTCCTCTTCCTCGGCCTCCTCTACTTCTCACTCTTCCTGCTCCCTCCATTGTACTCCGCACACACAGCTTACCTGTATTATAGTGCTTAGGCTGATTGCAAAGTGAACTAATTATCTAAAAAGGTTTACACATGTGAAAGTGTGCCAGACAGTTGGCAAATTAGTGTTAATGATAGCCATACATGTGTATACTTTTGCTAGGAGTGTGTTGGAAATTTGGTAATTGAGTGTTGTGCAGTGAATTGTGCCTACAGTTTTGCAAAGTGTGTGTTACAAACTTGCAAACTGAGTGCAAAGCAGTTTTTGTGCTTTTAGTTTTGCAAACTCAGTGAGTGGTTTTGCTATAAGTCTGAATAGTTTTAGAGATTGTGCTACAGGAATCACAGTTAGGGTTTAAGCATTCAGAAAAAACTGTAAATTTTTGAATTAGTTGTTGGCAACATAAGGACGCCATGTTCAGTTCATACCACTAGGTGGCACCAAATGACCGGTCATTAGCATGATTTTAGTAAGACGACAGCTTTAGGTGAACAGTTACCTCTTTGTGTGCAAGCTTATCCCTGCTGTGTGACGGATATTGTTATTTTCCTCCTGATAACCAGCCTATTAATGTCCTCTTTATTATGGACATTTGTTTGTATCTTTGACTTATTTGAGCTACCTTACTAAGTCCTGATGTACAGAGGACATCCTTTGTTGATTTAGAATAGAATAGAATAGAATAGAATAGAATAATCCTTTAATTGTCCCACAAGGGGAAATTTGGTAACAGCAGCCAGAAAGACACATATACAAACAAACAGGACACAGAACAGAAACATACACAATTTTTATATATTTACATTAAGGACAATGGTTACTATATACAGAGTACTGTACAGTCATTAAATTAAATAAAATTAACTACAGATAAGAGGCAAACCAGGCTGTAGTGCGAATCGGTTGATTAAATTATTGCAGTTACAGCACAGATGTAAACACATACAGGGAGTGCAGAATTATTAGGCAAGTTGTATTTCTGAGGAATAATTTTATTATTGAACAACAACCATGTTCTCAATGAACCCAAAAAACTCATTAATATCAAAGCTGAATGTTTGTGGAAGTAGTTTTTAGTTTGTTTGTAGTTTGAGCTATTTTAGGGGGATATCTGTGTGTGCAGGTGACTATTACTGTGCATAATTATTAGGCAACTTAACAAAAAACAAATATATACCCATTTCAATGATTTATTTTTACCAGTGAAACCAATATAACATCTCCACATTCACAAATATACATTTCTGACATTCAAAAACAAAACAAAAACAAATCAGCGACCAATATAGCCACCTTTCTTTGCAAGGACACTCAAAAGCCTGCCATCCATGGATTCTGTCAGTGTTTTGATCTGTTCACCATCAACATTGCGTGCAGCAGCAACCACAGCCTCCCAGACACTGTTCAGAGAGGTGTACTGTTTTCCCTCCTTGTAAATCTCACATTTGATGATGGACCACAGGTTCTCAATGGGGTTCAGATCAGGTGAACAAGATGGCCATGTCATTAGTTTTTCTTCTTTTATACCCTTTCTTGCCAGCCACGCTGTGGAGTACTTGGATGCGTGTGATGGAGCATTGTCCTGCATGAAAATCATGTTTTTCTTGAAGGATGCAGACTTCTTCCTGTACCACTGCTTGAAGAAGGTGTCTTCCAGAAACTGGCAGTAGGACTGGGAGTTGAGCTTGACTCCATCCTCAACCCGAAAAGGCCCCACAAGCTCATCTTTGATGATACCAGCCCAAACCAGTACTCCACCTCCACCTTGCTGGCGTCTGAGTGGGACTGGAGCTCTCTGCCCTTTACCAATCCAGCCACGGGCCCATCCATCTGGCCCATCAAGACTCACTCTCATTTCATCAGTCCATAAGACCTTAGAAAAACCAGTCTTGAGATATTTCTTGGCCCAGTCTTGACGTTTCAGCTTGTGTGTCTTGTTCAGTGGTGGTCGTCTTTCAGCCTTTCTTACCTTGGCCATGTCTCTGAGTATTGCACACCTTGTGCTTTTGGGCACTCCAGTGATGTTGCAGCTCTGAAATATGGCCAAACTGGTGGCAAGTGGCATCTTGGCAGCTGCACGCTTGACTTTTCTCAGTTCATGGGCAGTTATTTTGCGCCTTGGTTTTTCCACACGCTTCTTGCGACCCTGTTGACTATTTTGAATGAAACGCTTGATTGTTCGATGATCACGCTTCAGAAGCTTTGCAATTTTGAGACTGCTGCATCCCTCTGCAAGATATCTCACTGTTTTTGACTTTTCTGAGCCTGTCAAGTCCTTCTTTTGACCCATTTTGCCAAAGGAAAGGACGTTGCCTAATAATTATGCACACCTGATATAGGGTGTTGATGTCATCAGACCACACCCCTTCTCATTACAGAGATGCACATCACCTAATATGCTTAATTGGTAGTAGGCTTTCGAGCCTATACAGCTTGGAGTAAGACAACATGCATGAAGAGGATGATGTGGACAAAATACTCATTTGCCTAATAATTCTGCACTCCTTGTATGTTTGTTAGGAGCAGTTCTGATCGTGCAGTCTGACACCTGCAGGGAGGAAGGACCTGCAGAAACGCTCCTTCATGCATCGAGGATGCAGCGGTCTGTCACTGAAGCAGCTCTGCAGTTCAGCAACATTTACATGCATGGGGTGGGAGACTGTCCATCACAGATGTTATTTTGGCCAGAGTCCTTCTGTCTCCCACCACCTGCACTGGGTTTATCTAACCTCTTCCTCTCAGCTGCTGATAAACTGCTGCTCCAACATACAACACAGTAAAAATGACAGATGCCACCAGAGTCATAGAAGGTCTTTAAAAGCGCTCCCTGGACTCCAAATTGTTAGGGGTACTTACACGGATGGATTTAGTGGCAGAAACACACACGGGCACAAGATAGTAGTGATGCAGATTTATATACAATGATGGGGAAATATTTACAAGGGAAGGGGCTATATACAGTGACAGGTAAAAATGTGCAAGGAGAGCAGAGCTGAAGAGATGAGACAGAGCCGAGGTATGCGGGTGGGCAGATGATGCACCGGAGCTACCTGAAAACGAGGGACAAACAAAGTTTACGGAGTAACGTCGATAGCCGAGAGTTAAACTAAAGTGGACGGAGAGAGTTGGAGAGCTTACTTGAAACACAGAACTACAGCTGTAGCGGTGGTCACAGACTGGTATGAAGTAACTCTCCGTCACGGATCCAAAGAAGCCAACACAAAGAAAACTAGGCAGGCGAGCAGGCAGCGGGACAGGCTAGAACAAAGGAGAAGCAGGCAGGAGATGGATCCTAAAAACATGCAGCTCAATAGCGTGGGATCAACAGATTCAGCTGGCACCAACACGTTACCACTTGTGACAGCGACAATACTCCGACACCAGACGTCCGTGACTCAGCTCCATAAAAGCGCTCACTGATGACGTCCGATGCGCCGCAGGTGTGCCGGAAGGCCATCAAGCCCCGCCCCGCCTACCTGTGCCAAAAAGGGAAACAAAACCCAAAAACAACAATACACCTACCCACCACCTCCTAACACAAATGACCTCAGCCGCCTCAGCAGGTAGCGTCTGCTCTGACCCTTCCTGTAAAGAGCATCAGTGTTGTGGCTCCAGTCCAGTTTATTATTCAGGTGAACACCCAGGTACCTATAAGACCCCACTAACTCAGTGTCCACTCCCTGGATGTTCACCGGTGTCAGTGTGGTGGGTCTGCGTCTCCAGAAGTCCACCACCAACTCCTTGGTTTTCCCGGCGTTGATCAGCAGGTGGTTCTGCTGACACCAGTCCACAAAGTCCAGAGTCCACCGTCTGTACTCTGACTCGTCCTCACCTGTGATGAGGCGACTATGGCAGAGTCGTCAGAGAACTTCTGTAGGTGGCAGCGTGGGGAGTTGATGGAGAAGTCTGCAGTGTAGAGGGTGAAGAGGAACGGTGCCAGCACAGTTCCCTGTGGGGCCCCCGTACTGCAGACCAGTGTGTCAGAGACACAGCCCTGTGTCCTCACATACTGTGGGCGTCCTGTGAGGTAGTCCAGTATCCACTGGGACATGTGGTGGTCCCCTCCTGATAGCTCCAGCTTGTCTCTCAGATGAAACCCATTCATGTTTATGTGTGAGTCCGGAGTTAGCACAGTTAGCCACGACTGAATGTGTGTGAATGTTAGTCAGAAAGCACTTAGAAAAAAATGCTTGTGCGAATGGGTGAATGCACAAGTTGTATAAAGTGTTCAGAAGAGTAGAACCAGTCCACTCTTTGATCACTCGTTCTGCAAATGTCTTGAAAAAGCTCGGTTAATTTTTAAATGGTTTGAGAGAGGTGGGACATTCACATCAGTTTTGGAGACCGCATGTTCCCTCACCAAGAAGTTGGAAAGCATTTAAAACACCTTTTGCCCTCTTATTAGCATATTAACATATTTTTAAATGTTTTTTCAGTGTTTCCCACAAAAGTTTACTGTAATACAGTAAACTTTATACTACGTTCTTTTTACAGTTTTACATACTTTTACTTATAACATGTACATAACATTCCTCTATTGTTTGACATGCCTTTCTCTCCCCTCACGCCAATATACAGCACAATGTGCACCACCCAACACACACACACACACACACACACACACACACACACACACACACACACATGTCACTGCAATCACTAGTTAGCCCATTCCCCACATGCACAAAGCACACTGCCAACCCCCCTCCACCCGACTGCATCATCAGTAAACCTCCTCCCCACAAATACAGCACAGTGTTGATCATCGAAGTTTGCAGTGATTTATGGTGGTAGACGTCAACAAATAGGGCAAATAGTAAGTAAGTAAGTAAAATTTTATTTATATAGCACATTTCTAGATTTAAAAAAATCACAAAGTGCTTCACAAGGTATAAAACAAAAACAGACAAAAGTTAACAAAATGCAATTCTAAAAAGATTTCAGTAGTAGTTCCCTTTTTCCTTACACTGCAATTATTTTACATTCAGTATTTCAGATTTTTTGCAGACAAGCTAAAGAACAGCTAACCAGAAGTTTCTGTTAATCCTCAACTGAGCGTTTCAGTCATAGACTACATCTTTTTGTATCTAACATGCCTACAAACATCCACTGTCATTCACAACATGTCATGGGTTGCCGGGGCAAGCCGTGTGTGAATTGTTAAAGGACCCAGATGCAGACTGCTTCGGAAGTGAGCGAGCTTCATTACCATGAAGGTGAAACAAACAGGAACGTGGTGGACAAAACCAAAACCTAAGAGTAACCTAAACTGGGAAAAGCTAAGCAAAAACAAACCTGAAACCTTGAGACATGAAACAGAGATGCAGGGAGAACAACGCGGGGAAGACGGAGGGGAACAAAACAGACGAACCAGCAACGAGGACGAGAGAACACACAACATGTCTGTGTGTGGAGACGTGTTGTGAATTACAATTACTCCCTATGCTCTGAACTAACCATCAGCAGGTAGCTGTCACTGACAGAGTTAAGCAGGAGGGATGGCAGATAGCTAAACGATGCTAACACGTGTGACTGTATTGTAGCAAACAGCTACTTAAGTTACAATTCAGTGAAACTGACATTGATCCTAGACAGTCGGCTACATCACTGGCAGCCTCTGGCTTTTCCTCACAGGAGACATACTCCAGGCAACAAATCATCACCTAACTTAACAACACGGGTATTTACCTCCTTTTGGTCAGGACTTTTTACTTTTTGAAAGCAGTTTCTCTGGACCAACAATAACAAAGTGTTGTCTGTTTTAAGAGGTCAGGGTCTGCAGGATAAAAAACACAGTTGCATCTGAGCAGAGCTGGAATCCTTCCTGTCTAACTTTCACTGCCTCTTTCTGCAAGATGTCAAAACGTGAAGAAGTGAAAAAGAAGTTGAGGTTTTAAATAACTTGCGTTTTTTCATCTTCCAGATACAACAATAAAAAAACATAATAACATTCACTGAAGTTGATCTATATTTGAATTCTGGGCAGAAACTTTAGTCCAAGGACATGTCATCAAAATGCGAGAAACCAGAGTTTGGTTAAAGAAAAGGTGAACGTGGTCCGGACGGGATCCCCGGCTGCGTCCTCAAGTCATGCACGGCTCAGCTGGCTGGAGTGTTTACACACATCTTCAGCATTTCCCTCTCTCTGTCTGCAGCTCAGCATTCAATACCATCGATCCCTCGAACCTGGACAGGAAACTGCAGGATCTAGGACCGAGCAGCTCTCTCTGCAGCGGGATCCTTCACTTCCTGTCTGACAGACGCCAAGTGGTCAGACTGTGCAGCATCACCTCATCCCCCCTCATAATGAACACACATGGGTGTGTACTGAGCCCTCTCCTGTACTGCTTTTCAAGGCACCCAAAGCGCTTTACAGTGCCACTATTCATTCACACACTGGTGGAGGCAAGCTACGGTTGTAGCCACAGTTGCCCTGGGGCAGACTGACAGAAGCGAGGCTGCCATATCGCGCCATCGGCCCCTCTGGCCGCCCTCTCCTGTACTCACTCTACACCTACGACTGGACAGCCATGAGCAACTCCAACATCATTGTGAAGTTTGCAGACGACACTACAGTGATGAGACGGCTTACAGGAAGGAGGTCAGCGCCCTGACCCACTGGTGCCGAGGAACCATCTCACCCTCAACGTCACAAATACAAAGGAGCTGATAGTAGACTTCAAGAGGAGCAGAGAAGCACACACCCCCATCACCATCAACAGAGTGAGCAGCTTCCGTTTCCTCACTGGATGCATCACCACCTGGTACGGCCACAGCACCGCCTACAACCGCAAAGCTCTCCAGGGAGTGGTGCGGTGTGCGGGAAGGACAATTGGAGGTGAGCTTCCCTCCCTCCAGGACATCTACAGAAAGCGCTGCCTGAGGAAACCGGAGAGGATCATCAAAGACTCCGGTCACCCCAGCCACAAACTGGTCAGACTGCTTCCATCAGGCAGGAAGTCTGCAGTATCAGGAGGTACTGAAGTATCCGGTCCCGAACCAGCAGACTGATGAACACTTCACAGACACCTCACCTTCACTTACCAGAACTGTACATAAATGCCACTTGTTTTGCACAATATCCAACCGCTGACCTCTGTATATTTTATTTTATTTTATATATAAGTACACACACACGTATGTATATATATACATATTCAGTAATGCGCATACATTCTGTATTTGTACATATATTTATTCTTATAATTCTCAGATTCCCATTCTTATATTTCTTATTCTAATGTTATTATATTGTGCACACCTCTGTTGCTTGTGAAGCTTGCACACAGGAATTTCCCTCCCATGTGCTGTACCAGTGTACCTGCACATGTGTGACAATAAAAGTGATTTGATTTGAAAACCAAAGTGAAGTCTTTAATGGGAAACACACAAAAACAAAGATGCTCAAAATCAAACAAAGTCCAACAGGAAGCACACAAAGCGCTCTGACTCCTCCCCTCAGTGTCATCTTCTTAAAGCTGCTAAAGTTCACATCAGAGCGCGTTCATGACGTGATCTCAGATACTTCAGCCTATTATTTGATGGAAATCATCTCGCCACCGATTTCAGGCCCTCTGGGACCGGAGTCAGAGTTAATCCATCGCTGCCGTGCAGCGACAGACAGAACTGATGCAAACTCAGTGATGGAAACCGCTGCACTCACTTTGATCACATTAATAAAGACACCTGATTTAAAATGAGAAGAAAATATTATATTATTGTATATTATTATCAGGGTTACTTTACACATTTAAAAAAACGTGAACACAAACTGAAAACATTTCCGTGCATCACATCATCTCTGCATTTATAATGATACAACAAACGTGCCCAAATGTATTAAAATGCACGTTTTCAAACAAATAAGCATGCGAGCCAGCAGTGAGCGACAAATTATACAGGGTGCGCCATTTATACGGATACACCGTAACAACATGGGAATGGTTGGTGATATTAAAGTCCTGTTTGTGGCACATTAGTATATGTGAGGGGGCAAACTCCTCAAGATGGGTGGTGACCATGGTGGCCATTTAGAAGTCGGCCATCTTGGATACAACTTTTATTTTTTCAATAGGAAGAGGGTCATGTGACACATCAGACTTATTGGTAATGTCACAAGAAAAACAATGCTGTGCTTGGTTTCAACGTAACTTTACTCTAAACCAAAACCTGTGTATGAATGTGTTGTAATTGTATGTATGCGTATGTGCTATTATTTTATCCATCTTATGCTTTGTATCAATGATTTATGATGCTGCTATCCCTCTTGGTCAGATCACTTTTGTAGGACAGATTTTCAATTCAGTTCAATTCAATTTTATTTACACAGCACCAAATCACAGTCGCCTCAAGGTGCTTTATACTGTAAGGTCAACCCTACAATAACACATACAGAGAAAAACCCAACAATCATATGACCCCCTATGAGCAGCACTTTGGTGACAGTGGGAAGGAAAAACTCCCTTTTAACAGGAAGAAACCTGCTTCATGCCCTGGAGGACGGGGCTGTGGCCCCCCCACACCCTCTAGCAGATCATTACATGAAGGAACCTTTAAAAAAAATAAAACAAGCGCGTCCATGCTCACAGGTGTACACACGGGTGATCACACCCACAAACTACACCCTTTTTGGCTCCTACCTCAAAGCACACTGTGTTCTGTTGATCTTATGTGCTGCACAATAATGTTTAACATTTAGTATTTACTGTCATATTCCCATATATCATTGTGATGTTGTTTATTCTATTACTCTTGTTCTCTTCTGCTTGTTTTCTTTTTTCTTTCTCAGCAGGTGATCCAGGTGATCGATATATGCATTTTTTTATTTCTTTTTCTGCTCATTCTGTTGGTTTTTGTCTTTTGCCCTTCTCCCCCATCCCTCTTCTCAGCTGTTTCTCTTTCCCTCTTTCTTTCTCCCCTTCTTTCCCCCAGTCAAGTCTGTCCCGTATTCAGTAAGTGAAAATAAAATAAACAATAAAAGGTGAATCAAATGGACCATTATGGCAAGGCTGGGATGGTCAGTTTGGTAAAGTAAATCCGTTGGGCATCTTTCTTTGCCTTTAGACAACAATTCTGATGCAAAAGAGCCAAACGGGACAGGCAAAAAAAAAAAAACAGAGGGAAACCTCCGGCAGAACCAGGCTCAGGGAGGGGCGGGGCCATCTGCTGTGATTGGTTATAAATATTACAAATATTAAAAATATTACACCACATCATAATTTTTGATTAAGATGACAAATATCAGTTATTTACTTGTTTTCATGAACAGAAACATGTTTTAGTGTTTGATGGACTGTGGGATCGACTCATTTCTGACTTGTCGGATGAAATTCGGGTCTAAATGTGTGAATTCAGTTTACTTGCTGAATAAACAACATCATAATTGGTAGTTTTTGACAGATTTCTAAATTAAAACTTTTTCCTGTGGCACATGTCCAGATACGTTTGGCAGTGCAGAGCTGCGACGCTGCGAGATGGTCAGCGTCGCGCAGTTTTCACTTCCTCCAACTGAAAAAAGGTTTCTGAGAATAGCTGGGGACCACGCACACAGCCCGAAGACAGACCATAAATGTTTTTGTTCTTCATTGTTCTGCTTAGAAAAGGATTTAAAGAAGGTGAAATGACATCACTTTCTTTCTCCTTATTTAGGTCCTGTTCTTGTTCCTGTAAAAAACCAGCTTTAACACAGATGCAGGCTCCTTTTCTCCTCTGGTGAAATCAGTAAAGATGAATAAAAACACGATGCAGACCCACAGGTTTGAAATTTGGTGTCGTTTCAGCAGCTGTTATTAATGTTACCGTGAGGTTTACATCTGATTGCGTCATTTATGCCACAAACACAAAATAACATCTGTAGTCGTTCAACAACACACAGCTTTCAGCCAAAGTTGTGCGTGAGTGCTGAGGGGTTTACTTTTGTGCCCCTCACAGGGTTTTGGTTGTGAAGGTGAGCGCGGGGAGGACTGATCTCTGACTTCTCTGCTTATCCTGCTGCAGCAGTTTTCATACCACAGATAAATGTTGTCGGTCATTCTCTGTCACTGACCGGTGACATGTCCGTGTTTTCAGGTACAGTCATATGTTGTCTCCTCCCCAGACACTGAGAGCAAACACACACTGCACAGACTCAGCCTTAGAAATGACGTCTGAGACCTCACAGTGAGCAGTAAAGCTTTTTCTTCTGCTGGAGGCTGTTTCAAAGAAGAGGAATCTTTAGACCGAAAGAGAACAGCTGATCAAAACGAGCTGTGAGATCCGGTGTGGCTGGAAGGACGAGTGGGGCTGACTATGAGCGTCTTTTCCTCTTTGACTAAATTTAAAAATTTGGAAATTTTTGAGATTTTTCCAAGTATTTTTCTGTGAGCTGTGCAGAAATGATGCAGAGGACAGACGAGGAAGTGAAAGCATGAAAAGAAGAGTAGACACACACTTTTACACCAGCTTTGTTTAAGGTTGTGTCACTCGTGGATTTCAGGGGCTTGTTCTGTTTCCAGGGTGGATAATGGCTTCAAAAAACAAGAATTAGGTGGACAAGATTTAATTTATGTTGGACTCTCTCTAATCCTCACAGTGCCAAAAGGCTCAAATGTATATACAAATACAAAATATATCCAAAGTCCACACCTTCGGGCTATAATGAAATTCGTGGCTTCCCACAGGGGCGAGCCAGTCGCCTTCTGGAGAAAAGTTTTATGGTCAGCTGAGACAAAGACCGAGCTGTTTGGCAACAATAACCAGTTTACGTTAGCAGGAGTAAAGGTGAGACTTTCAAACCTGAGGCGGTGGCGGTAGCATCGTGCTCTGGGCCTTTTTATTTTACTGCCAGTGGTGATGGTATGCTGCACAAAGTGGGAATAATGAAGGAGGACTTCATCACCAGTTTAAATGAACTCTAACCATTCTGCTAACAAGAGCGGTCAAATATTCAGCCAGAATTACACCAGAAGCTTGTTGATGGTTTCCCAAAGCATCTGGTCGAGGTGCAACTTGCTACAGGACATTTAAGCTCATGTTAGTTTGGCTGTTTGTACATATTTGAGTCTCAAAAAAAGTTCAATGAAATCATTACAAGCATAAAATTACAACAATGTTCATGCCCATGATGACTGGATGTGATCCTCTGACCACAGCGGCACATATGTTTTTATTGTGTTAGAAAATAAAAGCATGACATGATTTCTGAAGACCATGAAACCATGAACTGAAGCTCTATCAAGAGCTCACTATCCTGCAGCACCGGCTTCTAGAACCGTCCTTATAAAACAAAAACAGCATCGACTTTTAGGGATTTGCTTACCTGAAACCAAACATCTACATCTATCTGCATTTTGTTATATTTTTGCACCAAGATGCCTTTTCTTCTCTTAGAGAATGTAAAATAGCACCTGAAGAAGCTTTGGTGGACACATGGATCTACAATGCCAGAGGATTGTATAAAGAGGCTGGTAGATAACGTACCCAGAAGTCACTGCTGCACGTTTGTCTCATGAGGCCAACACACTCGTAAAAATAAAGCAATCTATACTTTTATTTCCAAAGCGTTGGCCAATCAGAACTGTTGGGCTTTATGACAGAAAACACTTTATGACTGAAAATGCAGCTCTATCATGCAGCCAGATGTTTTTCTCTGAATCCTGTCAGAAAGGAGAAGAAGTTTTTGGAGGGAACCAAAGGGGAACCGTGACTTCTTAGAACACACTGAGCCATGAACGTGGACGTCGGATATAAAGGGAGTAGCGAGCAGGTCAGAGCACATCAGCCCTGCACATTCCAACAGAAGAACATCTGTCTGTGTCGGGAACCATGAAGACTCTGCTGGCTCTCACAGTCCTGACGCTCATCTGCTTCCTGAAGCACAGCTCTGCCAGTGAGTACCGCTGACCTCTGAGCGCCGTGAGTCTGAGCTGCACTCATATTAACTCTGTGTGTGTGTCCACAGTGCCAGTCGCTATAGAAATGGTGACAAACGGTGTCGAATGCTGCGAGGCCGTCACTAATAAAATCCACATACCAGTGACAAAGGTGAAGCATGTGATGAAGAGCAGCTGCAACCTTGAAGCGATCATGTGAGTATCCTCAGGAGGTCAGGAGTGTTATTATCCCGACTGTTTTTGTTCAGTTTTGTAGCAGCTTAAATTCTCACTGTGACCACCTGACTTTGAAATTCTGTTAAATATTTCTCATCCAGCAAACTGTGAGCTGTGACAAAATAATTAATGTTCTTGCTGTAAAACGGTTTTATGAAATAGGGGTGAACCAATCTATGTCATGTAGATTTCTAATTATAAGTGTTAATACGTTTTCCTGTTGCCACATGTTAAATGCAGCCATTACAACAACAGCATGGTCCGTGAGCTCAGGACTGTAAACTGTAAAACAATAATAATAATGTTGAGGAGAAAATTAGGTGAAGCTAAGTAAATGCAGTGAAATCTGCCTCCAAAAAGATGTTTTTAGCTCTCGGGTCCTGTTCGGATCAGCTTCACTGATCTGTCAGGATCAACTGCCATAAATGAAAACTCAAGTCTTTGCTCTCGTTCGGAGTCACGATTGATCTGAATCAGTTCGACAATAAAGAAGTGCGATTTCTATCAGTGGCTTCTGGTAATGACTAAATGAAATGTTTATTACTTCTAATCAAGTCTTTGCGACGTATATTCCAGTTTCTTCCCGACAGTGAAACTGCACGTGTGTGTTTAAAGTGTGTATCATGTGTTTCTTGCAGAGTCACCACTGTGGCTCGGAGGAAGTTCTGCCTTGATGCTAAATGGAAACATGCACAGATGCATCTGGAAGAATTCAAGAAAAAATCCTCAGCCCGGAAACCCTGAGAGTGATGAAGGAGATCTAAAAACAACAGAAAGTAGTTCCTCTGTGCTTCTGTGCACAAACTGACGTTTGTTTGATTGTGTTTGATTTAAAGCTGGGCGATAGAACGATAACGATATGTATTGCGAAATAACTTTTTCTCGTTAGGAAAATCAAACTGTTGCGATAGACCTCGCCGCTCTTGTCCTCTTAACAAAAAAAAAAAAAAAAAAAAAGGTCAGTCAATCCAAATTAAGTAGCGCAGAGCCGAACCAATCACAGCCGCAGCGTCACGTCACATGACTTGTGACGTACAGCACAAGTGCCAAGCCGCACATGTGTATTTGTTTGGGAAGCAGCCAGCCGCCGTGCCACCGGGTAATGGAGGAATGAGTGTGCCGACTAGAGAAACATCAACCGAGAGCGTGACCGAAGAGAACACAGATGATGGTTCCAACGCCGGAGAGATTGTCGAACGGAAGAGCCATAGAAGCTCCGTAGTGTGAAGGTATTTCTGCTATTTCAAGTCTGACAAAAAACAGAGTAGCGTGCACTGTAAATGTGCCGAAAGCAAGTCTGGAAATACAATAAAGCGGTGCAGCTCAGTCTCTGACTGGAAGCGCTGATTCGTCATTCGGCTTTTGTCAGACTAACGTAACTGTTAAAACTGTTTGAAAAGCTCAGCTATACAACAAGGAGAGATCGAGAATTTCCTTTTAGTTCTCAGTTTATTTGATATTGACAAAAGTTAGTTTTGTCTGTTCTTCTGTAAAACAAACTAAGATTTATTTTTAGAATTAATATTTTGTTTCTAAGTGGAATTTAGTCTGTTTCGTTTGTTCTATTTTGAAACTTAAACACTTTAGCGGCTGCCTTTTGTGTAGTTTGCAATATTTGCCTTTATTTATCTGAAAAAGTCTCATGTTCCTTAAGTACATCTACCCTGTTGAACTTATTATGGGAAATAAATATTTAAATAAAAACAAGCTGCTGATTATTTCACATTTTACTTGTGAGCAACGGCACATTTAAATCTTACAAATATAGTTATTTGGCTTATATCGTGATAGATATTGTTATCGCCTGAAATGAAAAGAACATATCGTGATATGAAAAAATCTCATATCGCCCAGCTCTAGTTTGACTGTTTGATTGTGTTTGATTGTGTCTGACTGTGTTTTTGTGAGAACACGGTGTACGTGTATGTTTTGAGCTGCTGCAGAACTTTATGTGTGGTCGACTGTGATCACACAGAAACGTTTTCAGTTTAAACCTTTGAAAGTTTATTTTTCTCTGATGTCTTGAGCTAAACCAAGTAGTGCGACTGAACTCGTGTCATTGTATTTAAAAGGCTTGATAATTAATGCTTCACCTTAACTTAAAGTATTTTTAAAAGTGCTTTTTTAAAAATAAAACTTTAAAATACTTTTAAAGTACTAAAGAAGGGAATTAGATTTGACATCACTCCATAGTCTCGACTCTTCGCTGCTTTCAGCTTATTTAAGCCATTGTGCAGAAGTCTGGGGCAGTAACTATAAACTACAGTGTCCATCATTTTCAGTGTTATTCATACTAACTCATTGTTCTTAAAATGCTGAGGTTTGCAGATCTAATTGAAATAAAAGTATAACAGAAAGAGTCAGAGCATGTGTTTTTGTTGTGGAGCACTGCACAGACATGAAGCACTTCAAAAAAGAGGCATAAAGATCATAATGAGATCATAAAAATGGTGAATATTAGCGAACGTCTCGGTTTAGTTAGCGACCACTTTGTCCGTATTCACATTGTACAGCAAACGTTCCAACACTGGAGTATTTATTCAGCTTCGATGTGTGCAGGCTGCAAAAACAGGATGATAATAATTTGTATTTTACGTAGAGGCTTATTAGAAAAATGTTCTTATTGAGGTTCATATCAGTAAGGAAGCTGGATAAATGTCAACTGATAATTTTTGGAGAAGAGGTGGAATCAGATCAGCGTGCACGTCCTCCCACTCCTTCTCGAGGGCAAGCCAATCAGAACAGCTGGAGTGAATTTGATTTATTTTTCTCAATGAGCTTTCTTTGTATTGTTTACATGGTCAAAATAAATTAAAGAGAACAAACCAAAAAACTAAAAAATAAAAGTCATCATGCTCAGTGAAATGATCATAGAGGGACCAATGAAATATGATTTTACTGTTACAGTGAAGCTTGGAGAAAATCCACTTGGAAAATCATTGATTGTCCTTCTATATAATAACAACGTTGTTATTGCCCAAAATCCAAACAATGAAGAACTGAAGCAGCAGATGAATGAGCTGGAAATGTAAGTGTCCTGTGTGGGTGCAATAATAAGTCAAATTAAACATATTCTGCCTCGCTGAGATCATTTGTCCTCACTTGTCCACATAATTTTGTCCAGTTGGTGGCGATGTCTGCTTATCTTAGTCTGCCGGGCAGTAACACAAGTTCCCAACAATCCCTGAATGAGGCGCAGCTCTGCAGTAAAAATACTCCAATCCCAAAATACTCCTTGTACTGGAGTATTTTGGGATTTGGACTGGAGACGTATTTTCCTAGTCATCCTGTGCCTCCTCTCTGAACTCTGAGCAACATTTGTCCTTCTGTAACTTCCACCACTTAATCCTTGCCTCTGCCTTCGCTTGCTTCTTCCTTAAAGCCATCCTACAGACTACCATCTGACACCGCCTTGCACCTTCTACACCCATTTCCATGTTTCACAGAAGATGCTGCACATCAGGATTTCTCTCCTTAATGCCATAACCACCCAACACCTCTGCACCACCTTTGTTCCCTACATGTCCACTGCAGTCGTTACATTTAGTCTGTGCTCTTCCACATTCCTTACATTTATCCCTGTCATGACGGAAGGACGGGAAGCATGAAGATGACAGATCATACCATCTTGGATTTCCGAACCAGTTCAGAAGATAGATTCCCCGGCGTCTTAACGCAAAGAATCCAAAACTGGTCATGCTGAAACTATGCAAAACAGCGCCCCCATGTGACAGATTAAGGAAACTGCTGTATGTAGACACTTGTGAGGACTTACAGAAAAGACACAAAAGGACAAATCATAGAAACAAATTCATTTATTGGCAGTAAAATAGTTACACAATGTTCTTTTAAGGAGATGTTGAACCGTTTTGAGGTGAAACGATCAGCCGCACAGGAGTCAGGGAGGATTTCACAAGTGTAAATGAAATAAACGCGGCTTCATGTCAGCGCACACCCGGTTCGCTTCTAAACTCTCCTGAAATTATAACGTAAAGATTACAGAAATAAAAACAAAGCTTTGACGGTACATTTATAACACAAATTACAGCAAAAAGTCAGGCCTTGTGCTTCTTTGCCAGGGCACTCTCGTAAAAGAAATTTTAATCTCAAGAGTTTTATTTTTCCTGGTTAAATAAATAAAAATACAATTTTAAAGTTCACAGGTGTCTTTATATCAGGGGTGTCAAACAGGAGGCTCGGGGCCCAGCAAAGACTAATTCGGCCGGTGGAACAAGTGAAGGAAGGCATACATTTTGCCCTTTTAACTGTATTTCCGTAAGTTTGCAGCTTTTCTTACTGATAAAGACGTCCACCATCCACATTCATACTATAACACAGAAATAAAATAACAGAAAATCAGTTTGAGGGCAGAAAATTTCTTTTTTCAATAATGAGACTACAGTAAAAGTTTTCTGTGAATTAACAAAAACTTGGTGTTTTATAAGTACAGTGTGAGGAATGAGCTCTCTGAACATTTAAGCCCAAAGAGTCAGGCTGGCAGGTTTCTTTCTTTCCTGCAGCTGCTTTTATTTATCACGTAGAAAAACTGAGCTGTACTGTGCAGACTGCCCTTCTTGGTCTCATATGAACACATGTCAGGGATTAAATATGTACTTAAGCTTCTTTACGCTGACAGAAAGGCCACTTTCACTGGTCCGGGCCTTTTAACACAGGGTGGGCTGTATGTGGCCACAATGCAAACTGAGTCTGACACCCCTGCTTTACACCTTTATCCAGCAGAAACTGACAGTTTGACAAAAACAGCTTTAAAAATCTCTTCAAAGGGATCAAATCTGCATCATTACCTCACATGAAAATACAAATAAATAAAAACATGAACAATATCTCAAAGAAATATAGTGAAACTAAAACATTTCTTCACATTCATTCTCCTCTCTTCATTACTTTTTAGTCTCTTTAAAGCTAATTCATGTGCAGCTTCTTCATATTGTGCATGTGCCCAATACTGTCCTGTTTTGCATAGTTTAACATTTGATTCCTTCACAGCTTGAGGGGGTCGGACCGCTCTCACATCGCTCTGCTAAATGTGGAGCCATGAAGCTGTTTGCTAAGCTGAGCAGAAAAAGGTGCGTCTCTGTAAAGGCTCACAGCGTTTCTGCCAGGATCCAAACCAAGTCAGCTTTAGAGGATTTTCAGCCACTTGTTCCGAGCTCGAGCATCCTGACTTTTACTCTGCTGCAGGTCAGAGACCTCACCAGCTTTTTACTGCTCTGCATCCATCTGACAACAACATTAGTCACATTAAAAACATATTTATTTGAAGTCCCGACAGTAATTATGGACTCTTCCTTAGTAAACTCAGTGCATTTACATGATGCTGTTACTGACCGTGAAACAGTCGATCAGCTGACTGTCTCTCTGCTTCTTCTTTGGTAAATGAAACATACTAAAATCTTTCCTTGGACTCATCGTTGCATTAAAACTCGAGGCTTCGTGCTCAGCTAAGCTAACGTCTCCTGGCCTCAAATTTGCCCAAATGTTGAACTATTCATCTTCTGTTCACGCTTCCAGCCGCTCTGGCATAAAGTGAAGCTACAGCGGCACTCTGCTTTAGTGGCATTTCACATTAATCTGCATGTGCAAACTACTCAAAAAATACAATAAAATACAACAAAATAAATACTAAAGTGTGAAAGCACATCCTCGTGTCTTTGGTGAAGTCTCTGTGCTTCAGAGGTTAAACCTGCAGGTCTCACAGTTTTAACCGTGTGAGGAAAAAGAGACTTTAATTTTAAAAAAACATGGGAAGAAATCTCACTTTCTTTGGAGTTTCTGGTCTGTTGGTTGGACGTTTACTGAAAGGTGGAAACAAGCTGCTTTCAGACGAGTTATTCCAAGAAATAATCAAAAAACCTGACTGACTGCAGTCCTGCCTGATTTAAGTCACTCATTAAACTCTACAGAGCAGACTGACGCTCGGACGGATGATGGATCCGTCTTCATCACAACTCAGTTTTACCCTCCTAAGACCCAAACTCTGTCATGGTATGCATTTTTAATTTCTCTTTGCTATTTGGGCTGATTGGGACCTGATGGATGTAAAAACAAAGAATTACCTGTTTTGTTTTTTTTACCTGATTTTTGTCTCTGAGAAAAATTAGATCCACATATGAGGACATTCATTTTAAATTTCGATAGAACAGTGGCAGTATAATGTCCTTGTTAGTGGATATCAGGCCCTTGTAGAGCAAAACTGAGTATTTTGGTCAAGACGACCCAAAATGCGATGTCCACATATGTGGACGCCAGGTCCTAGGAGGTTAAACAAAAAGAAATCACCACCAGTTTTCACTTGCAAGTAACGTCTGAATGACGAAGGAAAGTTACAGGTAGTTGGAGATAAAGTGCTATATTAAATAAGCTTGATATGTATTTGCACAAAGCAGCGCAGCAGCTGTAATAGTTTTCTGTCACACAGCAAAGGTCTGAGGCTCTTTGAGGACGTGAAGCCTCTGAGTCTGTCTGCGCTTTAGTGTTGGTGCTGTTTATGATTAAGACTCCAGAATGACCGATCACGGTTAGTTTCTCTCAACTATCCAGACCAAAACGGGCCTGGATAGTTGCTGACATATTGTGGTGTGGACTGGCAGCTTCAGGACAGAAAATCTTCTACTACTACTTACAGAAAACATTTTCACATGCAGGCAGAAAGCTGTGATAAATATTCTTATAGTGTAAGTGAAGGTGCTGCACAGCTATAAATGGCCTTCAGTGTGAGTAAAGCTTAGTTTCTCAGATCACTTAGTAATTTTGGGCCTTACACAAGTGCAGCCCACCGGGACTTCGATACGCGTCTTCTGGACTCGATATGTGTCTGCGTCCTTACACTTGGTCTTCATCAGGACCACCATCGGAGCCCGAACCTCCACAGAGTTGTAGTCGTTCACCTCGCGCCCGTCGATGATGCATCCCTTACAAAGGCACTCGGCAAAGATGATGTCACGTGGATACCTGCTGTCGTTTCGGTCTATGCTGGAGACACAGACAGACAGAAAAGACCTCAACACGTGCAGGAGACAGTGAACACACAGCAGATTCAGTCAGGACAATACGCGGCTTCTCAAATCAAAGCTCGTTTAATATTAAAGCTGGTAGCTTTCATCTGCTCGCTGGTTCCAGGTTGAACTTCCTGAACCAGCTCAGCAGCCGTCCATCCATTTCTACTCCGCAATAATCCAGCCTGCTCTCTGCACATCCAAACTTTGGATCAGCCACCACCAGAGATGGGCAGTAATGCGTTACTGTAATCTGATTACTTTTTTCAAGTAACTTGACCAACACTGGCCACCACACAGGACGAGAACAGAATACACCGGAAAGTCAGGACTGCACAGAAAGTCACTGCTGCTGCTGACGTGTCCTCCATTCAGGGCTTGTACAAATCTAGAATCAGGAAACAGGCAGGCAACACCACTGCAGACCATCACAGCATGGACCCAACCTGTTCCCACTCCTGCCCTCTAGTAGGCGCTACAGAGCACTGTACGCCAACAGACATCTGTGCAGCTTCGTCCACAGGCCGTCACTCTGATGAAATCTTACTTACTGTCAAAAACATCCACCATACCTGCTGCTGAACCAAAGCATGATGTATATACTCTCAAATGCATCTACATCTCAGCTACAGTCACATTTTCTGGTAACACTGCACCCAGCAATGACATCTGTAGTTAACCTTAAACACTGATTAGAATTAGTTTTTTTAGTCTGCAGCTGACACCTGCAACACACCTGTGTGCTACATGAACACAGACCTGTTTTGTCACATTCTAGTTCACTGAACTCTTACTTCACTAAGCTGCCATCTCATTTTGTTATTTATTTTTTTACCGTTTCTTGATAACATATACATTTTCCAAATCCTCCGTATATAAATATATGCAGTAAATTATTTTTTTTATGCTAGTAAAACAGGGCTGTGAGGAGCCTACTTCATGTACATTTGGCTGCAAGTATTTGTTTACAGCACTTGAGTTAATGATAGTGGTGTATGAATCAGGAATTAGTATTAATCTAAAATAACACTTTTAACTCACTGGTGTGCTACATGCAGGTTTATTGCGGACAAAAGTTAAATACTTTTTACTGTACTTTGAATGAATGACTTAATGTGAGCAACAAAACGGTAAAAATTCTGCTTTTAACATAATTATTTACTTTAACTATGTACTTCATTAACCACAGAGCAGCACATGCCATCTAATGAGATAACGTTCATTTATCCACAAAGCTGAGTGACTCCTTTGGTTTTGTTAAATACAGGGGAAAAAAGATGTGAGCTACATATACATATAACCTTACATATGCACACAGAGAGGCAGATATACAGGCATCTGCCAGCTTATTACTAGTATTATTAACACAACATCGTTTCAAATGTACTCAAATAATTTTACAAATATGATCTACACAAATGATTTCTCATTTCCACCATCATCTAAACTGGCTTCAATAAGTAGAATGGTAAAAAAAAAAATCATTAAAATAACATTTTAAACAACTTTTAATAATTTTAAATAAATTACATTTAAAATCAAGTAAAAGTGTGTCGAACCTGCTCCCCAAAGCGCGCTTTAAATGCTGACGATGAGGCAAAGAACAGGTTTGTTTGTTTGTTTGTTGTCTGAGCATTTTTGTCCCTCTGCGGGTTCCATACTTACTAGTAACGCCACGGAGACAGCGCGCGGCCGTTGAGCTCGTGCATTTGCTGGGCAGCCTGTTCGCAGGTGTGTTCGCAGGTAGTCAGATTCTGGTCCTCGCGGGCGTCGCGCTGAAGGCCGAGCTTCTTCAGGTTCACGTCAAACTTTCGCTCGCGGGCCTCCACCTTCTCGGCGCTGAGACACGTGGAGTTGGAGGCGGCGGCGCAGAGCTCGTGGAGGATCAGCAGAGAGATCTGCTAAGTGGAAGAAACACGCGTGAGAGTCAGAGAGAGCTGTCCGCGAGCCCGGGGCGCTAATGTGATGTGATTTACCAACTGCAGGAAGCTCGCGACCATCTTGACTTCGGACGGCTGAGACTGGCGGACGCTCCATTGAAGCTGCTTTAAATACACAAGCGGAGCTCCTACGGTTGCCTGGTTGCCATGGGGATCTCCTCAAAATCAACATTTCCGCATGAGAAACAGTTCGCTGCGGCCCCGCCCCTCTGCTGGCTGTGCGCTGTGTTTGTGACCGGTCAAAAAACGTCCTAACCAATGTTTCTGCGCTGACGCGGCGCATGCGCATAACACCGAACCCAAATTAACTTTTTCTCTCTGGAATACTTCTTAAGGTTATGGGTAGGGTTAGTCACAAGTCACCGTCAAATTATAATACGAGTAGGACGATTTGTCAGAGTAGGATGGTTTCTCAGAACACCGCGAGCAGACAGCCTCGTACCTCTAATAAACTCCGCCGTGAGCTCTTTTTAAACATTTCACACGTTTCATTGTTGGTTTGTTTTTTTAAAGGTAGAGACAGATGTTTATGTTTTACAGAAAAAGGTTTATCGTCTGAAACGTGAATATTGTCAGGTTTTCTGCAACTGCTGCTGTTCTGATCCTCAACAGTACATCTCAGGGTTTACACATCAGAGTCACAAAAGCTTCTGTCGGCTTCTTTTTCTGAGAGAAGAAGAACTCAAATGAAAAGTTTTCAAAATGTCAACACAGCGCCATGAAACACTGTATTGTATGTATTTAAAAATAAAACGAGGTCATTCCTGACTCTTCACATGGAAAAAAATCCTCTTGGGGTCACCCTGCTCCTGTGAAGTCACTCATCGCTCATATTTTTCTGTAGAAAAATGTGGGAACTTTGTCACGTGGACTGTCAGCATCAGGAGCAGCAGGCTACAGAAAAGTGGGAGCGATGAGTTACTTTACAGCAGCGGGGTGACTCATGATGTGTGTTCTCACAATGTGAGTATTTGCATGAATCAGATTGTGATCTTATCTTAATTCACAGTTTTTAGCCGGTGAGCTCTCTATGGTCTCAGCTCTATTTTTTGTGCATGATGACATGATATGACATCAGTTCTCAGGCACTGAGTTTCATCCCTGTAAATCTTCCCACCCCGGCCCATCCTCCTGCTGAACCACCAGCAGGAATATGGAGCCCTCGCAGCTCCCTCATACTTTAATAACAGCACTTGTGTGTGGCGCACCCTGTGGTTACCCTATCACTCCACAGATGTGTCCTGGTGATGCAATGACACACTCGAGCTGACTCAAGCGTCAGACTACATTCACTTCCTGCTGCTGGAGTGAGGTTCTGAGGTCAGCAGAAGTCGAAGGAGGAAATAAACACAAAACATTTAGTGTTTGTTTTTAAATACATTTTAAATATTTATTTTGGAGGGTTGATGAATTTGAAGTCATGTGGAGCAGGATGAGGAAAACTGACTGAAGCAACAAAGGCGAGCCTTTATTTCATCTGATGAAACCTCCATAAAGGTCAGCAGAGTGAACGCCATCCAAAGCTGGTTAGGAGCATGCAGAGACGATTAAAAATGCAGAGACATTAAGCTGACAAGTTAAAACAGGAAGTGAGAGGCAGTAACTAAGCAGGAAAATACAGACACATGAATTACTTTCACTCGGGGAGTTTGTGAGGAAAGGCATAAACTCTTAATACAAAGGAACTAACCTAAAAATGAAGGACTCAGCCGCTGTAGTAATTTTGATATGACAAATGTAGGAAGTATGATCACGCACAGGAAGCGGGGCTACGTACCGGTTCCTCCTGCTGCCCCTCCCCTTGGCCCAGTGAGGAAAACCCTAAGATCGTGACAGCTCAGAATAACTCACGAGAATGTGCTGCGTTCAGGCTGAGAGAAGCCGGGCTGATAACCTGCAGGGCCCCTGCCTCATCACGTAGGTCATATAGCCTTCATATACTTCCTGCAAGTGCTTAGCCAAGTGAAACATGTGCTGCTAAAATACAGAGCTGTTTTTAACTTCTTACCTTTTAAAAATGCATCTCAAACGCAAACTGTAGGCACGTATCATAGGCCACATTCTTCGGAGGCCGCATTTGTAGACCGCCTTTTGCTAACTTTGTTTGTATTTTGTCTTTTTAATCTGTTATATCTTGTAAAGCACTTTGTGATCTCTATCTAGAAATGTGCTATATAAATAAAATTTTACTTACTTACTTACTTACTTACCGATTACATCACAGCCAGGTGAGGAAGGCTGTCCTGATTCGAAGGCTGCTCCAAATGCAGCCGACAAATGCGCCCTTCTTTTCCCCGGATTTGAAGGATGGCTCGGGTGTATCCTTCATGGCCCAACCTATCCCAGAATTCATAGCGCTGCCCAGCCGATTCCTGTTTCCAACAATGGCGGCAGCTACTTAGTTATAATTTTACTTAAACTATAATTTTGCTCTTATTACTCTTTCTGTGTTACACAAGAATGTAGCTGTAGAAACTTCAAATATCTGCTCGGTTTATCAAGACATCGCATATTTGCAAAAGTGCTCCAACGTTTTCGGAGACGTCTGTTACCCACCAGCTCGATAGCTGACCGGGGCGAACAGCTGACCGGGGCGAGAACAGCGAACTCCCCCCACATCATTTTCAAACCCCCCGCAGTCTTTCACTACTCAGGTTAAACATGATATATAAGTCACTTAGATAACTTCGAAGGACCCGGCCCACATAGACCGCGAAGGCCAGGTCCTCAGGAGGATGCGGCCTATGAATTGGGACATAGCTTGTGCCTCTGCGGCGCAGCTAGCATGGGGATAACTTTCATAACTACTGTGAGGCTCCACGATCCACCGCTGCAGTACAACGTAGTCCATTAGAGTGAACTGAGATGATGCGACGCTTCCATTCAGCAGCTCTGAACTCCCGCTGTTACTCGGTAACCATGGATACCACAGAGCGGCCTAAACGTGTGCAGCTCGAGTGTGCTGTTTGTCCAGGACTCTCTGAAAATCTCTAATTAAGACTTTGTTCACTCACATGCAGAACATTACACACACCAAGTCGTTGTGCAATGCATGAATTTTGAGTGTCGCCTCAGATCACACACAGCAAACAAAGACTGCAGGGTTTGGCTGTGCTGGGTGCGCTCACTGCCCCTCACCCCTGAAACTGTAAGTACATGGTAGACTGTAGACAACCTGATGGACACGTGTGACTGACAGTTTGTTGGCTATCCTGGTTTACTGGCCTTTTAAATTAATGCAGCTTGTGGAGTGAGCTAACTGGAGTTAGCTGGTAACTTAGCACGCCAGCCTGTCATCCAAATGTGGTCACTTCTGGCTTTGAAAGTCTAAGGTGGCAGCAGCCACACTGCTAATGTTCATGTGTCTGACTGCAGAGTCCAAAATCAGTTGTTGACTAAAGATGGTGCCTAATTCCATCCTTTACATACATGCTGTGTCCAAATTCAGCATGAGGACCCGGCCTTCGCGGTCTACGTAGGCCGGGTCCTTCGAAGATAGAGAAAGCCGTAAGTGTGAGGCTGTGAAATGGGACGGTCTGGCCTTCAGCGTCACCGCTGTCTCTGTAGAGTTTAATAAACTCGACCATCTCACACTTCTGTTTAATCAGTTTTTTGTTTGACGTTTATGAAAACTAGAACTTTAATCTCAGCCAAACCGATTTACTCAGGAACAAATAAAGCACTGAAAAAAGCCAAACAATAACATGTTTAAGTTATCTAAGTGACTTATGTATCATGTTTAACCTGAGTAGCAAAAGACCGCGAGGGTCTGAAAACAATGTGCCGGGAGTTCGCTGTTCTCGTCGGCTCTAGTGAGCCTTGACCTCATGGTCCGCTCCAAGCCGGTGGGTAACAGACGTCTCAAATATGCGATGTCTTGATAAACCGAGCTGATATTTGAAGTTTACACAGCTACATTCTCGCCTGAAATTATCTTAAAACTTTATTTTGTGACCCAGAAAGAGAAATAAGAATAATATTAAAATTAAATAGCTGCCGCCAATGTTGGAAGCTGGAATTGGCTGGGCCGCGCTATGAATTATGGGATATGGTGGGCTACGAAGGATACACCCGAGCCATCCTTCAAATCTGGGGAAAAGGAGGACACATTTGTTGGAGTCTTCGAATTTGGACAGCCTTCGTCCCATCGCTGTGACGTAGTCGGTCTACAAATGCAGCCTCTGAAGGATGCAGCCTATGAATTGGGACACGGTTACAGTCTGTGGCAATTGTCCACAGGCTCAGCACCAACGTTTCAGTCAGTTTTTTCTCTAATGTTTAGGTCTGTGTGACGTCAGCTCTGTCACACCAGGATAAGAGCGAGTTATTCACTTCCCACCTGTGTTTTTAACGGTGCATTTGCTTCTGGAAGCTTTTCTGAAGCCCTCAGTGCAGAGAGAGGGAAGCTTGTTTGGTACCTGTGGGGTAAAATTCAGGGCAAACAAAGCTCGCAATCTTTCAGCTTAAAATGTCTTTAAGATCCTTCTGGGATTCTTTATTAAGGTAAACGTTCAGGGTACGGGCCTTCAGCTGAATGATTCAAAGTGAAACTGTAACAGTGCTTTTACAAGTTACTGATTAAATCCAGCCTCTGTTATCACAATAAGTCTTATGCTAGAGTTTCCTTGTTTACTCTGTGTGGAGTTTATGCTCTTTGTGTCTTTGACGGTGCTTTTTGGCACAGAAACCAGTGAAGTGATGCAATGCCGCTGCAGTCTCCTCCCTCTCGCTATAAAGCCTTGCTGCCTGTATTTAGAAGCAGAGCTCGCCTGCCAGATCAGCCTGTGAGACGTCCTAACTTTACGTTTAAAATGAACTTGAAACGAGTTTGTTTGTGCCGTCGTGTTAAGATTCTAAAAGTCTTAAATCTTAAAAAACACAGGCAGTAGCTAATAGTTCACCTCAGCCTGCTGCTAAAGCTTGATGCCTTCACACAAAACCAGTCTAACAATTAACAATTACGCTGAATTAAAAAACAAACAATTTCAGCAGCTTCCTCCACTGATTCTATAAATAACTTGTGTGTCAAACCTGTTCATTGCATCACTGTCCCACAGAGGAAAGAGGATATGTGTCTGATTAGAATTAAAAGGCCGATTCTTCCTGCTTCTTTGAACCCTTTCACTCCCATTGACCGACTTCCTCTCTGCGAGTGACAAGGAAACCAGGGCATGCAATACGGGTTTTCCACACTCACATCATCGTTCGGGCACCTGCAATGATTCAGGATGACGGATTCTCACTGTCATTGTTTTGGGTTTTGAATCTAATCCTCAGATTTTTTTTAAATATTCCTTTCAGTTGTTTTCGCAGCTAACATGTCAGAAATGTTGTAATCTCACACTCAGCAGTCCTGCACATGTACGGCGTTTACACACAGAGACCAACATGAAGCCTTCTCTCTGTCGGTGGGACGTCAGTGCCTCGGAAACCTGACGAGTTTTTATTATAGTGTCATTTTAGTCGGTGTATTTGGCAGCAAGTCTGCAGCTCCTTTGGACTTTTTCATATGTTATCTGTGGCGACCTCGTAAATCCTGATCTGTCTCATGAAAATCATCCTTTGTACATGAAACTCATAGAAAATGCACAAAAAATGAAGAATGCATTTTTTTGTTACCGTGCACACATATATGGAACATAAGTATAACCTTTAAACATTTACAGTGGGGCAAAAAAGTATTTAGTCAGCCACCGATTGTGCAAGTTCCCCCACTTAAAATGATGACAGAGGTCAGTAATTTGCACCAGAGGTACACTTCAACTGTGAGAGACAGAATGTGAAAAAAAAAATCCATGAATCCACATGGTAGGATTTGTAAAGAATTTATTGGTAAATCAGGGTGGAAAATAAGTATTTGGTCAATAACAAAAATACAACTCAATACTTTGTAACATAACCTTTGTTGGCAATAACAGAGGTCAAACGTTTACTATAGGTCTTTACCAGGTTTGCACACACAGTAGCTGGTATTTTGGCCCATTCCTCCATGCAGATCTTCTCGAGAGCAGTGATGTTTTGGGGCTGTCGCCGAGCAACACGGACTTTCAACTCCCGCCACAGATTTTCTATGGGGTTGAGGTCTGGAGACTGGCTAGGCCACTCCAGGACTTTCAAATGCTTCTTACGGAGCCACTCCTTTGTTGCCCGGGTGGTGTGTTTTGGATCATTGTCATGTTGGAAGACCCAGCCTCGCTTCATCTTCAAAGTTCTCACTGATGGAAGGAGGTTTTGGCTCAAAATCTCACGATACATGGCCCCATTCATTCTGTCCTTAACACGGATCAGTCGTCCTGTCCCCTTGGCAGAAAAACAGCCCCATAGCATGATGTTTCCACCCCCATGCTTCACAGTAGGTATGGTGTTCTTGGGATGCAACTCAGTATTCTTCTTCCTCCAAACACGACGAGTTGAGTTTATACCAAAAAGTTCTACTTTGGTTTCATCTGACCACATGACATTCTCCCAATCCTCTGCTGTATCATCCATGTGCTCTCTGGCAAACTTCAGACGGGCCTGGACATGCACTGGCTTCAGCAGCGGAACACGTCTGGCACTGCGGGATTTGATTCCCTGCCGTTGTAGTGTGTTACTGATGGTGACCTTTGTTACTTTGGTCCCAGCTCTCTGCAGGTCATTCACCAGGTCCCCCCGTGTGGTTCTGGGATCTTTGCTCACCGTTCTCATCATCATTTTGACCCCACGGGATGAGATCTTGCGTGGAGCCCCAGATCGAGGGAGATTATCAGTGGTCTTGTATGTCTTCCATTTTCTGATGATTGCTCCCACAGTTGATTTTTTCACACCAAGCTGCTTGCCTATTGTAGATTCACTCTTCCCAGTCTGGTGCAGGTCTACAATACTTTTCCTGGTGTCCTTCGAAAGCTCTTTGGTCTTGGCCATGGCGGAGTTTGGAGTCTGACTGTTTGAGGCTGTGGACAGGTGTCTTTTATACAGATGATGAGTTCAAACAGGTGCCATTCATACAGGTAACGAGTGGGGGACAGAAAAGCTTCTTACAGAAGACGTTACAGGTCTGTGAGAGCCAGAGATTTTCCTTGTTTGAGGTGACCAAATACTTATTTTCCACCCTGATTTACGAATAAATTCTTTACAAATCCTACCATGTGGATTCATGGATTTTTTTTCACATTCTGTCTCTCACAGTTGAAGTGTACCTCTGGTGCAAATTACTGACCTCTGTCATCATTTTAAGTGGGGGAACTTGCACAATCGGTGGCTGACTAAATACTTTTTTGCCCCACTGTACGTATGCCCCAATGGATACTCGTGAATATCTGAGGCAGGAATTTACTCTTATAAAGCACCTAACCTCCCAGGTGTACTGCTTACCTGGTGTCAGTGGAAAAGGAAGAGGAACAGGCAAAATTTACCGAAATAATGTAACAGTGATGGAAGCTTTAGATGTGTGTAAAAGGCTGTTTAGTGTCAGGAATTTTAGGTTTGTCTATAATTCAGCGTTTCAGACAAACAGAGTCTAACTGCTATGATTTATGAAAAGCACAAACTGTGGATGAAACCAAGAAGAGCTGTTTGGGATTCTTTGCATATTTACATACTTTAAATATATAATGATATTGAGGCATTTCTGCAGATTTTCCCTCATGTGCATGCAGCATACTGCATGCACACTATGACGCAGTGATGCAAACATGAACAGCCTTCTGTTGTTTCGGTCGGGCTGATGTACGTACAGGAATGTGACGTGGGACTTTCTGCAAAATATCCAGCCAAGGCGGCAGAGTTTCAGGGGCATTCCAGTCGACACCTGCGACACCATCTTCCTGTACTACAGCATCAAAGGGTGAAGTTTGTGAAGAGCGCTGGGAGGTGACATTAAAGTGTCCAAGAAATTAAGAATGACGGGTGAATAATCGAGTAATGCAGACATTTTGTTCATTTTCAGTAATTTACAGAATTAGTGAAATGTAACTGTGCACTGACATAAATCCACTGGAAAATAACCGAATCTGAGGTCACAGATAAAGGAAGCAGCAGGCTCAGTTTCTTATTGACATCCAAATAACACAGGTCTGCAAACAGAACATTGTATATGATTTTTTTTGACTCTTTCTTATAGATTTTTACTCACTGGGAAAAATCCTCTAAAAGTTCCACCTCATCAGGTTTTCTTGCAACACTCATGTTTTTACTGTAATTAACCTTTTTCAACTGAAATCTGGTATCCTATAATTGAATCAAAAAACCATATCCAATAAGGATTCCTTACATTAATTTAATGTTTCTAAGAGCGAGACATACAACTAGAAAATGTGAGGAATTGAGGGGGGTCAGTAGGAGGGGGGAGGGTACGGTGGGTTTGGCGGTGTGAGGAGCTCAGATGGTCGTGTCCCAAAAGGTTTATTTTGTTCATAGCCAAAGCTAAAGAAAAAGTGTGCACAGTTAAATTATTGATACTTTTCATTGCTGTTGTGCTTTTTTTAATGTAAACTACTCGTGTTTTGCAAAAAACTGAACGTGATGGAGGGAAATGAAATCATTTTTGGGTTCAGCACCCTAAAAAACATACAATTTACCCGAAATATCCCATGCAGCTGAAAATATTTTGTTTTGTTTTTTGGAGACCTGTGTAATCTGAGTCTTTGCAGCAGGGGACTCGCCCCCTGCTGGGCATTAGAGAGAATACAGGTTTGAAGACAAGAAGGAAGTTTTTGCATTAGGCCGTCAGGAGTCTGCCTAACCAGGTTATTATAGTTAATTCAAACTACACTAAAAGAACAAATTTAAATAAAATCAAAATAACTGACAATCTAAACTTGTCAATTTAAATAAAATGGAAATATGAATAAAACTCCCCACTCACCCCTGCGGGCGGTCTATCCTTCAAGCTCGGGTCCTGCACAGTATCTGAGCTGCTCCTGTTCCTAGGACTGCGCTCTTCTGCACAGAGGTCTCCGATGTTGTTTCTGGGATCTGCTGGAGCCACTTGCCCAGTTTGGGGGTCCCTACCACTGGGAGCACCGTTACCTTCACCCTCCACATCTTCTCGAGCTCTTCTCTGAGCCCTTGGTCCTTCTCAAGCTTCTCGTGTTCCTTCTTCCTGATGTTGCTGTCATTCAGTATCACTGCATCGATCACTACAGCCGTCTTCCTCTGCTTGTCTTACGCCACTATGTCCGGTTGGTTAGCCATTTGTCCGCCTGTATCTGTCCCACAGGATCTTTGCTTGGTCATTCTCAACCACCCTAGGGGGCGTGTCCCATTTTGACATGAAGTTTGTTATCCTTAAAGTTCTTTCAAAAGACTCCAGCCAATCCAAAATGCAGTGATAGACCTCACAGTACCATATCACCCTATTAGAGCACTTCGCTCTTGCACTGCAGGCCTACTTGTTCTTCCTACAGTATTTAAAAATAGAATGGGAGGGAGAGCCTTCAGCTTCGTCCCCTCTTTAGGAGACAGACACTGTCTCTATTTTGAAGGCTGCAGTACTGCGTGTCCTTAAGTTTTGTCTTCTCTCTGTCATAGGGTGTAAGCAGACAGCTTCCCTTCCCTAAGTCTGGTCCTGATGAAGCCTGTTGGAGAAAAGGTGGTGCAGTGTGCCTGCTGTTATGGAAGGGGGAATTATCTTTAGAGACTGAAACAGTTTTTATAGCTGTGTTACGTCCACACATGACATGTTTATTTCTGCTGTAAGTTTGGACATTTGAACACGAGAGTCTGGGGGACTGATTGGCTTCTGGGAAAGTGTTCGGTTTGTTTTTTCCACTTAGACGTTCTTTCAGTTTCACAGCTTCACATTTCTCTGAGTCAGTGAAGCTGAAATAGGCTGATAGCAGCAGGTTAATTTGGGATGTCATGCAGCCTGGTCTGCAGGAATTACACAGAGATGAAAAGTTTCTGTTTCCCGTTAAGGAAAAACGGGACTTGCCAGTTTTCCTAGCAAAGCTGCTGCTTATCTCTTTACAAAGATAAGAATGAAAATTGAATAAATGCAGGAAAATGAACCTGACTGCTTAAACACGCAGATCTGGGTAGTTTTCCTCATGGATCTGACGCACTGACGAGGCGTCTCACTCTATTCTGCTCTGAATTATTTACGTCCTACTTTCCTCGCAGATGCACATCCCTTTAGTCACCACTGGAAGGAAGGAGTTTCCTCTTGTTATGACTTATCATCACAAATGCAAACAGTGAATTCTGGGTGACTCAACACCTTGACGCAACCGGGACACAACTTTTAGGGCTTTGGCTTCAGCGAGCCTGGCTGCGGTCCAATCAAAGCAAGCAACAGTCCCGTGTTTTCAGAAAAAGCTTTCTGACGCACAATGTGAGATGGGCACATTGGAACATTCTTGGTAAATGCTTTCGTCCGTCTTGCGCCGGTCCAAGAATTTCACCTCTAGCAGCACAATACGAATGCCCCCGGCCGTCCCTCTTAATTTAGCGGGACCGGTCCTTTTGTTCTCTTCTGTTGAGTGAGTTGATTGCAGCACTGATAGGCTCAGACTAAAAGAAAGGAATCTGCTTGTTGCACCAAATGCTGGCCTGCAGGTCATGTGTTTGTTTCCCTCACTATGGAGAGACTGTATATCATATTTCAGCAGGTATATTCCAAACATTTCACATAATGTACTGTCCCTGATTTATTAAAAAGCACATTTGAACACAGGTGCAATATTAGCATGTGCATTTTTAAATATATAGAGTCGTGACCCAAAAAGCCACCAGAAACACAAAGACTATCAGACTGGTGTCAAACACCACTGAGGACAAAGTACGTTTTCTAGTTTTAAATAAGTTGATGTGTCACAGCAAACAGAGGTTTATTTAAGTAAATCAATTAATGTATGACACAATAAAAATACCAAAATAAAATGAGATCAAATAAAACATGAAGCACATTATTTTGAAAAGCCAAACACATATAAAATAATGAATAAGACAAATAAAATTCCCTCTGAAGTTAAATGAACACATTTAAGCTCATGATGAAAGTCAACAAGAGGAAATACGCTTGTTTTTCTTCCACTTCTCTCCTTTTGCCTCCTAAACGAGCTCACCACAACGAGGAAGTAGAAACACAAAATTGCACACAGTCACAATAAATGTGCGGGTTTTCTCAAAGTGTGAAAACAGATTCACAGAAACTTTTTTCTGGTGGAAGTGGACGAGGAAGTGAAAACCGCCACACAACTCACAACGTCACCCCACAGCGCTGCAGTCCGGCCTGCGAGTACCTGGACAGGTGTTTGTGTTTCAGACTCAACACGCTGAAAATGAAAGAGAATAACAGAGATCTGTAATCTGTGCTCCGACCTCACAGGTCAGAGGTCGTGCTGACTGGAGCACTGTGACTTTGTCCTGCTAATACTACCAGTATTACTGTTCATTACAACAGTAATACTACCATTACTACTGCACTACAACTTGTACCATATGTGCTTTATAAAGTTAAATTCATATCAAACATATTAAACATAGCTGCTATGATCTTTTCTACTCATTCCTCTGCATCTACCAGCAGTGTCGAGGCTCTGCGGTCAGAGGGTCCCAGAGGAAACCAAGTGACTGTTTTTAATGTTTCTAATGAAGCCGTGGAAGGACTTTATTTTTATTTATTTAAAATGAGAAATCCCAGCCGCTTGTGGCCCCGTCCCTCTCTGAGCCTGGTTCTGCCGGTATTTCTTCCTTTTAAAAGGGAGTTTTTCCTTCCTACTGTCACCAGAGTACTTACTCAAACAGGGTCGTGTCATTGTTGTTGTTTTCAAATCGGATGAGTTCTGCCAATACAGACCGATCAGTTTGTAATTTTCACATAAAGCTCTGCCGAGTTTATTTCTCTGATTTATTGACAACAAATCAGAGAAATAAAAAAAGAGAGAAATAGATCAAATGTGATATTCAAAGACAGATTTTAGTTAAAAGTAAAATGAGATTTCGTTGCATTTTTCTTTGGTGGTTTTAACATCATTTAAAAAAAGAAATCCTCTGTAAGGGGTTTCTCTGAATCCTGTCAGAAAGGAGAAGAAGTGGAACCAAAGGGGAACCGTGACTTCTTAGAACACACTGAGCCATGAACGTGGACGTCGGATATAAAGGGAGCAGCGAGCAGCTCAGAGCACATCAGCCCTGCACATTCCAACAGAAGAACATCTGTCTGTGTCGGGAACCATGAAGACTCTGCTGGCTCTCACAGTCCTGACGCTCATCTGCTTCCTGAAGCACAGCTCTGCCAGTGAGTACCGCTGACCTCTGACATCTGAGCGCCGTGAGTCTGAGCTGCACTCGTATTAACTCTGTGTGTGTGTCCACAGTGCCAGTCGCTATGGAAATGGTGATAAACGGTGTCGAATGCTGCGAGGCCGTCACTAATAAAATCCACATACCACTGACAAAGGTGAAGCATGCGATGAAGACCAGCGGCTGCAGTCGTGATGCAATCATGTGAGTACATGAAAGTCAGGTTACAGGTGTTGCAGGTCTCTGTGCAGATGCAGAACTGTAGAGTGCGGCTAACCTGCATTAATATCTTTGATGTTTTAGTTCATTTAGGAGGCATCGAATTTGGAGGAGTTGCAATTAAAGAGGATTTTAGAACATTTTGACTTTGAGATTTTTATTTTGCCTCTAGTCTTCTGATTGAGACAGTTGTAGTATGTTATTGTGAAGTAGGCTTACACAAGTGCAGTTAGAACTGGGAGGCTCTTATTATGAAAAACCAGCGTGCACTCTCTTTTGGCTCCATGTTTGGGCTCCACCAGTCTGAAACTCAGTAAATTTGATCGTCTTCTGTGTGTTCATCATCGACTGGTAAAACTAAGTACTGAGAAAAATGAAACTGGCTGCTGTGTGACTTATTTTTCAGCTTCTTTCCATCAGTGGCCCTGTTTGCGATGTTGTGACGTGTGCATTGACACTACGTGTCGTGTGTTTCTTACAGCGTCACTACTCGGAAGAAGAAGTTCTGCCTTGATCCTGAATGGAAACATGCGCAGATGCATCTGGAAGAATTCAAGAAAAGATCAGCGCCCACCACTCTGGAACCTGAAACCACTAAAGAAATGAAGACAAACGTCTCGTCCACCACTCTGAAGCCCACAACCATCTGAGTCTGGAATCCCAGAAATGATCAAAGAAGCTATTTGTTGCTCTCATGTGTTTTGAACTGTTGCAGAACTTTGATCATTAATGATGATCACACAGAAATGTTTCTAGTTTAAAACCTTTAAAGTTTTTCTTTTTGGATGTTTTTTATGAGAGAAACCAAGTACTGTGACTGAAAGTTTCAAATGTCTGTTCGTCATTGCTCCACCTTTCACAATAAAAGCTTTATTTTTGTACGCTTTAAAGCCCACTGAGTCCTTGTCTGAGCTTGTTGGTGTTACCGCGACTGCTTTATTTAGAGCAGCTGTGAGTCATGAAGACATGCACCCATGTTATAATAATGTTATGTTATGACAAACGCAGACATTACAGGAGGAAGTGAAACCAGAAGAATACACACAGAAACACAGTTTTACACAGATTGATCATGAATTAGTTTTAGGTAGTTAAATAAAAGTGTTTTATATCTTTCTGTTGTAGATTTTGTGTGTATTTCACATTTTTTGGAAACGATTACAAAATGTCTTAAATCAGACCTTCCCAAAGGGGGGGCCGCCCCCTAGGAGGGGCGCAGAGCCATGGCAGGGGGGCGCAGAGCCATGGCAGGGGGGGGCGCGGTATGAAAAGGAAAAAAACTAAACGCTTGGACACTGCGAGCACAGGCGCCCACAGACACGCAAAGCAGGAGATGAAGCATCGCTGAATATGTTTCCAAACCAGCTCCATTCTAAGCCAAAGACGAGAAAATATGGTGACGCAAATCTTCCCTTTGGCTTCACCTGCACAGGTACAGAGGTAGGTCTCCCTGCAGGCTTGGTTTCCCCTGTGTCGGGTGCAGCGCTGGGCTGTGTAAATCACGGACAAACAGGATCCCACAGCTGTTTATGTTTTTAAACCCATTTTGCACAGAGAGGCATTTTTTGAAAAATGTATTGATGCAATGTTGAATATTATTACACAGGAAAAAACAACTACACGTAAAATAATCCCACCGTGACGCCTCTGCCTTTCTAAATGGAGCGACAGTAACTGCATGTAAACCTGCAGACAGTCAGATTAACAGTATTTTGTCTCCATCTGCGATTCATCTCATGTAAACAATAACGTGGCCACAGCGTGACGTGAAAAAGGCGCATACCTTTGACGTTGCATGAAGAACTCTGTATTCCTCGTCCACACATAAACGCAAAAAGGAGTTAAAAAAACCTCCGTTCTCGGTGACGCGGACGAAACAGCTGCGTGTTCACAAATACCCGTGTAGGTGTGGACGCAGCGTGAAAGAGTTAGAAGTTTATTTTATTACTGCCTGTGATTTATTGCAGATTACTTGTATTTGCTTAATTGTTTACTAAATGTTTGAGCTGTGAAATAAACCGCAATGGAGCAAAAAATGGGCGCGTGTGGTTGGAGGATGTGTTTGTGCGCGAACATTTTTCTTGTAAAACAAAGGAGCAAAAACAAGTTTGGGAACCGCTGCCTTAAAGTGACATTAAAGAGTTAAAATCTCTGTGAAAAGGTAAAATAATAAATAATAAATGTAGTGAGTGAAGAGGAGTCGCTGAGTTCATTTTCAAACTTTGCTTTCGTAGAAGTCAGTAACCACATTCTCACAACCTCACTCAGATATCGAGTGTCTGGTTCCTGATTCGAGCTGCTAATACCAAGTATGAGAACTCAGCACGCAGACGCGCTTCCACGAACTTTCATGTGTCCCTGGTCGGTTTTACCCAGAAATCACTGCGGCAACTTCATCCCACCGAAGAGCTCGTTGCACTTTGTGCAGCGTAAAATGTCACGATTAGAAACTCTAAACAGGAAGTGAAAACTACTAAATGAATGAATGTTTTGCAATAAAGTGACTGAAAGTATCAAAGGTTAAAATCACAACACAAGTCATAAATGACACCAAACAAAAAGAAACGAGACTTCCTCCTAAAGCGTATACAATCAGATTTCACTAAAACCAAGGAGCAAAGGGTCAAAGTTCAGTGAATCATCACGCCTCAAACAACACGTTTGAAAAGAGATTATTTTGAGCGACGTCAGGATCATCCTCAGTGCTGTGAGAGGTTTTCTGGATATTTGTTCCACGTGCACGCTCCAGACCATCAAACAAATCTTAATATTAGTTAAAGATAACCTGAGTAAATACAAAATACACTTTTAATTGATCATTTCATTCATTCAGGGAAACAAAAGCTATGTGAAATGACACCACTCTGTGCAGATGATTCTCTGCAGCAACATTTGTAACAATGTTGTAGTTTTTCTTTGTTTTTTGTCGCTGTTGTGTCATCTGTTAACACCTCGACTGGAGGCGACACTCATGGGGATCTTTTGTGCTGAAGAGTCACATGACCCCATTTGCATCAAATAACACACAGTTTGAAGAAATGAGGAAGGTGCCCGGGATTTATTTTTGGCTTTTTATTGGTTAGGTCATCCAGCTACCTTACCGTCAAATAATTCATTTTTTTAAATATCATCTTCAAAGAAGAAAGCACAACTGAAAGCAAAAATCATTCACTCGTCACTTTTAAAAGGTGGAAACAATCAATAATAATAGTAAATCAAGGTTCCTACTAAAACACTCAAATCACAACATCAAACAAAGAGTAACTGAAATGTGACACACTGGATCTGTAAAGAGGAGGTGAGACATGAGCCGGGACAAGCACGCCGGAGTCTCCTGATGCGCATCCGTGTCTGTTCCAGTCTCTGAATTTCCCTCGCTGTCTCCCAGGGGCCAAGTGAGGGCTGTGATTGGATGTGGGTGGGTGTCAGGAGAGGCAGCTTTTATTTTCCTCTAAAAGCCAAAGGTGTTCTCCCCGCTGTAGGCCACGTATAAAAAGCCGTCCTCATCCTTCTCCTTCTCGTAGAGCTGCCCCATCGTGATGCTGAAACATGGAGGGAGACGCAACGTCGTCACTGAACACCAAATAAGAAAACAATCCACCGCAGAAAAGACACCGACAAATCCGCCCGGTTAGCATTTTTTCATAAATAACAACAGAAATCTGTGAACATTTGGAGGAGTAAATGGCCTGTATTTGTATAGCGCTTTACTCGTCCCTAAGGACCTCAAAGCGTTTTACACATCCAGTCATCCACACATTCACACACAGGTGATGGCAGCTACATTGTAGCCACAGCCACACTGACAGAGGCGAGGCTGCCGGACACTGGCGCCACCGGGCCCTCTGACCACCACCAGTAGGCAACGGGTGAAGTGTCTCGCCCAAGGACACAACGACCGAGACTGTCCGAGCCGGGGCTCGAACCAGCAACCTTTTGATTACAAGGCGAACTCCCAACTCTTGAGCCACGATCGCCCAAGTGACGCACACTAGCACATAAAGAGCGGCCGACAGCCTGTAAACAACAGTAGACTTGTGATAGCAAGCAAGCGAATAATGAAGAAAACAGATTTTTAGACGGGAAACTGTGAGAGAGAGAGAGAGAGAGCTGTGCATGAAGTGTGATTTTATCCTGGTGGAAGCAAAACAGCGAAAGTCAGAGTGAGTTCATGACGATGTTTATGTGAAGCGTAGTTTGGATCTTCTTTTGCTGCTGGTTCAGTCAATATTGTTTGGAGAGAGATCAAACTAACAGCTTTAGAATCATCTGCACAAAGACATAAACACAAAGCGCGGAGCCGCCGAAACATCAGAATCAGCGAGCTGTCGGCTTTCAGCCCCGACCGTGTCCGCGCCGGCGGGTGAGAAAGGCGACATCTCACTGATCCTGATGATTCTGATGCGTCGGCGGGTCCGAGCTTTGTGTTTATGTCTCTGTGCAGAATCCGTGTTCCTGCTCTCATTTACTGTTTCAGCTGTTTGGTGGTTGTTGAAATTTTGTGAGGTTTAACCTGAGATTCTGGCGTTTCGGGCAAAATAAATTAATATTAAAAAATCAATTCAGGATTTCAATGAATCGATATCACGTTATCCAAGCTAGAATCGATTTTAATCTATATATCGATAATCAAAACCCAGCCCTAGTGGAAACTGACCCACTAACACTGAAATACTGAGACGTGCAGCATTCTGAATGCTGAGAGACAAAACTGAATGAATACAGTATTAAATGAATGACGGGAAGATTTACAGTTTTCATCTGTTGTGTTTTGCAGTAGAGTAAATATCTTCCTGTCAGGCCTTCTTTTATCATTCGTCCTCCAAAAGCCGAGCAGATTCATGGAAAATTAAAGATATCATAGATATGATGTCTTTTATCTAAAGACCTTTGAAACTGAAACGGTTAATGGTGGCAGCCACCAGTATTCGCTTACAATCAAACATTCAACCCTCACACGACCTGAAGTTACAGAGCGAGGTCATTTCAGATCTCATTATTTTACTTTATAATATAAAAATCAGACAACGAGGTCCTCTGAAAGGCTGAGCTCACCTGGACTGAGGCACCGTCTTATCCACAAACAGGAAGATGGCCTTCTCCGAGGGCAGCTGGATGCGTTTCCTGATGATCCACATGAACTGGGCCACTGTGATGTCAGAGGGGACCAGGTACTTCCTCTTGTCGATGTCCACTATCTGTGATCCCGACACTTTCTCCACGATCACCTGAACGCAACGACACACACATTTCATCATCAGCGAACTGGCCGACTTGCAGAAGCAGCCGCCCACGCGTCGTCGCGCTCACTCACCGGGACGCGGTCAGGGTACTTGTTGCGGATTTTGGCTGACTCTATGCATCGATGTTCTGCAGGAGACAAAGACACACGCGGGTTAGTCTGACGGGTGTTTCTCGGCACCCCGCGCTGTTTCCAAGTGAAATTTAAAAAAAAAAGGCTAATGAAAGTTAACCAAAATGAAACTATAAAGAAAATTATTATTATTATTTTAACAATAATGAAACAAGAAACTGACTCTGAGTTCTCACTTGATTAAACCACAGAAACAAACATGATTAAAAAGACAGAAAACTACAATAACGATCAAACAGATGCAAATTATAAGCAACAAATAACAAAAAACAGACATTACAAAGAGCTGCTATTCATTGCAATCGAATGTTCAACTTAATTCAACATATTTATATTGCCCAACAGCTTTGCATGATTCACAGTTCAAAATAAGCCTTCTTTATCTCATACAGAGCCTTGTTTCATATGAACATCCACCAGGAGCAGTGGATATATGACAGGGTTTAACAAATGCAGATTTAAGTCCACTTCAATCAGTGAAAAAAGGTTTTCAGTAACTTTCTAAATGCAAAGGCAAGCGTTTGGCTCCCTGCAGCGCCCCCTGTGGTGTGGAGGCTAGCTTCAGCAGTTTGTTTACATGTACCAAATATTATCAGCCTTCTTAAATGATCAATAAAAGCTACTTTTCAAAAAGCAGCTGACTTCTTCAGTTTAAGTCTTTAGGTCCCTGGTGGTTATGTGAGGAGTTCTTCAGAGAGGTTTGTTTAGAAAAAACCTTCCTCAGACAGCTCTCAGCACCTCCTGCTGCTGATTATGTACAGAGATCGATATCTGACGGTGGAGTTGTTGTCAGTTAACACCACCTCTGGCCGCCCGAACACCTTCGATCCGCTCACTCAAAAGAAGAACGTGCAGGCACTGAATCTTTAATAAAACATCACCATGTTGCCTCTATGATATCACGCCGCATGCATTCCTGCAAGTATTTATTCTGGCAAATATTTGCACTAAAGTAAAACAATCACTCTCGTTTCTAACAGTTCACCAGCTCCTTTTCCTTCAGATCATTCGTTTTCACTATGTCACATGAATTTAAGATGAATGAGCACAAATGGACAAAAATCCTTATCGCGGTTTGTAGTCAGCCGGCTGAAACAGCGCTCGGCATGAGGCCGCAGGAACCACATCTTATCTTTCACAGGAAGCACTGGGGTTGCCCTGAGCTCCTGTTCAGGTTTCACAGTTGGCTGCCATAGACATGCTAATTGCTGCAGTTGCTTCTAGTTTGCATGGAAGATACTGAATTATCTGCAAACCCTCGCTAACTACTTCCTGAACTGTAGTGAAACACAAAGTGCAACACAACCCAGAAATTCACCTTCCCTGTAAAGGTTTCGACTTTTGTGTTTTGCATTTTTACAGCTAGAAATTAGCGAGCATTTGCAGAAATGTCCGCATCTTCCTTCCAAACAGCGACTGGGGCGACGTGTAGCGACCTAAGCCATCGCAGGAAGGTCCATACAGGTAGCACCGTGTACCGTAAACCTCCAACCAGTCCCCTCACTGATCTAGGACCGTGTGACTCTGTGGGGCCTTGTTCACGCCACCCTACAGCATCACAATGGCAAAATGGTGGACAGGTTAATGGTCATGTGACTACAAACCCTGAATAGTGCTAGCTTGAAAGAAAGAACCATAAATACTTTCTTAAGCTTTTATTATAACAACATTTAATAAATGACACAAAAAAGTTACCACTGATTTTTTTTACCTAAATCAACAGGGGGGGAGGGGGGGGGAGGGCCTTCACCAACATGTGCTTGTCTTTCTTAACGGAGACAACATTTGTGCTATTTTAAATCCTACAAATAATATTTCATGGTAAGTTTCAACCACTGGTGGAAGTCAGCTTACACAATATTTATTACAATTGCGTAATTATAGAATAATACAATATTTTTATGAGAAATTAATGGATATAAAACTATTTTACAGTAACACAATCACAGGGAAGGTGCTCCTGCACTCCTCCTGTACTTCACTAAGTGAGTTTTCCTGATTACCTTGATTTACTTTACTGTACTTCAGCTGTAACTGAGCACACTTTAAATGATCCCTCAGCACATTTACATGTCTAAACAGATGTTTCCAGCTGTGTTGCATGCGGCTGGCCCGCAGTGTAGAGCTGTTTGGTCATCCAGCTGCTGATGAACTGCGAGCAGAGGCGAGGCCCGACTAGCTACTTGCTGAGCCAGTATACACGATTAGCCTGAAACTGGGTCGTCGTGTTAACAACAAAGACACGATGGTTTGTCCGCTTCCACGAGCCCAGTACACGGCTTTAACACTACGGGTTTAAAAGTTAACGATAACAGGAGCGGACATCAACATTTACACCTGTATGTCCCCGTTAATGGATCGCTGGCTCCTCTATGGACAAAAGCCTGGAGAACAGGCCCGGCTCCCCGCAGGGCCCGTTTACCAGCGACACCTTAGAAACTTTAAAGCCCACATTAACTCCCATACGGAAGAATAAACAGCTAGACTTTTATAACATAATAATAACAACTCATAACTATTTTTCCTCACTAATCAGAACGTCGCCTCCATTCTCACCCAAAGAGTGGTCTTCTTTGAACATCCATTTCATGTTTGCCGTTTCCGGGCTCCTCTCGTCGGGTGCAGCGGGCTGTAAACGCGACTCACGGTTAAATTTGGGGCTCAGCAATCTTCCCGCTCGCTGTCCTCTCAGTTTTAACCACAAACGAACACACGGCTCGGCACCTCCCAGCGCTCCAGCTACACAACAACAACAACAACAACAGCAACAATCCTCTTCTTCACGATCAGCCTGCTGAGCCCCGCCCAGCCCGTGACGTCACCAAGGCCCCTACCATTCCGCCATGTAAAGGGGGGAGAGAAAGACGGAAACATCGACTCTTTCTCTCTGTAAACGTAATAATAACGAACAAGCAATGGCGAAATGCATCATAACTAGGCTAATAACCACATAAGACCTAAGTAAGATTAAATGTTTCCATTTCACTGTATGCATAAGCCGATATTAACATTTCACATGGTAGTTTATGCACTGTTCCCCCCGTAGTGATGCGCAGTCATACGTATTTCTCCTCGCTACAACGTAAACACAACCAGCATTACAGCATTGTCCCCACAGACATGCGCAGTTTGAATCCCCTAAATGCAACCATTACTTTCGTTAACAAATGCTGAGTATTAAGAATGTTTTATGATGTCGTGGCAGGGCTAAGACTTCTACAATAATTAATTGATATTAAGATAAAATGAATAAATATCTATCTTCCTGTTTTGCTTTGAAAGGAGAGATCCAGAGCAAAGCCTCCAACTACAAACCCATGGCCTTGGTAATTCTGCTTCTGGAGGTGTTGCAATCAGAAACGTGTCATTGCTTTTTTTCCTCTCTTCTCATTTTATTCGAGTAACATAGAACTAATCTGTCCTGAACCTTACATAACAGGGGGGTCCAACTCATTTTACATCATGGACATACAGAAAAAGCTCTGGTAGCTTTTTGCCAAGACTGTCCTGAATTTTGGACTAACTAAAAGTTTATATTTAAAGAAGAAAATAATAATTTAAATTTATTTTAAAAAAATTGTTCTGTTTTTCTATCTGTTACTGGCTGTGTGGCAAGGTCTTTGTCAGTAAAATAATTTGTAAAAAACTGAAAATACAAATAAAAGCTCAATAACTTATGCCCTGGGTATGGCGTCTTTTCTATACCCATTCAGCCCACGGACTTTATGTTTGACATTCCTGTTTTACAAAATAAATAAAAACCAAAGGCATGAATACTTCTGGGATTTTTAAAAACCTTTCCAAAAGCTGACTCACTAAAACAATATATTTAAAAAGCTGGCATTAAGTAATTCAGTTGTATAAAAGCAGGTGGGTGCAACTTAAAATGTTACGTTTAATGAAATCTGGTGAAATAAACTTTATTTGATTAGGATACATTCACTTTACATCAAGCATAATTTCTTTGATGTTTTTTTGGAATACATAAAACTTTTATTTCATACATTTCAGTTACACTTTCATCAAATGTATTGCTTCATGTTTATGACGACAGAATTTGTTTTAGAGTAAAAGCTTTTCTTTGTTCAGATATTCTAAAAAGAGAAATGCTCCAGCACCAAAGTAAGTGCTTTAATACAAAGTTTTATTCAAACTTCAGTAAACGTGTCTAAAACCACGCGTGAATTACACTGTACGAATGGAGCCACACGCCTTCTTCCCGTTGCCTCGTTCGTCTTCCGCTGTGGCCGCTCTGGTCTGGTTATCGGGCGGCAGCGGCTTCCCCAGGTGGTGTCCTGTGGAGATGCCGAGAGGCTGCGTCGCTAGTTCCTCCTTCACTTCCGGCCGAAGTAAGAATCCTCCCTGAAAGCTGAGGTCAAAGAGCTCACAGCGGGCAAAGGTCAAAGGATTTTCTGCAAGTAGTCCTTTGAGTCGAGTCCGCCACCCCTCGAGCATCGCGGCTCGTGCAGCTGGGGGACTGTGAGCCGGACTCCAGAAAATCTGAGGAGCCAGAACCTGAAATCCACAGAAGTGCAGAATCCCATTCTGGAAGAAACAAGAGCAGACAGAAGGGAGGAAGATGATTCCACAAGCATTCATCTTTGGGTTTGTTATGTGTTATTTGTGTAGCTTTCCGTCTTATGCCCTTCTTTATCAACTTTAATTGTGTTAGGGTTTTGTCTCTGTGCTCAGTCATTTCCTGTTTTATTTTGGTAGCTCTTTATTTCCTTGATTATTTTCACCTGTTTCTTGTTACCTAGCTGTTTTCACTCCAATCATTAACCGTCAGCTGTTGGCTTCCCAGACTTATCATCTGATGTTTGTTCTCATTCACTTCATGGATTTTCTGTTTTCTGGGTTCCTGCTTTGAGTCAGTTTTGTTTATATGTTTACCTTCAGCTTCTGTTATTTGATAAAAAGAGAGAAACAAAAGTCCCAAAAGAACTTTGAACTGCTGGTGGTACAGTGGGGCAAAAAAGTATTTAGTCAGCCACCGATTGTGCAAGTTCCCCCACCTAAAATGATGACAGAGGTCAGTAATTTGCACCAGAGGTACACTTCAACTGTGAGAGACAGAATGTGAAAAAAAAAAAAAAATCCATGAATCCACATGGTAGGATTTGTAAAGAATTTATTCGTAAATCAGGGTGGAAAATAAGTACTTGGTCAATAACAAAAATACAACTCAATACTTTGTAACATAACCTTTGTTGGCAATAACAGAGGTCAAACGTTTACTATAGATCTTTACCAGGTTTGCACACACAGTAGCTGGTATTTTGGCCCATTCCTCCATGCAGATCTTCTCGAGAGCAGTGATGTTTTGGGGCTGTCGCCGAGCAACACGGACTTTCAACTCCCGCCACAGATTTTCTATGGGGTTGAGGTCTGGAGACTGGCTAGGCCACTCCAGGACTTTCAAATGCTTCTTACGGAGCCACTCCTTTGTTGCCCGGGCGGTGTGTTTTGGATCATTGTCATGTTGGAAGACCCAGCCTCGTTTCATCTTCAAAGTTCTCACTGATGGAAGGAGGTTTTGGCTCAAAATCTCACGATACATGGCCCCATTCATTCTGTCCTTAACACGGATCAGTCGGGCTGTCCCCTTGGCAGAAAAACAGCCCCATAGCATGATGCTTCCACCCCCATGCTTCACAGTAGGTATGGTGTTCTTGGGATGCAACTCAGTATTCTTCTTCCTCCAAACACGACGAGTTGAGTTTATACCAAAAAGTTCTACTTTGGTTTCATCTGACCACATGACATTCTCCCAATCCTCTGCTGTATCATCCATGTGCTCTCTGGCAAACTTCAGACGGGCCTGGACATGCACTGGCTTCAGCAGCGGAACACGTCTGGCACTGCGGGATTTGATTCCCTGCCGTTGTAGTGTGTTACTGATGGTGACCTTTGTTACTTTGGTCCCAGCTCTCTGCAGGTCATTCACCAGGTCCCCCCGTGTGGTTCTGGGATCTTTGCTCACCGTTCTCATCATCATTTTGACCCCACGGGATGAGATCTTGCGTGGAGCCCCAGATCGAGGGAGATTATCAGTGGTCTTGTATGTCTTCCATTTTCTGATGATTGCTCCCACAGTTGATTTTTTCACACCAAGCTGCTTGCCTATTGTAGATTCACTCTTCCCAGTCTGGTGCAGGTCTACAATACTTTTCCTGGTGTCCTTCGAAAGCTCTTTGGTCTTGGCCATGGCGGAGTTTGGAGTCTGACTGTTTGAGGCTGTGGACAGGTGTCTTTTATACAGATGATGAGTTCAAACAGGTGCCATTCATACAGGTAACGAGTGGGGGACAGAAAAGCTTCTTACAGAAGACCTTACAGGTCTGTGAGAGCCAGAGATTTTCCTTGTTTGAGGTGACCAAATACTTATTTTCCACCCTGATTTACCAATAAATTCTTTACAAATCCTACCATGTGGATTCATGGATTTTTTTTCACATTCTGTCTCTCACAGTTGAAGTGTACCTCTGGTGCAAATTACTGACCTCTGTCATCATTTTAAGTGGGGGAACTTGCACAATCGGTGGCTGACTAAATACTTTTTTGCCCCACTGTACCAGCAGCTCGGTGACTGGCTCTTATCTCCTTTTTATGTAATCACACCCACATCAGCAGTGTTGCTGCTTTTCAAAGACTCCTGATGCTCAGTTAAAGCTTCATATTTTTTTCCTTGGACTTTCCTACTGTAGCTTTGCATGAATTAGAGGCGTTCCTTTATCGTACCCTGGCCCCTCAGCAGTCAACAAATTATTTCTGTTCAGCTCCACGAGCCTGCCTGTCAGAGGAGGAGGGTGCATGTCTGTTTGTATCAGCTGATAACGGCGGTAAATGGGCCAACGGATGAGGACAAAGTCAGCTTTGAAACACTGGAGGAGCTTCAGTGGTTTATCACAGTTTTATCAGCCGAGACACTGAATCACATTTGTGCCTTTGTTTGTGCTGCAGCTTGTTAGGATCAGAATAAGATAATCCTCTGGGATAAAATATGGGCCTTCACTACGATAACCATACACATTGAAAAAAATGAGCTTTGAGGGCCAGGCCCGTCTCCCTGATGCTGTACCACATCCATGTGTGACTGAGAGGCTCCAGTGGATTTGATAAAATTGTGACATTTAATAACTCAGGAATGAAAACAACATCTGTCTCCAACAGGAACATCACAGCTATGATCGATTCCCATTAATCTGCCTCCAACAGGTTTCTGTATGTGAGATTAGGATTACAGTGGATCCTCTGAGTTTTTGTTACTCTTCTGCTGTTTGAAGTTTTGAATTCTTTTGTTTGATTTGTTGCAGCATCACTGAGTCTTTGATTTTCCTCCTAAGAACTTTCTGTTTTGTGTGTTCTGGTTCACGATGTTGCCTTAATGTTTTGACTTCTCATCTTACTGGATCTTACTGCATAGTTGTGCATGCCGATTAATTATATAATTTACTATGCTTGTAGTAAGTTGTGAATTCTTGGTCTTTGTTTTGAGTTTATTTCTCGGGTGTCTCACCTGCAGAGGCCACAGGGTGACGTTGATGTCCCCGTTGATGCCGTCAGGCTGAAACATCGTCGGAGCTGCTGCGGTCGTGAACGACAACATGGCTTTTTTATCCTTAGAGGAAATATAACATACAGTTGGATAACCAGACCAAAACACGTCCACAAAGAAAAGCTCTTTATTTTATCAACATCAAGTTTTCCAATAATTTTCAAACATATGTACAGAAATTCCTTTCTTGTCTTTTGCTTTTCATCTCTGAAACATGAGCGCATCACCTGACTGTCCCACTTAAATGTAGGTTAAATCGATAAATCCAGACTGATAATAATGGAGTTGGTTGTGTTATTTGTTGCATCCTTCTAATGATTTGGTGTTCTCTGCTGGAACGTACCTTGAATATCCCGTTATCGTACATCTTTTCCAGGGAGAAAGCGAAGCCCTGTGACAGCACTCTGTCTATCCAGCCCTTCATGACGGCGGGAAAACTGAACCAGTACAAAGGAAACTACAGAAGGAAAAAATAATGTTGTTATTAATACCATTCAGAGTTTTATTATTCTCAGTCATTTTCTAGTTCAACACTCTTTTACATCAAGCATTTCCAAAGACGCAAACATGCCTGTACTAAAAGCTGCAGTTCCCCTAATGTCCAGCAGAGGCAGAAGTGAGTCAGTCCCCATAGACTTCCAAACTTTACAACAGAAACAAACATGTTTACAGCCTGGTAGCTGGTCTCTGTACATGGAAGAATGTTTCTATAACCAGTGTTGGGAAGGTTACTTTTAAAATGTATTCCACTACAGATTACAGAATACATGCCCCAAAATGTATTTTGTAACGTATTCTGAATACTTTGGATTACTTTGTGGTGGAGGTAAGCATGGACGACACAGAGCTCTCAGTTCTCACTCCTTCTTTATTCCTCTCCAAAATCAACTGAACACATCGCGCCACAAAACACAGCAACACACTTCCTCAACACTGGGTGTGAGTGGAGCCCTCTAGTGGTCCACCACAACTTAATATATTATCAAGCAGTTTACAACTACATGAATGTGATTTATTACTATTACTGAAGGTCCGCGGCACTGAACCATAGTAAAGGGACCTCTGGCTAATACGTCGGGTTCATGTCGGGCTCGTAGCCGAAAACTAGCTTTACTTTGTTGTGTGGGTCAAGTTTGCTAGCGAGACACAGAGAGAGGCGTTGAAAGGCTGCTGCAACAAAACTTATTGTTTCGGAGGAAAACACGAACACGGTGTACAGTCGAGTCTTAACAGCTTACTTACAGCTGGGCTCGTCAGGCACTCTTTTTGGCTGCAGTGGTTATTATTATATTTACATGCTTCCAGCTCCCGTTTCTGCTCCGTGACAGCTCGTACTTTTCATTTTTCTCCCTCCTCGCTCACAGACACATCACGGGTATGGCAGTCCATTCTCCCTGCAGCACGGACTACACTGAACATGATGCTGCATTCTTTAGAGCCTGTAGCATTCTGCCTGTTAGCTTAGCACAACAACAACAACAAGGCCTCTCTCACCCAGGAAACACACAGTGGCAGAGAGAGCGTCACCCTGTAACCATGGCAACCGTAACGCTGCTGCCTGGAACAACAACATAGCTGTCAAACAAAACCCAAACAGTCCTGACCCGCGACAGTGTGAAACAGGAAAGTACCGCCGTGTAATCCCTTTATTTCAACAAGGTAAATGTATTCTGAATACCGAATAATTGTTCTGTTGGAGCCTTATGGAGTATTTTCAATGACCTCATGTGACCAAAAATATGGCTGCTGTGAGGTCACTGTACTAACAGACCGTCCGAGAAGGCGGAGCTCCAGGTTTGGAGAATTTTACTTGCAATAGAGATACGACAGCTACTGAGGAAGATGAATTTTATCACCCTGAAAATCTAAATCCTATTTAAATCTAAATTTATTTCTAAAACCACTTTACTTCATGTTGCTCAGATGGTGGTTTTATTAGTCTGTGTTCTGCTTCACTTTAAATATTCTGACCTTTCATGAATCCGCCTCAGGAATAATCTTTCAGAAGAACAACAACATTCCCGATGAGCAGGGCGATTTAAGGAGCTTGTTGAATTTAGAACACAGAAGCTGAACATTACAAACCATTAAAAATGGAACCGATCTCTGTATTCTCAGGATAATCCAGGATGTGGGCTCACTTGTGTTTGTGGGCACGATGGAGAGGTTACTCATCATGAAATGGGAAGTTGTGACACTCAATAACTGCAGCTTTTAGTGACCTCTGACCTGGAAGATGATGAGCTCGGCCTCTGTTACTTTGCGCTGCTCAGCTACGATGTCTTCGCTGAGACGGCCCTCCATCCCGGCGTGCAGGGTCTCTTCTCCGTACTGGAAATGCTCAGAGTTCCTCACATCACCTGAACACAACACGCTCAGTCAGAATCTCACTGGGAGGTTTTATCGGTTCACTTTAATTGGGTGTTTTCAACCCAGAGGCACCCTTTCTATATAAAACAAACCTTTGACTTAAGCTGAGAGTTATTTCACTGATACCCATCAAAGGCCATAATTTATTAACAAGTGTGATGCTTGTGAGGGGAGATAGTCCAGTGTGCAAAAAACTGATCAGCAGCATTTTTTAAAAACTTTCTGTAGAAACTATAACAAAAGCTGTAGCGGCTGGAAAAAGGCAAATCTCACATAGTCCCTGAAACATCCCTTCAGGTCAGCATCTAAGGTCTGAGTGCAAAGCTGAGGCAGCAGAGCTGTTTGTTGGGTAGCTTCAAAGTGTTTGATGAGGTGATGAAGGCGAGGTTAGCAAGAGTCACGTGGCATGCCTTCATCCATCAGTCCAATCATTAAAAGTTCTGATGATAGTTCAGGGCGCACAGGAGCTGTTTTTCACCGGGAGACGTGTCTTAAAGTTTCAGCTTCCTCTTTGGTGTCCACTGCACACAGAAGTTGTGTCACCATGTGGAGCTGAGGGGCATTTCAGCTCAGAGCATGCCCCGTCTGAGCACTACAGCATTAAAGAGCAGACTACAGCAGACAAAGAAATGATTAGCCTGCGAATCAGACCAAGGTATGTTTCATTCACTTTAAATATTTACACAGATTTAAAGGTGAGGATTTAAAGGTGAGGTGATGGACCACAAACTGAGAGACACACAGAGAGCAGCATTAAAGCTCGAGTTGGTGTTTTGCCAGGATTTGCTGACAATGAGAAAGATGAAGCTCGGCTCAAAACGTGCCCAAAGACACAAAACAACAAAGAATAAATATGTCAGATGAATGCAGACGAAGCACAAAAAAGGCCAAAAACTGACTGACAGATGCAACGTGAGCTCAGAGAGACACGCCTGCAGTCATCTCTGTCTCGCAGCATCTGAAGTCATAAAGTTTAAATGTACAAATATGATGAGCTCCTGCACTCTGCTCTGATTTAAAAATAAAACGGTGAAAAAAACTGTAAAGCACTGATGATGAAACAAGCAATAATGTGTGTGTGTGTTCCCCGTGTGGGGGGGGGGGTCACCGATGATGTCATCCCGCGTGGCACTGGCTTTGAAGTTCATGGCGTACAGGTCAGACACGACGACCTCGTATCCCTGCAGCTTCAGCTCCTGCAGCGCCACGTCTCGAGCCGCCGCGTTGAACGAAGCCGGACTCTGGTGGGCGTAAACGATCAGAGCTGTCTTCTGAGCTGACACACACACACACACACACACACACACACACACACACACACACACAGACAGACACAGACACACAGACACACAGACACACACACACACACACAGAGACACACACACAGACAGACACAGACACACAGACACAGACACACAGACACACACACACACACACACACAGACACAGACACACACACACACACACACACACACACACACACACAGAGAGACACACACACAGACAGACACACACACACACACACACACACACAGACACACAGACACACACAGACACACACACACACAGACACACAGACACACAGACACACAGACAGACACACAGACACACACAGACACACACAGACACACACACACACACAGACACACACACACACACAGACACACAGACACACAGAGACACACACACAGACAGACACACACACACACACACACACACACACACACACACAGAGACACACACACACATACTGGTAAAGGTGAATTGGAAGGACAATTTTTTCAAACAAGATTTTTGCAACACTAAACGGACCCCCCTTTCCGCTTGTGCTAGATAGATGAAGTGCATCTTTAAAAATCCCATTTGAGTTGTACAACACAAATCTCACTTCAAAATTGTGAAAAACACACCAGAACTCAAAATATAAGAACCTGACAACATGGTGTAATAAGAGGACAACACTAATTAGGTAACTTGGCTCCTCCCCCTGACATGAACAGTAATTGTCAGGGCTAACTTTATTAACAGGACAAAGGCCATACACATACACAAACATGTATTTTGTGTGTATTAAAAGGGCAACAGGTGAATAAAAGGAACAAATTGAGTGCATTTTACAAAAACAGGATTGTTTTGTTAACAGAAATGAAAATAACTGGCAATATAAAATTATATGTCCTCTTAGATCAGATGCACTAAAACAGTGTCAACAAAATGAATTTACCAATCTTCTAATAGTAAAATTCTAAAATAAATAAATGAGAAACCAAAACATACAAAATATCTTTTGTAACTCCTCCAAGAAGTACTTTGGAGTTATGTAGACTCCTCTACATAGGATTTTCTTTTTTCTTCAACGACACGCCCCGATTCCTCACAAAATCTCTGATGTTTTGAATAGAACGACCAGCCAGAGCAGGATCTTCTGCAGTTTTGCATTGCTGGCATTCGATAATAGTGGCCAGTTTTCCTTTTTTGATATGTTCGCCAAAATACTTCATTATCGCAGCAACCTCCGTGGGAGACCAAGGATGCTTTTTGACCCTCCTTGCATTTTCCAGAGAAGCTAGAAGCAGAAAAAAATAAATGTAAACAAACTACTTTTTAAACAATTTTTAAATTAAAGGGGACGTATTATGCTCAATTGTGTGAGTTGACATGGTTGTAGGATGCAAAAATATAATGGCGATAATCGGCTTCCTTCAAATAAGCCGAAGAATTGAGTTCTGCACACACTAGTTTTACAGCCCTGCTAAGAACAGTTAGTGTTTAGTCTACACAGCCCAAAGACGGCCTTTGCATTGTCCACGAGGACAGGTGCTGAGGCTGTGATTATGCTGGATTGTGCAAAATACACTACCTGGGACCTAAAAGAGCTCCTTTTTTAGTTGTTGAAAACCTACACTTAAGGAGTCGGGAGGCAATTCATAACCAAATATACATATAAAAGCAACAAAAAAAAGTGGGTTTTGCATAATATGTCCCCTTTAAGGTGAATTTGTTGTAACAGTGTTTCTTTGGTATAAATCCTGTAATGCTGACTGTTTAAATACTTATTACAATGGATGAATACATTTATTTAAATGTAAAATTCTGAAAGGTAGCCCACATTAAGTCAGAATTCCAATAAATAGCTATGGCAAATTACTATGGATGGAGAGCATTTTATTCCACACACCGTTATACAACAAAAAACATGTATAGCATGATATTGTAATAATTTGAAATGTATAACATATACTCAAACATTTCATATATAACTGTCTGACTCAAATGTTTATTTAAAAACAAGGGTGGACCCTGCCTGACCATGAGGTGGGCCTTCAGGTTTTTTCAGTGAACATAATTTTCTTCAAGACGTTCAGGTTACAGCCCACAATTAGCCAAACCAGCCCAAATTTTCCAATATTATCCAGACTCTGCCTATGGGAATAAGATGATGTTCAGAGTATGGAGATAATGTAGAAGCCCAATGGTTGAGGAATCCTCAAAATTAAAAACCCAAATCATAATATGTTCTCATTGCTTTGTTTATTAATTGTTTTGGTGCATTGCTGTTTTGAAAATGATAAGTATTTAAATGTATTACAGATTAAAACAGGCATAGGGAAAGTAATTTAAACATTTATCCCATTACTTAATACAAGGTATTGTTCCACATTGAATGTGATTTATGTTTTACCTTACCAAGTAGGTTAATATAATTGTCTAACCAAGTTGTAGAATTATGGTACGGTCCCTGGCAGAAAGATGAGCATAGTCACCATACTGGCTTGGGTGGTGTGGATAACTGGGTTCAAAAATGCATGAAGTTTACATTTGTGCTTAAGTGACTTTTGTATGCATGTCACCATTTACCAGATTGTTCATTTGTTTTCTTCTTACTGCTTGGCTTCATCTCCTTGTTTAGTATTCTGTTGGGTTCAATGACCTTACCCGCTCCATTTTTACTTTGTGCTGAAAAACAAAACAAAACAGTAAGCATATATTTGTTGTATTAAATCTCTTATAATGTAATGTCAAATGCTCCTGAATGTGGTCAAGCAACTAATGGACCTTGAAATCTTGAATATGGTTTCTAAGATAAATCCAGAGTCGCAACTATGACTTTTAGTTTAAGGTGACACATGTGAATGTGGAATATGGCTAGAGCTATTACAGCTGATATTAAAAGATACAAGGCTGAATTTTTCTCCAAACAAGACTCCGGTGTAGTGATGGGATTTCCGGCTCTTTTTAGAGATCCGGCTCTCTCGGCTCGGCTCACTAAAAAGAGCCGGCTCTTTCGGCTCCCGAACCGGCTCTTCAGGTTATTTTGTTGCTTTCATTCATTTATTATTAACAACAATATAAAATTATGCACAAAATGAATTACTAATGTTTAAAAACGTGTTTTCTATGTATATATGTTCATTATATAAATCTGCTTTTATTTATTCACTCCACATAAAATTTAAAAAATAAATTATAAAATACAAAAACCTACCATTTACAATTTAACTTTTAAAATTTAAACTTTAAATTTAAAAATACCAAGTGCCCAGTGCTCAGCTCAGTGGGTAGACACACTGGCAGCTTCACTTATATCACACTTAATTCACTGTGTTTTATCTTCCCATCGCACTGATGAGTGGACAGTTTTCAGGTGCCCGTGCACCGGCTCTATATGATATCCTTTTCTTGCAGACTCTACACTCTGCCTATGTATTGTCAGTAAAATTTAAATGGTTCTAGATTTTGCTTCTTTTCTTGGTGTCACTCATTTTCTTTACTCCACCTTTCTAATGTGACGACATTGTCTCTTGTTGTTGCTCCCGGCTCTCTTTCTCTCTCTCTCTCCCTGCTGCTCTTTTCGTGTGCTACTGCTGTTGCGAGTGTAACTACCGCCCCTAGCTCCTCCCTCTGCTCAGAGGCGGGAGGGGTGCAAACGCAAGGCTCTGTTTGCGCCCCTCCCGTCTCTACTCAGCGCAAACACAAGGCTGACGTGCAGCGAAAAAAGTGAGAGAGAGGGCAAGAGAAAGTAAAAAAAAAAAATCCACGGCTCCCAATAAGGAGCCGGCTCGCATCGTTCACTTCAAAGAACCAGCTCTAAGAGCCATTTCGTTCGCGAACGACCCATCACTACTCCGGTGACTGGTCAACTTTCCACTCACCACTGATTTACTGTAGAAAGAGGATGAGAGCGTAGAGGGAATACTTCAGAAGCGCAAACCAAGTAAATAAAGAGTAGTAGATCAGCCCTCCACACACCAACTATTTTCATCTCTCTTGATTAATCTCATCTCCTTCTGTCTCCTGCAGGGCAGCTTCCTTTCTAACATCCTTCAACAAACCTTCCTCACTGTCCCTTGTTTGCACATGCCCAACACAACCTCAACCTGGCCAATGTAGAACAATGTAGACATTTTTTCCAACATGTGCAGTCCCAATGATATTGTTCTTCCTAATCCTATCCATTCTCTCCACCCTCAAAAAGAATCCCAGCATCTTTGCTTTCCCCAAACTCACCTCCAAGAACTGCAATCTATTAAGAACTCTGCTGCCCCCTTACTCTACTGCACTCACTCTAGAGACTATATCACCACATCCTAAAAAGAACATTACTGGCTGCACACTGACTATAGTATTGAATGCAAACTCCTAATCAACTTTTAAGCCTTCAACAACCTCGCCCCCGCCACCCTGAGGGATTGTCTTTACTGTCACTCTCCCACAACACTGCTAACACTAACCTCCTTACCCCCATCATCAAAATCATAAATCTGAGGGTACAATCCTTTGCCACTGCTAATTGCACCCTCTGGAACTTCCTCTGCTCATTAGATTCTCTCTAGAACTTTAAATCACAGCTCAAAATCACCTGTTCAAACTAGCATTTCCTACCTGACCATCCTCCAAAACTGACCTTTCTATTCTGTTGAGCTGGTCTTTAGAAAGATCCTTGACTTTCTTTAAATTACCATTTGGACAAAGGTAACAATCACTGGAAAAATGATAGTAATGAATTATCTTTTTTTTTTTTTTTTACATAAAGATAGCAAAGATAGCAAAAGTGTCTAGGAAGTAGTTACAAAGGTAAAAGCTTCAATAAATGATGACAAACACATACCTGGAGGTTCCTTGACAACTTTCTTCATCATTCTAGTATCTATAGAATCTGTAATAAAGTCTATTAGTCATGTGATTTCATAAATTGAACAAAGTTGAGACTAATCACATTGTACTTACCAATCTGTGGATATACAAGATTTCCTTCATTGACCTCACGCTCCGCTCCGACCTCCTCACGCTCCGCTCCGACCTCCTCACGCTCCGCTCCGACCTCCTCACGCTCCGCTCCGACCTCCTCACGCTCCGCTCCGACCTCCTCACGCTCCGCTCCGACCTCCTCACGCTCCGCTCCGACCTCCTCACGCTCCGCTCCGACCTCCTCACGCTCCGCTCCGACCTCCTCACGCTCCGCTCCGACCTCACTTTCTTCACTTGAATCTGTCAACTGTAGGTTATCTAACAAAATAAAAGATTGTCTTAATGAATTATAAGGTTATAGTGCAGGAAACGTGTATAATTCTTAACCTTAACACCACTTTACCTTCGATTTCAATCTCTTCAAGTGTTTTGCCTTGAAGGCTTTTGAGAGACCCTTTCTCCATGGCAATCAGTAGTTTGGATATTTTGGCAAGCTGGGTAGTAGCCTCTGGAAGTCTATAATATTCGCGATGAACACGAATATCATGACCTAGGAAGTTGGCAACTTGGTCTAACTCGTGATTCTTGAGGTTTAAGATCTGAGACAAAGTTGCGACATGTTTGCGCAACTGCGTTGAACGTAGGTGTTCAGGGTTTTCAGCCCCACATTCAGTCGCATAAATCCTCAAACAGTCCTGTCCTCTGTAGGGAGTCAGACAATGAGGTCTGGCAAACAGGAATATGTTTTCTGCCAGAACACCACAGTCTTGTCTTTTCTCTGTCAGCCGTGTTATGGCATTCACCATGTCTGGTGAAAGTAGCACTGCAACCTTGCGTCCTCGTTTACCCCTCAATTCTACACGACTGAAGTGTTGACAAAGGTAAAGTTCAAATTTTGTCAGTCCAATTGCAACATCCTTGTGCAGGGTACTAGTGTCTCTCTCCTGGAAGCCATTCAGTGTCATCTTTGAAATTTCTCCCCCTCTTCTCCTGTTAAATAGTATTACATTTGCCATGGTAGCTTTACAAAGTTCACTGTATGATTTTGGTGAACTATGCTCTTCCAAGTCCTTCAGTGCTTGTTCTGTAGTCTTCTCCAGATGTCTATGAAGACGCTGAACATCTTCTGTGAAAGGAAGTGTGGAAGGCTTGTTGAAGTGCCGCTCGTTTAGTGTGGTTAATGCAGTATGGGAGATGAGTTCTGACCACTTTGTAGCATAAAGGGTTTTGAAACTCTGGGTTGACTTTATCAGTGCACTGTCTTCTGCCATCAGTGCTCTGCAATGTATAATATCACAGACTTTCTGCAGTGAGTGTCCCAACTTTAAAGCAAGGCTTGGAGTCGAGTAGCAGTTCTTTTCTTCATCATACCCACACACCTTCTTAACAGCTTTGATAACCACATTGAAATTTGCAGGTCTTACAGCATCCTCAAAAGTGTGTATTGAGCATTCTTTCCGAAGTGTGAGCAGAAGTCTTCCACATTCTCGGAGTGTCTGGCGAATGTAGTCAAATTTGGTGGGATCTTTCCCATGTTTGTTAAAGAATGATTGAGCAAGCTGAAGAATAGAGAAGTCACTTCGCACAGTAGAAGTTATTTCATCATCTTTCATGACAGCTAATATCTTCCAAACACCGGGGGAAACTTGCTGACACAGAGCTGACTCACTCATACAGGCCAGGGACAAGACCTTTTTTCGTCCCCCCTCTGAATTGGCCTCCACTGGTTTTGAAGAACATTTACGAACATGTCTCCAAAGATCTCTTTTAAGATATAATGCCTCGCAATAAATGCAGTGAATATAGTCTTTTCCTTTGTAGGGTTTTTTTGATGTGCGTCTGGTTTTTAATGATCCAATCCCACTTGCGATGACCTCCGAGTTATGTCTGTGGTTTCCTTTGTTTCGCAGCTTAGAAAGCATTTTCAAACGGTCTTTGGACTTCTTGGGAAGACTTAAAACTCGAGCAACATCTGCATGTGATTTCTCATGAGTTTTTAAATGACGTGTAAACTTTGTCTGTAGTTTTCCACAAATGTAGCAGTATGTTTTGTTTCTTAGTGAGGAGGATGTTTTTAAGGAATCTTCAGCCGTAGTATTAGAGTCATCAACAATGCCTTCAGCATCAGACTTTTCTGCTGTGGCAATAACCCCTGATACGTCGAGCTGTCTTGTGCCAATTCCATCTTCAGATATTGATTCGGCATCTTCTGAAATTCTTTGTCCTACTCTCTCTAAAAAACTTTCTAGGCGAGGTCTTTTCGTTTTGCAAGCAGATTGACTGCTGGAGATCTCAGAGTTCTGTACTTGTTTGCAACTTATATTTAAAGGCTCTGATTTGTTGTCCCATGAGCTGTCTGAGTCAGCTATAGAATCTGGCACATATTCCTCTTCTGATGAAGCCCCCTCACTTGAACTATCTTCACTAAAGACCTAATAACAATCAAAAACACAAAGTAAGACTTTGTTTACCTTACATATTTTACTGAGAAGAATTCTGCAAAAACACTTACCTCTGGAAGAGGTTCAGTGAGGTTCACCTTGTGGCTAACATAACATCTTTTGTGCCAGGACTGGTAGCAAACTAGACAGAGAAAAATTAAGTTAATAAAAGAAAGGTAGTTAAAGCCGCTTTCCCCAATTTAAAAAAACAGGCTAGATGGAAGCATAAACACAGTCAAGAAGGCTCCCCCCTCCCATTGGATATTATCCATAGGCCACACCCCCTGGTGTGCTTTGCTGCTAAACAGGCCAGTGCATAGTGTGGTGGAGCCATGTTAATGTAGAATTTAAGGAGTCAGGAAAGACTGTTCTATCGTTTTTCTGGACTGAGCCATGTTATTGGCTGATGGTTTTAGACAAATGCAACAGAACCACTTCATTTTTTTTTTCTTTAATCTCCAAACAACATTTATAGCTATGCTTTGTTAAAATGTTGTTATGAACATGAAAAAAAATATGTTAAGCTAACTTGTTTTTGCAAATTGGGTATAGCAGCTTTAATAATGACATGGTAAGTAAATATGTAAAAAGTGCAGATGTAAAAGGTTCATTATGAACATATATCATATTTACTTATGGATTAGTTTTTATAGTGTTCCTTATGGATCATATTTAAGATATTCTAATGTACCCAACCTTCCATAATTAAATAATTACCTTCACATCTCACACCACTCCATTTCAGAGGCGAAAAAGGTCCTCCACATGCAAAACATTTTTCTAAACTTGACATTTCGTCAGGGACTAGATCATGATCGCAGTCCTGTTTGGTAAAAAAAAAACAAAAAAAAAAACAGTGTAATCAAAAACAAAATTCATACTTTTGTGATGTAAAATATCACAACCAAATAGTTGTTTTGGTTCCTCTTTAAAAAGGAGTTAAGGACGGAAGAAAAAAAAAAAAAAAAAAAAAAAAAACAGGTTCAAGTGTTACTAAAACTATTAAATCAATTTTTGTAACTTTTGCAATGCAAAATTTAAAGGGAAAAATACCTGCTGTATATAGATCAATTTTCAAAACAATTTGTTCTTCTAGGTTTTATATTATGGTATATATTACAAAACCACAATGAAAAGAAAATTCATTGTGGACCCACAACACCCAAAAAAGATTAGACTTACAATTTGTTCTTTCTGAAATGAGAAGATGTGTCCAAAGTTTTGACTGGGAGTGTAAAAAAGTATAATTAAATCATGAAGTCATGAATCCATCAAGACATAACGGATGGCCTTTACACAACAATGTTACATAAATGTGCTTAGCATTAACAGGAAAGAGTTTAGCGATTGTTTCGGTTGTATTTACATGCTCCTTCCTATAGTAAGCTTCATTCTTGCTCCTTGATCAGCTGAAATTCAAATATGCGATCTAACTACATCAGAGTTCATTTCAACCAAGCCGAGAACTACGTCTTTATGCAAACCAGATTTAGGGTTGGGGTTTCATACTTCTTGTTTCAAATCTCAGTCCTCCTAATGCGTGCATCTTACTTGGTCAAGATAACCAAGGACCCACATACCTCAATACTGCCTAATAACTAGCACCTCAGTCTACAACTAAAACAATCTGACACTGAAACTCCAATTTACCTTTGTTGCGTCGTTAGGAGAGGAACTGGCTGCATTCTCATCCACAGCCTGAGATGGCACCATGTTGGATTTCTAAAGAAGAAGCGTGAATAATGAATGGCAGTCTTTGGGTCTAGCCAAGATGAATACAGTCCTCCTAATGTCTGGACCTGTCCAGTTGAGTATTACACAGGACCCGTGTGTGTATGCACAATTGCCAGAGTAACTCTCATTGATCTGAATTCATTTCTAAACTCAGTCCTCCTAATGTCTGGACCTGTCCAGTTGAGTAATACACAGGACCCGTGTGTGTGGGCGCACTTGTAGGTAGAACTCAGTTGTTTATACTTCCTGTTTCAAATCTCAGTCCTCCTAATGCGTGCATCTTACTTGGTCAAGATAACCAAGGACCCACATACCTCAATACTGCCTAATAACTAGCACCTCAGTCTACAACTAAAACAATCTGACACTGAAACTCCAATTTACCTTTGTTGCGTCGTTAGGAGAGGAACTGGCTGCATTCTCATCCACAGCCTGAGATGGCACCATGTTGGATTTCTAAGGAAGAAGCATGAATAATGAATGGCAGTCTTTGGGTCTAGCCAAGATGAATACAGTCCTCCTAATGTCTGGACCTGTCCAGTTGAGTAATACACAGGACCCGTGTGTGTATGCACAATTGCCAGAGTAACTCTCATTGATCTGAATTAATTTCTAAACTCAGTCCTCCTAATGTCTGGACCTGTCCAGTTGAGTAATACACAGGACCCGTGTGTGTGGGCGCACTTGTAGGTAGAACTCAGTTGTTTATACTTCCTGTTTCAAATCTCAGTCCTCCTAATGCGTGCATCTTACTTGGTCAAGATAACCAAGGACCCACATACCTCAATACTGCCTAATAACTAGCACCTCAGTCTACAACTAAAACAATCTGACACTGAAACTCCAATTTACCTTTGTTGCGTCGTTAGGAGAGGAACTGGCTGCATTCTCATCCACAGCCTGAGATGGCACCATGTTGGATTTCTAAGGAAGAAGCGTGAATAATGAATGGCAGTCTTTGGGTCTAGCCAAGATGAATACAGTCCTCCTAATGTCTGGACCTGTCCAGTTGAGTAATACACAGGACCCGTGTGTGTGGGCGCACTTGTAGGTAGAACTCAGTTGTTTATACTTCCTGTTTCAAATCTCAGTCCTCCTAATGCGTGCATCTTACTTGGTCAAGATAACCAAGGACCCACATACCTCAATACTGCCTAATAACTAGCACCTCAGTCTACAACTAAAACAATCTGACACTGAAACTCCAATTTACCTTTGTTGCGTCGTTAGGAGAGGAACTGGCTGCATTCTCATCCACAGCCTGAGATGGCACCATGTTGGATTTCTAAGGAAGAAGCGTAAATAATGAATGGCAGTCTTTGGGTCTAGCCAAGATGAATACAGTCCTCCTAATGTCTGGACCTGTCCAGTTGAGTAATACACAGGACCCGTGTGTGTATGCACAATTGCCAGAGTAACTCTCATTGATCTGAATTAATTTCTAAACTCAGTCCTCCTAATGTCTGGACCTGTCCAGTTGAGTAATACACAGGACCCGTGTGTGTGGGCGCACTTGTAGGTAGAACTCAGTTGTTTATACTTCCTGTTTCAAATCTCAGTCCTCCTAATGCGTGCATCTTACTTGGTCAAGATAACCAAGGACCACATACCTCAATACTGCCTAATAACTAGCACCTCAGTCTACAACTAAAACAATCTGACACTGAAACTCCAATTTACCTTTGTTGCGTCGTTAGGAGAGGAACTGGCTGCATTCTCATCCACAGCCTGAGATGCCACCATGTTGGATTTCTAAGGAAGAAGCGTGAATAATGAATGGCAGTCTTTGGGTCTAGCCAAGATGAATACAGTCCTCCTAATGTCTGGACCTGTCCAGTTGAGTAATACACAGGACCCGTGTGTGTATGCACAATTGCCAGAGTAACTCTCATTGATCTGAATTAATTTCTAAACTCAGTCCTCCTAATGTCTGGACCTGTCCAGTTGAGTAATACACAGGACCCGTGTGTGTGGGCGCACTTGTAGGTAGAACTCAGTTGTTTATACTTCCTGTTTCAAATCTCAGTCCTCCTAATGCGTGCATCTTACTTGGTCAAGATAACCAAGGACCCACATACCTCAATACTGCCTAATAACTAGCACCTCAGTCTACAACTAAAACAATCTGACACTGAAACTCCAATTTACCTTTGTTGCGTCGTTAGGAGAGGAACTGGCTGCATTCTCATCCACAGCCTGAGATGGCACCATGTTGGATTTCTAAGGAAGAAGCGTGAATAATGAATGGCAGTCTTTGGGTCTAGCCAAGATGAATACAGTCCTCCTAATGTCTGGACCTGTCCAGTTGAGTAATACACAGGACCCGTGTGTGTATGCACAATTGCCAGAGTAACTCTCATTGATCTGAATTCATTTCTAAACTCAGTCCTCCTAATGTCTGGACCTGTCCAGTTGAGTAATACACAGGACCCGTGTGTGTGGGCGCACTTGTAGGTAGAACTCAGTTGTTTATACTTCCTGTTTCAAATCTCAGTCCTCCTAATGCGTGCATCTTACTTGGTCAAGATAACCAAGGACCCACATACCTCAATACTGCCTAATAACTAGCACCTCAGTCTACAACTAAAACAATCTGACACTGAAACTCCAATTTACCTTTGTTGCGTCGTTAGGAGAGGAACTGGCTGCAATCTCATCCACAGCCTGAGATGCCACCATGTTGGATTTCTAAGGAAGAAGCATGAATAATGAATGGCAGTCTTTGGGTCTAGCCAAGATGAATACAGTCCTCCTAATGTCTGGACCTGTCCAGTTGAGTATTACACAGGACCCGTGTGTGTATGCATACTTTTCAGTATAGCCTTTATTCATTTAATACTATTTATACTTATACTGTACTATTTACATTATACCTTGCTTCTCCATGGCCAGTTGGAATCACCATAGTTATAGGTGATTTCTTCTCCTGGACCAATATCTTTGATTGCAAACAAACAGAGATGGGGCCTTCCATCCACTCTGGTAACTGTCATTTTACTGTTTGGATTCACATTATCGTCATTTACAAGTCTGCCAAGTGAGCCGTCCTCTCTGGTAGCATCAACACTAAAACAAAAAGTATACAATAACAATTACACTCTGTAAAGAAAGTCATTAAGTATATTAGGTTGTAGAACGTCTGAATAACATTTTAATATTCAATTCAAAATATTATTTGAATATTATAATTTGTAAACCTCATGTATTTTATCCTTTATCAAAGCAGTTACATACCATAACTGTTTTCCATTGAACTTGAAATCAAATATGAAAACCTTGAGTGCATCATGGTAAAGTTTCATTCGGTTTTCTTGTTCCTCTTTAGTTATGATTTGTCCTCTGTACTCAAAAAGAAAATCTCCCTTTTGAAATGACCGACAGCTGAACACACCGCGACCTAAAGACACACATCAAAAACAAATTGGGCAATAAACTATAAACCATTTAATTAAAATCCTTCTTGTTTTTAAATATGTTTTTTATTTGATTATATTGTATTATTTATTTTGGAACATGTAACATGTTCATAATTCCTTGGGGAAAGACAAGGAAAAAATAGAAATATAATAATAATAATAATAATAAAACAAGTATAATTATATTCATGATTATTAATTTTCTCATGCATGGTATGCTACAAAAAAACTACAAAAAACATAAAAATTTCTATTTTGAGAAGCTGACTGCATTCTTTGGAATCAACTCACCTTTAAATGAATCAATATACCTCACATCAAATCCTGCCTTGTCTTCACCTAAGGAGCAGTAATACCTAGCATCTTGTATGGGATTTATTTTAGCTCTCCGTGGCCTTGTTGCCGCCATCCCCTGCAAAGATCAGGTATTAATGACTTTAGAAATAACACATTATACTACAAAATGTATGTAGACATAGAAATAAACAGATCGAAAAATCTATTTATGTTGGGGAGAGCTCCCCTAAAGGTTCCAAATATCTGTGTTCCTCCTATCTTGTATCACTGTGTGTCAGAGGCTGCATGCCCTACCTGTGGAAGTTCTGTTTCGTATATTTTATTTGGTCTAAGGTTACTGCAAATCTTAATGAGTTAATTTTCATATCCACATTTCCTTAACCTTTTATATTTCTTAAAGTTATAAATTAAAATAATGATTTAGTATGGTTGAACAATAAGCATATTTGTCCTACAGTTTTTGTTTCATTTGTAAAATATTTTCTGAAAACAGATCTCACTAGTTTTAAAACCACAAGTTTTGTGATGCTAAAACCAAAATTAATCAAACCAACAGCAACAGAATGTCAAACTTTTGCTACTAGCATGCTGGCTAGCTAAACTGTCAAAAATTAGATGCTTTGGTGTATCCGAACGTAATATAATAACCTATATTACTTTGCTTTATTGGATGAATATATTTATATAAACATCATGTGTAAGGGAATTTGTATGGTTCTCACCTGATCTTCCACGAAAGCAGTAAGATAAAAGCTGTCTCATTAAATCCTCATGTCGTGCACCTGAACTCTTTAGTGTCCTCTTCTTCTTCTTCTGCTCTTTAAATGTTCATGGTGGTTGGCAACCAGCGTAGATGTACATTAGCGCCCCCATAGTGCTGAGGAGTGGATATCATTGGCCAAGAACAGTGGATTAACACTGGGATTCTTGCAAATAGAATGCTATGATGTAATAGAGTTAAATTGCTCTAGTGCATTCTGACATAACTCACTTGGAATATGTAGACTTAATAATACTGTATAAAATGTAATTTTTCCAAAAGACTGATATTTATGCTTCTAAATTTTTAAAGAATGAAACAAAAGTAGTAAATGGGGATGATGAGTTTTAGTAACAACTTCAAAGTTATTTGGCTAAAAGAGTTTTAAAATTCAAATAATTAACTTGGACCAAAAAGGCATATTATTGCTACAATGAGATTGGTGAATAAAAATAGATTAGACCACAGATATTTAAGTATTGCAGCAATACAATTAATTTTCATGACCTTAAGTGTTTTTGTGATGCTTTCTTTTTCTTTTTAAATAGTAAAAACTCATGACATAATTAGGACAAAGTTTATAATGAAATAGAAAAATCTTTATTATTGTGGCTGGTCTGGGATGCTGCTGCAGGTGAGATGGACTCACCTGCATTGTATCTACAATCTGTTACAGCAACCGTATAATTATTGTAATTGTTGGACAGCGCGAGGGAACGACCGGCTCAGGTGAGCCACAGGCTGGTGCGCTAGCGGGATGGGGGTGCCGCTGGAAGCGTGGGCGGTCCCTGGAACCACCTCGTCACCAGCGCCGCTAGATCTACAGGCGAACGCCCAGGTAGTCACTTCCCCGTGGCTGGGCTGGGGCGCTGATGCTCCAGGCCTATTCCCTCGCTTGCTCATGGAGGGGGGGGGGGGGGAGGTGGCTCCTCGGTCTTAGTCGGGGGAAGAGGGTATGTGGCGGGGCGTGTTCTGCGATGCCGCTGCATGTGAGATGGACCCACCTGCACGGCATCTATAATCACACCACGCTGGCTTAAAACTTGTGCTCTGCTTGTGGTGTTGTTTGTGGTGATGTGTACGGCAGACACAAACATACCTTCCCACCCTCATACACACAACCACAAACACTCGGCCCTCACCCAACGTGGACACAGACATAAATGGACACTGTACACACAATCACACTCCCCAAACATTCTCTACATCCCAGGTCCAGGTATTCTTGCCCCGGAGGGGGAACTCATACCCAGACCCAGATGTTGCCCTCCTCCCTGAGGTGGAAATCAAGCAGACCGTCCCCGGCTCTGCAGTGGCAGGGGGCCGCTGCAACCCAGGCCTCGATCAGATGGCCAATTCCACCTTCAGGCCCCCCCGCCCTGACGGCTGGCAGAGAGTGGGGCTCTGTGAAGACCCCATGCCTCCCTCCGCTCGCTCATATGTAGTGTTGCTGCGTGCTGTTCTAAAGTGCATTTAAAACACGGGAGGAGATGTCATCTGTTCTTTTGATATTCATCAGAACCCTGGCTGCAGCATTTTGGATCAGCTGAAGACTTTTAGTTGCATTATGTGGACTTCCTGATAGTTAAGAGTTATAGTAATGCAGCCTTGAAGTAACAAAGGCATCAACTAGTTTTTCAGCATCACTCCTGGATGGGATGTTTCTAATTTTAGCAATATTACGGAGGTGGAAGGAGGAGACCCTAGAAACCTCTTTCATGTCAGATCTAAATGACATGTCTTTGTCAAAAAATAACACAGAGGTTCTTTGCTTTATTACTGGAGGCTAATTTAATGCCATCCAGATGAAGGGACTGACCAAGTAATTTGTTTTTCTGAGCTTCTGGTCCAAAGACAACTTCTGTCTTGTCGGAATTCAAAAGGAGGAAGTTTGAAGACATCCAGGTTTTTATGTCTTCCAAGCATGCCCGTAATCTTTATAACTGATTAGGTTCATCAGGATTTAGGTGTGCATAGCTATGGAAATTTATCCCATGCTGTCTAATGATTTTACCAATAGGGAACATATATATAGTAAAAAGGATCAGTCCAAGTACAGAACCCTGTGGTGTACGCCACAAGTAACCATAGAGGTTGAAGAGGATTTATCATTTACGTAAACAAACCTTGAGTCTGTTGGACAAGTAAGATTTAAACCAGCCTAGTGCTGTTCCTTTGATCCCTGCAACATTTTCAAACCTTTCTATGAGAATATTGTGATTGAATGTGTCAAAAACAGCACTGAGGTCCAGTAGAACCAGAATGGTCACCAGTCCATTATCTGAGGCCATGAGAATATCATTAGTAACTTTCACCAGAGCTGTTTCAGTGCTATGATGAGCTCTAAAGCCAGATTGAAACTCTTCAAACAGGTCGTTATTGTTTAAGTGCTAACACACCTGATTGGCAACTATTACCTCAAGAATTTTAGATATGAAGGGAAGATTAGATATAGGTCTATAGTTCATTAAGTTGTCTTGATTAAAAGAGGGTTTCTTAAATAGAGGTTTAATTACAGCAACCTTAAAATCCTATGGTACGTATCCATTTTCTAAAAATAAATTCATTATATCCAAAACTGGAGCAACAATTAAAGGAAATACCGCTTTAAATAGTTTGGTTCGGGATTAGGTCTAACATGCAGGTATGTATGTAGACCATGTCTACATACCTAAATGTCATAGTTCAGCTGTGTGCAGGCAGGAACGAGGAAAAGGACCCAAAATGCAGACTCTCGGAAGACTGGAGTGAAACTCAAAAACGGCAGCTTTATTGCTGGTTGGAAAATAAGAGACAATACAAAACTAATCCACGGGGAGACACACAGCACAGGATTAGTGCCGTTTATGACGCGACAGGGAGCACAGAAAATACAGGGCTAAAATACACAGGGCATAACGAGGGGAATGAGAGGCAGGAGGTGAACACTGGTGGGAGACATCAGGGCTAACGAGACCAAGGAAGCAAAACTGAAAACACTGACATGAGACAAAGGCTGTATCCCAATTCAGGGTCTGCAGCCTTAAAGTACGCAGCCTCAACGATCCTCAAAGGCTGCGTACTCAAAGACCGCTAAGGCCGGAAGTAAGAGGCTTGTGAAATGGGACGGTCTAGCCTCCATCGCGCTGCCCAGGTTGCCTAGCAACCATAACACCAATCGCTGGAAACGTTTCATACAGTTTTGTTTGACAGAAATGAAAGAGAACATATTTTGTTTGTGTGTTTGTTTCTACACGAGCTTTGTGTGATTTAATAAGTATCTGAGGCTGAGACCACAGGACTGTAAAACATGATTGTTGGCCTTCATATTTGTACTGCAGTCATTTAAGATTAGCTAGTAAATAACAATTAGCTAATGTTGTTCATGAGACTAAAGTCAGTGTAAATATGATATGGCCAATATTATAGTTATTATATTAATCATCATAAGCCATTACAGCAGTGAGTTTGAACTCTCAAATCAAATCACTTCTACAGCACATGTGAGTGAAATTCATGTGAGTGAACTCTGTGTCAAATATAGTCATGTAAGGTTTGGTTCCAGTTACGACCCGATTGCTTCAGCCCATAAAGTGATTTCTTTAGTCTATACACCAGTTTATTAGTCTCACTTGATTCTGTCTCAAAACCTTCTGGTTGTTGTATATATATTTCTTCATTTATTGGTGCGTGTAGATAGGCGGTTTTTACATCCATCTGGTGAACCAACATATCATCCTGAACCACTTTCTGCATCAAAACTCTCACACTCGATAAATTAGCAGTCGGTGAAAAAGTCTCCTCATAATCAACTCCTTTTGTTTGACTAAAACCTTTAGCCACAAATTGAGCTTTATATCTGTCTGATCCGTCTGAGTTCTTTTTAACGGCATAAACCCATTTACCCCCCACTGCTTTCTTACCCTCTGGTAAAGTGGTTAAAGTAAATGTGTCATTCTCCTTAAGGGATTGAATTTCTTCATTCATCGCTTTTTCCCATTCTTTTGACTCACTTGACACAATAGCTTCACTAAATGATGTGGGTATTTCACACAACAATCTGTAGCAATAATCAACACTAGTTTGCATCTGTTCATTTTCACACTCTTTCACATCCGTGATATAATCACTCAAATAATCAGGTCTCTTTCTGATTCTGGATGGATAACATGTAGCTCCAGCATCTACTTTATCCTCAGTTTTAACCTCGGACTCAGTTTGACTGCTTTCACTACCATCTGGAATGTCCTCATCCTTCGTCTGTTTGGGTTCACCATCTTTTCTGGATTCATAAACCTCATCTTCATACATCTGATCACTCTGTGTTTGTTGATCCATTGTCGCGGGATTTAGTATTTTTATCAATCTGTGCTTTTCAACCTTCCCGGTTTTTGGGAAATAGATCAAATATGCTGGACTATTTTTGTCATATCCCAAGAAAACACCTTTGTCGCATCTTGGATCCAGCTTTCCCCTATTTTGTTTATAAGCATAGCACAATGATCCGAATTTTTTCATTCTAGAAAGATCAGGTCTTTTTCCAGTTAACATCTTATACGCTGTCTGACCTGTGCGTTTGTTAAAACATCGGTTCCTAATCACTCCCGCGGTTTGTACTGCATATGGCCATAAAGACTTTGGCAATTCGCTCTCAACTAACATGCATCTCGCCATGTCAAAAAGTGTACGCCAGTTCCTCTCTGCTGTTCCGTTTTGATGAGGCGAATATGGCGCCGAAGTTTCCTGCCTAATGCCGTGTCTACTTAATAAATCTCTGAACTGACTGCTTGTAAATTCAGTTCCATTATCAGAACGAATGCACTTGATTTTCCCATATGACGCCACATCTGCAATAAATCTTTCAGTTGCTTGAGTTGTATCACTTTTGTGTTTCAGATTATATACAAATGTTGCACCTGAATAATCATCAACAAACGACAAAACAAACTTAAACCCTTCTTTAGAGTTTGGCGTAATCGGACCAGCCAAATCCGTATGTACCAACTCTAATGCTGCCCTGGCCTTTTCATCCGGTTCTCGGTTCCTAGTTTGAATAAACTTCCCTTGTATACAGGCTTCACATTGCATATTTTTGTTGATTTTACCCTTAATTTCCATTCCATCAACGACATTTTGCAGATTTTGAACATCCTCATAATTACAGTGTCCTAGGATTTCATGCCACGTTTGCATATCAAAACATCCATTACATTTATCTTCAAACTCTTGCACAGTGTTTATAAAGAACAGTCTCTCGTGTTCATATATAGGGAATTTTGTTCCATCAACATGTTTAAGAAAACTGTCCCCGTGTTTGAAAACCACAGTGGCTCCGTTACTAGTAGCTGCTTTTACTGACAAAATGTCCTGTGGGAACGATGGAATGTAGAGTGCTTGTTTCAATGTTACCTTGTGGCTGCGTCCTTTACTGTCGATCATACTTATCTCAGCATCTCCTCGCCGCTTTGCAGCTCCTCTGCTCCGCCTTCCGTCAGCCAACTCTACACAATGAGCCTCGGGTTGAAATGTGTCATCAAAAATCTTAAAACTCTCGATCTTCGTGAAGATATGTGACGTCGCTCCCGTATCCACCAATAGCTGGTTATTCAGCATCTCTTGGCTGCCGTCCGGGACCCTCTGGGGTTTGGAGCCCGTCTTGAACGCGTAGTCCTTCTCCACGACCCCTCTCGCTTCATCCCGTCTTAGCTTCCTTCTACAGGTCGCATCTTTGTGTGTACTACTCCGGCAAAAACTGCACCATACTCTAGATCGGCACGTTCTTGCAGTGTGTCCCTTTAGTCGAAAATTTAAAACACACAATCTCATTATTCTTTGCTCTTCGGTCATCTGCTCGCCATGAAGTAGAATCCTGGTCTGATTGCACTTTTGTCCTCATTACGTTGTCATTAGTTATAGCCACACGCATTCGCTCGGTTTCTTCATAACTTCTGAGTTTTACTTTAAAATCTGAAAATGTGATTTTTGCTTCACTCTGTGTAACGTGCACAATCAGGGGTTTAAACGTCTCTGGTAGACCTTTCATTATCATTGCGATCAGAAGTCCATCAGTTAGTGACTCACCCGCATTTTTTAACGCTGTGATAATTGCTTCTGCTCGGATAATATAGTCCGTCACACTTTCATTCTTTTCATTTGTGAGAGAAGTGAGTTCGGTGTACAGACTTATGATCCTTGGCTTGCCCACTCCTGCATAATGACCTCTCAAAATTTTTAGGGCCTTCCGTCCGTCATCAACTGCATCTCTCATAACTAACGATAAACTTTTGTCATCCAGAAATTGTATCAACTCTGCATATGCTTCTGCATTTTTGTCATCATCTTCACCATCGGCTTCTTCATCACCCTCAGCCTTTAAGATGACATCTTTCAAACCTTGTAGTCTGAGATGACCAAGGAACTTCGTTTCCCATATCTCATATTTCCTTTCATCTCCATCAAATTGCAAACGGGAATATCGACTGCCCGACTCTGCCGTGCGTCTGCTCATGATGCACAAAAACGCTTACTCACTCAATCGTGCCAAACTTTTAACACCTGCCGGTAACTTGCGCAGCGGAAGCGTGCTGGGCCCATAACCTGTTAGCAGAGCTGCTCTGGGCCACGTCATGGCATAATATTTTTGAGGGAGAATAAAAAGTCAACACACATATCTTATTTCTGATGGAGGACTCTGCCACTACACTTCTCCAGTCCATTCACAGTAGTCGTTGCATGGTGAGACATGGATAGGAAGTGGGCGGAGCCTTTTACCGTCATTTTATTGTGACGCAAAGTACAAACACCTGTGGACACACAATCCAACAGAAACGTTTCCAGCGGTGAGTATCATGGTTGCTAGGCAACCTGAGCAGTGCGACGGAGCCTAGACCGTCCCATTTCACAAGCCTCTCACTTCCGACCTTAGCGGTCTTTGAGTACGCGGCCCTTGTGGACTGCTAAGGCTGCGTATTTTAAGGCTGCAGACCCTGAATTGGGATACAGCCACAGAGACAGAACACCAAACCATGATAACCGAAACATGGGAAAATAATAATCAAAACTGTACACTAAGAAAGCAGAACAACAAAGCATGGAGCAGCAAAAAACCAAAACACAGACAGCAATAAATACAAAACACACAGTGAAGGGAAAGGGTGAACACAAGACCCAGGGAACACAGATAAACGTGAAGGCAAGAGGACCTAAAACAGTGAATAAAAAATAACCACAAACTCAAAATGCTGGGTCGAGAGACCCAGGACCATGACACCTAAATGCATTGAGTTGCCACTATGTGATTGCCCAATTAGTGAGTAGTTAACGAGCAGTTCGAGGTGTACCCAATAAAGGTCACTCTTTTTTACATTTGTTTTAGAATTGCAATATCCTCTTTACACAGGGCCAGGAAAGCATTTCCCCTTGAAAAATAAGATAATAGAAAACAACCTATATTTGTATTCACTCAGGTTCTCTTCATCTAATCTGATAACAGATAAATGAGAGAACAAACCAAAACATAAATAACTTATCAGTCAAATACTTTTTCATACCACTTTGTAAGTACGTAACTGTATTTACTTAGTATAACTGTGAATAATTACACAAAACCTTAGTGTTTCATATAAAAGCAAAGCTTCATATGTCTTCTTTCCAACAAGGTAAAGCAGGCTTTTATTACAATTAAGTTCAACATACAGTGGTTCATTTGGTGTGGTCATTTTGGAACATTTACCAGTTATCTAACCCACATGTGAATTGGAAGGACTGTGTAAGAATTGGCGGGACAACTACACACAAGCCTCATTATTATTCACACATGTGTGAATATTCATGAGGTCCTGCTATTACACACGCTACCACCAGGGACACTCTTGGTGATACACAGATTTAACACAAAATCAAGTTTATATGTATTAAACCGACATCTTGATTTTTTTGTTTTTTTAGGGTTAGTGGACCAATAGAAACCACTCTACGTTGTTAGATTTCAGTCAAAATTAGCAGGACACCGCCTCTGTCCTGTTAATTCAAAATGTCCTTCTAGTGTGGTGTGTATTCAGACGAAATGTCCAGCTAATACATGTTTACCAACGCACACACACACACACAGACACACAGACACACACAGACACACACACACACACACACACACACAGACACACACACACACAGACACACAGACACACAGAGACACACACACAGACAGACACACACACACACACACACACACACACACAGACAGACACACAGACACACACAGACACACACACACACACACAGACACACAGAGACACACACACACACACACACAGAGCTGTTAAACCTTGAAATCAAGTTTGATGACTTTCTTTGTCGTGTTGCTCAAAATATGAAAACTGGAACAAACTAGTGAAAAAAATGAAAAGAGTTCAAATTTAAATCTGGATGTTTATCAGAAACATTTCCTCTTTAACAGTAAACACAGACGTACAGCTCGTCCGACACAATCGAGCTTTAAATAGTGTTTCTAAATACAAAAGACAGGAAGCAGAAAATCCTGTAAATAACCTTCAGAAGGTGAAACTAGAAACGTTAAAGTCACAGCAGGCTGACCGCAGGATTTCACAGTGCTTTCTGTTATTATAAATTCCTCCTGGTCCATCTGGATGTAAGAACAAAAACACATTCCTTTGTTTTGTTTTTAGCTTATTTTTTTATTTCATGCACAGCTTCAGAAGTCCGAGAGAATAAAAAAGAAACAGGAAGCCTCCAGTTTAGTTTTTCCTTCCACTTTAACCAATAAGCAAATGTGAGAACACCAGAGGTGGGACCAAGTCATTGTTTTGCAAGTCTCAAGTAAGTCTCAAGTCTTTATCCTCAAGTCTCAAGTCAAGTCTCAAGTAATGTCAGGCAAGTCAGAGTCGAGTCTCAAGTCACTGGTGTAAAAGTCCGAGTAAAGTCACAAGTCTGAAACTTTGAATTTCAAGTCCTTTCCAGTCTTTAAAAAAAACACACGAAAAAAGCATGTTGCAGTTATGCTAAATGTAAATATTAGACCATGTAATTTTAAAATCTGTGTTTTTCTCAACACATGACAAAATAGTGAACTTAGAAAATATACACAAATTGTGAAATTGCACCTCTTTAAAATGCAGCTCAATTAAACCTAGCTCCAAGAATAATTTTCACCGACAGTTCTGAGATAAGCTGCATGTTATTCTTGGATGCGGTTGTAGGACCAGCTTTAAAATCGCATGACAAAAATATCATACACATTAAAAAAACTGTATCACCAACGTAGCCTGGAAAACATTTGCTAGTTAGATGAAGTCAGCTATCTCATCGTAGCATATTTATATGCATATTTATAATCATACGCTTCTTGGAGTGAGTGCATACACTCATGAAGTTTAGTAACTTCCGGTCACTGCAACAAGCCCAGGTACAGTTTACCGACGGATGGGTGCAGGACCTTGAAATGCACCGTGTAGAACGAAAGACCATCGTACGTATCATAAGTTTACCAGTCTCACAAATCGTCGTCATAAATACACATTCCTTAACAGTTTATTAATAGGACCTTTGAGCTCAACGGTAATTAGTCAGTAGTGGAAATAATTTCTGGTACCCATCACAGAAATGTAGCAGTGACAACAATACTATATGCTGTAATCGTACTGGACAATTAGTGATACAAAACAACTGTTTTATCCTGTGAATAAAAGTATATGTTTTTGTCAATGTACCATAATAACAGAAGCGAAACACAATATTGTGTCAGGACAATTCACTATTTATGCACAATAAATAAAGGAGCATAGCGCGACCATTTCTGTTCAGCACCAGACTTGCTTGTAACCTATATCACCAATTATGTTATGAAAATGACGCATTAACTACAACAGCAGACTGACCTGTGTGGAAATGCTTGGAGCAGATTAACCTGTGAGCTGGAGTGTTCTGGGACGTTATATTTGATCTTTGAATGGCTGCAATCCAGGCCACCCGTCGCGTCTTTGTTACTTTGGAAACATGGCTGAACAATTTCTCTTCAACGACGTAATCCGATAACAACCGATCTCTTTACCCGTCTGCTTCCCGTGGCTGTCATGCGACCGGCTATTGCAGTTAATAATACAACAGCTTCTTGACATTTTTGTGTTTCTTTTTATCGCTGTGTAACTGATTTTAATTGAAAGCCTGCGTGCGCTAGTACCGCTTGCCACGAGTTCCCAGAATCCTTTGCGGTTCTACCCGTGAATGACGTCACATTTTCAATCTCTATATAATATGCATGTTAAGTTTTATATTTGGGGTAAAATATCAAGTCTTTTCAAGTAAACCGGTTCAAGTCCAATTCAAGTCCCAAGTCATTGGTGTAAAAGTCCAAGTCAAGTCACAAGTCTTAGAACATTTTTTCAAGTCAAGTCTAAAGTCATAAAATTAATGACTCGAGTCTGACTCGAGTCCAAGTCATGTGACTCGAGTCCACACCTCTGGAGAACACCCAGTGTGGGGTGTATTAATTCATTACGCTATTTCACATTCCTGCAGTGATCCATTATCCAAACCTGAAAATCTTTCTTACTTTGAGGTCACTGTTTTTACAGTTCTGAGAGCAAACTTTATGAAAAAAATTACAAATACTTGGAAATATAAAGAAAGACATAAACCTGAGGTTTGTTTGGGAGCTGTGTGGATGCACACGGTCTGCCCACAGGACGCTCAGCAGTTTATAGATTTATTTCTCAGATTTTTACCAATGAGCGCAAACACTTACCCATGCTGCGTCTGCTGGACCTGTCGGCACAGGAGACCGGCTTCGCGGAGCTTCTTATAGGCCCACGGCTTTGTTAGCGTGACAAACAGGGTTAGATCAGATGTCAGGATAGAACAAACCTGTCTGAGAGTCATAACAACATACCGTGGGGGGCGGGGCATGTTGTCAGAGTGCAGGGCCGGTTCAGCGGGGTGAACGGACTCTCATGACTGACAGCAGAGTGGACTTTCACATAGTTCACGGATGATTACAAAATCACATAATGGAGACATGATTAAGAATATGAGGCCTTTTTTATTTTGATTTTGATCTCACTCAGTCCACAGGACTAATCTTTAATCAGCCAGCCAAGCAAAAAATAAAACGACAAAAAAAAAGATTAAGTGGAAGCAAAAAATTATAATGATAAAGTCCAAAAACAGGCTGGACATGAAAACAGCCAACGCCAGCCAGGAAACCACAGGAACACCAAGAACAGGAAGACCTCACACAAAGAAAAAGGAAAAGGAAACCTGCAGCGAGCAGCAACGCGACACAGCGTGACAGGAGCAGGCGGGAAATCAGCTGATACTGAGGGACAACGGTGAGGCTTTCTTACTCAGCTAACATCATGCTCGTAAGCTGTCAGTACGAACCACGGCAGTGAGAAACAGGTTCTAATAGCATTATTATCCCTTTGATCTAAAAGGGCAAAGGTCAGAGGTCAAAGTCTGATCAGGATCCACTGAAAGCTTTTCCACCTATCATGTTTACAGACACTCAAACGCTACAAAAACCATAATGTCCTTGGCTGAGGTGAGTGGGAATCAACGAAGAAACCCAAAAACCATCGAGATTCACTGCTTAAAGGTGCAGTAGGCACCAAGTTTAAGTCACTTCCATCAGACAGGCACCGGGACCAGGACCGGGACCGGGACCAGGACCAGGACCAGGACCGGGACCAGAATGAGGACCGAGACCTGTAAACAGCTTTGTAAAGTGAGACATGTTTAGAGGCAATCCCAAGAAAACATCTTTCACCCCTGAGGTTGTGTGCTGCAGCTAAACTTAGAGACGGTCAGTTTATCTGTGTGTGTGTGTGTGTGTGTGCGTGTGTGTTTATCTGTGTGTGTGTGTGTGTGTGTGTGTGTGTGTGTGTGTGTGTGTTTATCTGTGTGTGTGTGTGTGTGTGTATGTCATGGTACAAGAGAGTGTCTTGAAGCTTCTATCAGACGCTGGTCATACCTGGAAAGCTCATCTGTAACCATCGTTCTCCTCCTGGACTCCCTTGGAACTCTGGATTGGATCTCCTGCTACTCCCACTGCTCTCACCTTGCCCGGACACTCGAGCGTGAATCTGAGTCCTGATTGGATAAGGCACAGACAGGAAGGAAAAAGTGATGATTATTAGTACAAATGGAAGAAGGTGATGGACTTGGATAAGTTTAGCTTCTTCCTACTCCTTTTTGAATATGTTACCATATTAATTATAACTATTCTGTTCTCCTTATGTTTTACTTTGATTTTTTTTTTCATTTTCTTTCTGTATTTTTTTTTAAAGAAAAGAAAGGCGTACAATTCCAGCTCCAAATAAATTCAAGATGTATGCGAGTTGTGTTTCTGTAAAATATTCGGCGTGTCTACATTAACCCGTCTTTTCCATATCTATCAGATGTGACCTTTATCTGAATGATCCTGAGGTGGATTCCCGACACGCTACTCGCACGCTACAGTTCAGGCTCAGCAGGCTGCACTATCATAGGAATGCTGCCTGCACACCTGTGTCACCTGCTGTTCACCTGATTAGACCTTCAGATAAGAGTGTGCTTTACATGCTGATGTGCAAACTGTGAATGCAGCTCTTCCAGGAATGAAGCGCAGCAGCGCTGCATGCCTTTCAAACACACAACCAGATGGTGCAGTCTGCTCTTCTGCACCAGTGAAACATCACAGTTTGATCCAGTGTGAACAGCAGCCAGTTGTTCAGCTGGTGCTGAACTTGTTCTCTGGGTTAAAAACATCACCGCTGCTGCTGCTGGATCTCTGAGCACCTCAATGCTTCTGGACTCAAACCTGTAACTCCATCTCATTCACACGGAGTGAGCTCTGGGGCTATGAGGTACACGCTGAAGTGCCAAAACCTGCAGTTCCTCTAACGTCCAGCAGAGGCTTCAGCAGTGACTCCCCCTTCATAGGAACCCTACAGGGCGGGGGGTTTAGATTCACCAGTGTGGGTCAGCTGAAGGGAAATGGCAGTTCTGGTGAAAGTTGAGACGATGAAAGTGTATTCACGCCGTGTCTGTGCTACCTCTGTCAGCCGTGACCTCGAACCGAGCCGGGGCCTTTCAGTGTAAGTTTTGCATGTTCTCCCTGCGCCTGCAGGTTTCCCTCCACAGTCTAAAGACTCACGCGTTGGTTTGATTCTATGCTGGCCATGTGACCTGCTGTATGAGCGTGCGGTCAGAGCGCCACATGCAGTTCAAAGTGCTCCCATTGGTCAGTAAGAGGTCATAAGATTAGAAATGCAGCTGAGCTGTGGATGTTTCTCTGATGAGGCAGAGAAGACCGTGTGTAACTGTGCTAATGTTGTTTTAATAAAATATATTTACATTCATAATAACATACATGTTATTATGTCCTGTGTGTCTAATCGAACACAGGACAAACTCCGCACAGTAAAAAAGTCTGAAGGACTTTCATGCACTTATTTTAGTCCCTGGTGTCTCACCTGAGTTCCATCCACGGTTAATCAGCAGAAGGTTCTTGAGGCCAGCGCTGTCCTCCACTCTCCACCAGTTTGTCAGCTACGTTCTGGTGGTAACTAGGTCTTCATGTACCTTGTTTTTGTGATTTAGTCCTTGTGTTTAATCTTGTTTCCCTGTTCCTTAGTTAGTGGTCACATCTCCAGACCCATCCACTGCTGAAGCTTCTATCGGACGCTGGTCATACCTGGAAAGATGGGGTGGAGCCACCACAGGAACCCACACTGTGCATCACTGCAGTGTTCGTGTGTTCAGCTGCTGATGCAGAAAATGTAGAATTGCTTTAATATTTGAATCCAGGGGCGGGTCCAAACTTTTAGGGGGGCTCAGTTTCCAATCATACTGTCACGCGTGCCTTGTAATTAATATTAATGATTCAACTGGAAAACGTCACAATGTTACGTTCCAAAGCCACCTAATGTGTTGGATGACCTACTGTAGTGTCTAAGAATAATTCAGAGGGAATAATCAGAGATTTCAATCTAATCCACCGTTTTAGGGCGGAGCCTGTAGTTATCGAACCCGAGGCAAAAACTCAGCCCCCGAGGCCTGGAGTTCGACACCTGTGTGCTGGAGGGTGTAGGGAGCCACAGCCCTGTCCCCCAGGGCATGAAGCATGCATGGAGGAGATCCAGGCCCAAGGAGTGCGAGAGCCCAAGGAGGACCACCGGAGGGGCATCTGTGCCACCCACCTGGGAAGCTGAGGAGAGCCCCAGACGAGGAGTCAGCCAGCAGCCACGGAGCAGAAGCCAGACGGGGCTGCAGTGGCGTGCCCGTGGGCTCCGCCAGCTGTGCCAGAGTGTTATTGTAACATGTTATTGTTAATACTATTAATGGTTGTTTTTAGGGGTGCTCTGATGGAACTAGTCTATGTTTGAATCTCGCTCCGCTCCTCAGACCTCAGAGTCCGAAGAGACACTCAAATATTTAGAAAAATCACAGGGCTTTGCTGACAGTGGTGAACAAACACATGGAATCAATTATTCAGGGGGAGGGGCATCCGAATTACAGTCTTATTGCACCACAACAGTTTATAGTTTCAAGCAGGTCCAAAACCAAAAGCCAGATTCTAAGCCAAGCTGACAGCTGAAGTAAGGCCAATATCAGCCCAAAGTCAAGCCTACCTGCAGCCCTACCTGTCCAGGGTGTGCCCCGCCCCTCACTCAGTGATAGCCAGGCAAGCAAACATGGCGATTTTTAGAGGACGCCCAGTATGGTGTCCAGTGTTTGAAGCCAGTGCAGAGCCGAGGTTTGAGCTTTTTGGCTCTTATCATTTTATTTTTTTTCCTGGGATCGTAAAAAGCATTTTAATACTTGGAATAGTTTAACACAGAGAGCTGCCCAGAAGGGCGATTTTATCACAGTGGAAGTAAAACAGCCAAAGCAAAAGGGAATTCATGACGATGTTCTCAAATGTGTTTTGTTGCTGGTTCGGTGAGTTTCGGTTGGAGTGATGAAACCTGCAGCTTCCGAATCTCAGATGTGGGCTTTCAGCACAGACGGCGTGTCCGTGTCCACTTTGTGTTTACATGTTTTAAAGGAATCTGTTTACCTGCTTGCTAATCGTTTGGTGGTTGTTGAAATGGTTTTGTGGGCTTTTAGCTGAGATGCTGATGTTTCTGTGGACAACACACGTATCTGTATTTAAATAGCAGATGTGGCGATACATCCTGTAGTGGCGAATTTCTGTCCCAAGCTTCGAAAAAATAATTCTTCCACTTCTTAATGTGAGCTGTTCAGATTTATTTCTGACTCGTACATACAAACAAAAGATGTCACGGTCAAAAAACTATTTGCTGCTACAGCGCACACTTCCATTGCCGTCCTGGCTCACTCTAACCTGCTACAACACATGCGCTGTAATGTTTTCTTACCCGACACAAATTAAACACGCAGCATTTATTCTCTAACAACATATCATACAAAATTAAACATGTAACAATAACTGAAACAGTATCAAAAATATTTCTCTACAGATTGGCTCTAACATTTCCAGCCCCCTAATTGGAGGGCGTGAAGACTGACAATTAGCGAACACTTACAAAAGAGCCAAATAACATTAACACTTCCTGTATCACACATGGTCATTCAAATTATCTTTCACAAAACCTGTAACCGATCAGAACATATACTGTATTTTCTCATTCCAAGTTACATGACATTCTCACAGATCAAGCATAGCTTGTCAATGGGTCTTTCTAAGGTGTTAGTCTTTGTCTTGATGATCACACGCCGCACCAGACCCTTAGCATCTGGAATGACACGAAGAACTCTCCCCAACATCCACGAGCTTCTTGGCGCTGACTCGTCGACCACCATTACAATGTCCCCCACAGTTACATTTCTTCTGACCTGAGTCCACTTTTGACGCTCTTGAAGCATAGGCAAATACTCGCGCACCCACCTCTTCCAAAACAAGTCAGCAAGATATTGCACTTGCTTCCAACGGCGGCGGGAGTATGAGTCTTCCTTTCTGAAAAGTCCAGGAGGCAAACCCGGCTTTTTCTTCATTAGTAGCAAGTGGTTAGGCGTCAGTGGTTCCAGGTCTGTTGGATCATCTGTTACTGTAGTCAGCGGTCTGTCATTTAGTACTGACTCCACTTCACACATTAGTGTCAGTAAACCTTCATCATTGACCAACTGTTCCTTCAGTATAGACCTCAGGACCTTCCTCACGGTTCTGATCTGCCTTTCCCATATCCCTCCAAAGTGAGAACCAGCGGGTGGGTTAAATACCCACTGGATTCCCTTTTGCATGAGACAATCTAGAATCTTTGACTGATTCCACTCTTGAATGGCTTCGCGTAACTCCCGTTCAGCAGCAACTAGGTTGGTGCCATTATCTGAACGCATGACAGATACCTGACCTCTTCTACACACAAAGCGTCTGATGGCGTTCAGACATGAATCAGTGTCCAAAGTGTGCGCGATTTCAATGTGCACTGCTCTTGTTGTAAGGCAGGTAAACACCACACCATACCTTTTTACTGTGCTGTGGCCATGCTTCACATTAAACGGTCCAAAGTAATCCACCCCAACATTAGAAAAGGGGGGTTCATCAGGTAGAAGCCTATCCTCTGGCAAATCTGCCATCTTCTGTTCCAGTGGTTTGCCTCTAGTTTTCCTGCAGATTACGCACCTTGACAGAAACTTCCTCACTTCTGAGTTAGCGGATGGAATCCAATACTTCTGTCGCAGCCGTGAAAGCATATACAGTCTTCCACAGTGCCCAATCTTCTCATGTATATCCTGCAAGATCAGTGTGGTGATATGTGAGCCCTTTGGGATAATGACTGGGTGCTTCACATGTTCTGGCATCCCAGCAGCTGCGAGGCGACCACCAACTCTCAAAACTCCGTCCTGCATCACGGGATCAAGTTTCCTCAAGTGACTAGTCTTTGTCACACACTTGCCTTTCTTTAACATGGTGATCTCTTCTTGGAATTGTTGACTTTGACAGAACTTGATGATCTCTGTCTCAGCTTGCACCAGATCTTTCAGGGTAAGTGTTGTCTGCATTGATTCGTTGTCTTGTTCTTTCTGTTTAACGTACGTCTCTTTCCTTTTTTCACATCGTCGTAGCAGTAAGTCTTTGAGTTTGATCATCCATGCCACAGCTCTCTTCACTCGATGCCAGCTGGAATAGTGATTGATCAGCTTGTTCAACGTGTGAACATTCTCAGCTGCATTTGTGAGATGTACCATGGTTGCATGCCTCACTTCGCTGTCATCTTTATCAATCCTTTCCTTGTCAGGTCTTTCTGGCCACTGTCTTTCTGGGGTTTTCAGGAAAGCTGGGCCGTGGAACCAGCTTAGATTCTTCATGAGCTTAGATGGTGCAAGCCCTCTGGATGCACAATCAGCTGGATTGATTGCTGTACCAACGTACCTCCACTGCTGGGGATTTGTTAGCTCTCTAATGACCGCAACGCGATTGGCCACGAATGTCTTGAAGCGAAGGTTTTCATTTTCAATATACTTCAACACAGTTGTGCTGTCAGTCCAGAATGTAGATTCAAGAAGATTCATCTGAAGCTCCGTTCTTAACATTTTGTCTGTCTTTGCAGCAACCATAGCTGCAGTCAACTCTATTCGCGGAATAGTGGTTTGCTTCAGGGGCGCCACACGGGATTTTCCCATCATTAACGTACAGTGAACCCGTCCGTCATTGCTGGTCATCCTCAAGTATGATGCTGTTCCATATCCACTTTCGCTCCCATCAGAAAAATGGTGGAGCTGTGCTGTTGCGACAGGACCGAAGTCCAATGGTCTCACACACCTGGGTACGGTTACCTCTGACAGCTGGCACAGCTCTTGTAACCACTTGTTCCACTTATGACTGAGCTGTTCTGGGATCTCATCATCCCAAGCAAGACCCTCCCTGCATAACTGCTGCAAGATCACTTTTGCGGGGAGAGTTCCTGGGGAAAGGAATCCCAGTGGGTCGTAGATGGAGCTGGTGACGGAAAGTATTCCACGTCTCGTCACAGGTCTTTCTTTGATGTTAATCCTGAACTTGAATGCGTCAGACTCAGGGCACCATAGAACTCCTAAAGCACGTTCCATAGGCAGCAGGTCATGGTTCAAGTTCAGGTCTCTGACATCTTTGGCTCTCTCATGCTCAGGGATGAATGAGAGCAAGGCACGACTGTTGCTTGTCCATTTCGTTAGGTGAAATCCTCCACCAGAACACAATTCAGTGAGGTCTGTGTATAACTCCATACCTTGAGTTTCCGTGGCAACAGACTTCAAGCAGTCGTCAACATAAAAATTTTCCAGAACTGTGCTTACAGCTTCAGGTGATGATTTGCTGCGGTTCTCCTCTGCTGTTCTTCGCAGTGCATAGTTGGCACAACTGGGAGAAGAAGTCGCACCGAAGATATGCACCATCATCCTGTACTCAGCAATGTCTCGATTGAGGTCCCCTGCTGGCCACCACAGAAAGCGCTGCAGGTCAGCATCGTCATCCGGGACACACACCTGATGGTACATTGCTTCAATATCTGCTGTAAAGGCTATAGACTCTTGCCTGAACCGTGTCAGCACTCCGATCAATGAGTTTGTTAAATCTGGCCCTTGTAGAAGTTCACTATTCAGTGAAACTCCTTGGTAGCTGGCAGCGCAGTCAAAGACCACCCTCAGCTTCTTTTTTTGTGGATGGTATACCCCATGGTGGGGAATATACCACTGTTTTCCATCCTTGCGGTTTAACTGTGTTGTTGGAACCTCAACGGCATATCCCTTGCTCAACATGTCACTCATGAAGGCAGTGTATTCTTCATGGAGTGCAGGATTCCTCTTCAGCTTGCGCTGAAGGCTCAGTGCACGCTGTAACACTGCACTTCGATTGTTCGGCATCTGAACGCACGACTTCTTCGTAGGAAGACTTATGGAATAGTGTCCATCAGTGAGACGAGTAGAGCTTGACACAGACTCCATAAAGTGGTGGTCCTCTTGAGACATTCCTGCTTTATCATCACAGTGACGCTCTGGAAAGTCGTGGTTATACTGTCGTACAAGCAGTTGTTCCACGTTGTCGATGGCTATTCTGTTCACAATAGCACATGGTTATACATCATTGGCTGCAGTATCGGTTTCTCTGAGTGGTCCATTCAGAATCCATCCAAGTGCTGTCTTTACGGCATATGGACCATTGTCCTCACTTGGGATCACCTTCCATGGCTCCAATATGGTGTATTCTTTAGTTCCAATGAGAAGCTCCACTTCAGCCTCAATATGAGGCAACCTCACTTCGCGTAGGTACGGCCACTTGTCAACCTCTTTCTGGAGTGGGATGTTCTCTCTGGAAACAGGAATACTTTTCTGTGTGAAGACCTTTGACAGTGCGATAAAGTTGTTGTCTGCCAGACTGCTGACTTCCAATTCTGTGAGCACATAACTCTCCTCTCGACTTTTGGAATTAATGGTCCTCAACGTTAGCTCGGTTCGTCTGCCTTGCACCTTCAGCTGCCTTGCCAAGGCTTTGGTGCAGAACGATGCAGAGCTACCTGGGTCAATGAAAGCGTAAACCTCCACAGCCTTGTCACTCTTGCAGGACTTCACCCTTACAGGTACAATGGCAAGCACGCAGCTGCCTCCAGCCCCAGTACAGGCACTTGTCTCCTTTTCTTCAGACAACCCTGCTGGGCCTTTAGCAGTGCTACCCATATTGACCTCATCGGGAGGCTTCTCTTCCTCATAACTTGAGAAGTGCAACAAACTTGGATGCTTGAGTGAACAAACCTCGCACACCATCTTCTTTTTGCAATCTCTGCTCATGTGACCCTTTAGCAGGCATCCAAAGCAAAGTCCGTTTTTCTTCAAGTAGTCCACTCTATCCTTATGAGTCTCCTCTCTAATCTTGTAACACTCTTGCAGTGTATGAAGTTTCCCACAGAACATGCAAGGTCTTGTGAAGGCGCAGTTGAGTGAAAGGTCACTCTGGTTCTTACTCACTCTGCTTCTTTTGTCCATTTCTGAACCTTGGTTAACCTTGATAGCAAAGCTGCTCCCATGTCTAATGTCTTTCTTCAACTTATTTCCTTGCTGTGGCTTTTTTATAACCTTGTCTGACACTGCTGTTTCAAGATCGCCAAAGAGTGGGTCGGACATGATCTTTGCTTGGCGTTCAACGAAGGCCACCAGCTCTGTGAATCTTGCTCTGTTGCAGCGCCGCTCCTGGATATCATATGCATGGACTCTCCAGCGCTCTCTTATTTTAAATGGCAACTTGGAAATGATGACCCTCATAGTTGCAGGGTTGTCCATCTCTTCCATATAGTCCACATCCTCCATAGCATTACGACAGCTCACCAGGAATACAGAGAATGCGCTCAACGCCTTTCCATCTTCAGCCTTAATTTGTGGCCACTTCGATGCCTTCTCAATTAGCGTGCCAGCAATCTGTAACTCATTTCCATATTTATCTTGAAGCAGCTGCAAAGCCCTTTCATACCCCCGATGTTCAGGCATATGCTGACAACTCCTCACAAGATCACGAGGCTCGCCTCGAGTATACTGCTCCAGAAAATATAGCTTGTCTGAATTGCTATCAGCTCTGGTGTCAATAGCGTGCATGAATGCCCTCATAAACGACCTGTATTCCAAAGGATCTCCGTGGAACACTGGCACATCCCTTTGTGGTAACCGAGCCAGCTGTTGGTTCTTTACAAGCATCTCTGTGATATCTGCCTGTTTCTGCATAACTTGATAAAGCTCACTTGGTCTGGTCTCCTGAAGTGAGACACCATCTTGGCGTTGGCTCGGCCCCTGCAGTGGAGTTCTATGTGTCTTAGGCATGGCCCCTGCTGCAGTACTTGGATCACCAGGATTCCTCCAAGAGGCAGACCTCTCTATCTCTGTTGGCTTCCCTGGTGTGTGTTTTACGTTGCCATGACCATTTTCGTTATTCATCTTCAGGAGGTCACGACGTGGCATTACCGTAAGTCTGGTTTCACTCACTTGAGACTTAACCCCTTCACATTCCTCATACACTTTCACTTTGGCAGTAGACACTGCAATGGCTGTTTCAATTTCCAGTCTTTCCTTTGCAGCTTTAATTTCTGCTTCTTTTAACTCTAGAGCCTGTTTTTCTTTCAGAGACGCTGCTCGTGCCATCAGAGCTGCTCTGTTAGCTTCTTCCTTGACGCGCTCCGACGATGCTGTCGACACCCTTGACGTGTTGGATACTTTAGACTTGTTTGACACTCTAGATGTTTTTGACACTCTGGATGCACTGTCCATGGGAGTTATCTCTTGATCACATGTTTGTATTTCAATCCATGTATTAACTCTATTAATGAACTGCAAACATCGTTCTGACATTGGCTGAAACCAAAGTTGTTGGTCAGCCTCCTTTTCCTCCTCATCTTTAATACACAGCAACACTGCATAATTGCATTCTTGAAACTCTTCATACAACTTCTTGTAAACTTTCAGTGCCTCTCTCACATCATTTACAGCCGGCAGAATTTCATGGCTCAAAAGTCGCTCAGTTTCATCTTCTTGTGCTGTCACTTGTCCTAATTTGCCTCTTCTCACCTTTGTGAGCTGATGCAGTTTGAACTCCAGACCTTTGTCTGTCATCGCCCTCTGGCTGCCATCACGCGTAACTACACCCACACTGTCATTAATGTCGTCCGCCATTGTAATCATATAACACCGCTAAGCCGTAATGATTTTCTTCGGCACAGCTGTCGGGTGGTGTACTGCACAAACTCCTTTATGCTACTTCCACAGGTAAGATGCATCTGACAAAACACCTTTTACTTAGCTGTTCGCCGTGTTGTTGTATGTAGGCGTCCTTATGCCGACGATCCGGTGACTTTTCTATGTCTCAGTCGGTGGCTCCACCGCGGAAAACATTCCTCCGTTACTCGCTAGTTTTTTGACTTTTATGTAGTGGCGAATTTCTGTCCCAAGCTTCGAAAAAATAATTCTTCCACTTCTTAATGTGAGCTGTTCAGATTTATTTCTGACTCGTACATACAAACAAAAGATGTCACGGTCAAAAAACTATTTGCTGCTACAGCGCACACTTCCATTGCCGTCCTGGCTCACTCTAACCTGCTACAACACATGCGCTGTAATGTTTTCTTACCCGACACAAATTAAACACGCAGCATTTATTCTCTAACAACATATCATACAAAATTAAACATGTAACAATAACTGAAACAGTATCAAAAATATTTCTCTACAGATTGGCTCTAACACATCCCATTAAACCAGATGTTCTCCCCGGGTACCGGGGCTCTGATTTTCAACAGGTTAGTTGTTTCTTACTTAATTACTTTGTGCTGTATGACTGGCATTAAGGAGGTTTTAATCAGTGGGAAAAGCTGTAAAACTCAATCACAGCTAAACGTCCAAAATTTAAACTCGCGCTTGTTTGTTCTGCTGCTCACCACAAACAAGTGAACTATAAATGGCTTCAAGCGCACATAGGGCAGGGATAGCTCAGTAGGTAGAGTGGTGGCCCCATGATCGGAAGGTCGGGGGTTCAACTCCATTGAACGGCTACCCTGTGGTACCCCTGAGCAAGGTACCGTCCCTACACACTGCTCCCCGGGCGCTGCATTGGTGGCTGCCCACTGCTTCACTGGGTGAATGGGTTAAATGCAGAGGAACTATTTCCCTATGGGGACTAACACATACACATTATTACATTATTATTATGCACACACATGCACGCACACCTCTGCCATTCAAAGACACTTTGTGTATAGTAATAATAATATAGTGTATTAATCTTCAACAGCAAACTGAACGTTGATCTCTTCCAAGGAAGTTTTTTTTTCATTCAGCATTTTCATAAAACGCTTATTTTTATAGATCTACTATGCAGTCAGTCATATATTGAGTCTGAAAGTTTCCCCAGCGATGATAGAAATATGCGGATGTGACACATCAAAGAAGCGCTCTGACACTTTTATGAATCGGCTGCTGTGATTGGATCGCAGCCAGCAGCCTGCTCTGAGTTCTGAGACCATCCGTGACACAGCACAGCTTCCACGGCTTCCACGGCTTCCAGCAACAACGCCGCCTCGGCAATTCTACTCAAGATGAGTAATGAGTAGAAACACCAACAAGCCACACAGGTTTGTTCCACTAAAATGAGACAGAAAAGGTCATTTTGCAGTTCCGTTTAAGTTTATTACTCAAAGGAAAACAATGTTTTTATCACGGTCCTGTATGTGATGACTCGGTGTTTTTCTTTTGATTAATATTATCACTCGTGTCTCATGTGACTCCTGTCCCTGCACGCCGTGTTCCCTCTGCTCAGTGTCAGAACTGTGTCTCGGTGCCTGTCGTTATGCTTCCTGTTTTATTTTGATGGTCCCTGTTCTGTGTTCAGTCTCTGTCCCCATGTTTTCTCTGCGCCTGTCCTGATCCCACTTCTCCGTGTCAGTATTGCCGTAGTGTGACCTCAAAATGGACAAAAAAGTAGGATTAAGCAGACAAAACATCCACAACTTCTATGCAGCGTGCACCACATACATACCACGCCCACACACCTGCTGGCAATAGGTCAGCATTTTCAGAACAGGCATGATTATCTATTAGAGCGGGTTTAAATCAGCAGTCGCCAACCTTTCACGGACGGTTTAATTTCAGGCAATATTTTCACGGACCAGCTGTTAAGATGTGGCGGATAAATACAACAAAATAAAATGATACGACCAAGACAAAAAAACCTGGTATTTTGTAAATATAATAATAAACGAGAATTCATTGTGTAACTGTGTAACTTCATCAGCAGCGTCCTCCTGACAACAACATTGAGAGTAACATCCTGCTCTCTGGTCGCTATAACGGGGAAACATTTCTTTCAAAATAAGACGCACAACTACAACACGGGAAAGACCCAGAGGAACCGAGTTAACGATAAAAACCCTGAAAACCATACATTTCACACCCGAGTCTCAACTCTCACGGCATAAATCATCCTGCTATATTATCATAACAGGAGGAAACTGTGGGAGTTTTCCACTGAATCACTCCACCAACTCACCTGCCTGCCCTCAGTCACCGTCATTGCATCCCGCCGATTCCTCGCTCTCGGAACCCAGCCGCCTCACCCCACCTCCCCTGTTGCCACTTCTCCACCTGCAAACCTCTATTGAGACTCCCGGTTGCGCTCCCTGAAGCCTGCGCCTTTCCTTCGTGCTCCCGAGCTTCTATTCTAGTGAATTTCTCTCATTTTCACTGCCATACTTTTAATTAATGTATTTTGTTTTATACTACGCATATTTTATACGTCATTAGGTCATTTATTGTGGAAATTCTCATGCATGAACTATTGTACTGCATGTTAGTTCTGCTGGTGCACCTGAGTGAGATGCATGCCCATGTGGATGTATGAGCAAGGCAAGTTGAAGCAGTAGAGGCCAATTTAAGTCAGAGCAAGTTCAAATGTTCTTAAAAGTATCTGTAAAGTGCTCATTTCTGCCTCAAAGCGGAGGTCAGCCAGCGAGGTATGTTTTGTAGTTTACATAGATCATTGTATGTCTCTATTTCACCCGTCGCACTATTTATTGAAGTTTGTGTTGTTTTAGTTCGACGGGGGTGTAGTTTGTGATCAAAGTGATACTGTAACAATATCAACACAAAGACCTTTCAACTCACATTACAGCCAACTTCATGCCATCACATAAAAAAGCTCTTAATTGACTATAAGAAGAGGTGGAAGTGATAGTCGAACTCAGAACTGCATAATTCCCGCCCCCTGGTGGCGAAATCGTGTCATTGCACCAAGGACCAAGCTGCTGCAAATGTTATTGGGCACAATGATTCACCAGTTGCTTCTTCATAAAGAGTCTTTATGAAGAAGCAACTTTATTCTTTATTAAAGACGTCCAGAAGCCAGATATTGAAGTTCATGTTTGGAAACGAGACACAAGGATGAAGAAACAATAAGAAACTGTGTTTAAGTCTGACAACAACAGCACCACAAGTTAGCCAGAAGCCTCAATTTTATCCCACAACTTAGACATTCACATTACTCACACTCTCATTACACATACATATAAGATCTTGGGGGTGGGCACGCTACACGGAATCCAAAGTACCATCAGGGTGTACACCTCACCCCTGGCGTCGTTGCCCACCTCTCAATTTTAAGTACACGTAGACATTGAGGGCTAGCAGGAGGGACTATGCGCTTACCTGCTGCTCTCTGGCAGGTAGCTCCATGTCCTCCTGGGTTTTAAAGGCACCTTAGAACACACATGCATCAACACTACAATGAGCGGGTGGAGGGAGGTTTGGAGTCTTCTCTCACCCCCATTCTCTGCGACCTGCTGGAGCGGGGGGGCTAGGAGGAGGAGTTGGCCGTCCGACTGCGGTCTGGAGTGTGGGGCCTCCCTGCTGCTGCTGAGTCGGGGCGGTCTGCCTCTCCCCACCGCAGGGAAAAGGGGAACACCACCTGGGTCTGGGTGCAGTTCCCCCCTCCAGGGGCAAGGGCACCTAGACCCGGTTCGTAGAGAACGCTTGGGGAGTGTCATCGTGTGTACAGCGTCTCTTTATGTCTGTCTCCACGTTGGTTGAGTGTGGAGTAAGTGTATATGAGAGCATGAGGGTGGGAATGGATGTTTGTGTCTGTGTGTGCCTGTATGTCTGTGTCTATATGTCAGGTTGGGTGTCAGGCGCCACCTCTCTGGGGACATCTCAGGCCCTCCAAGGTTTGGAGGCCTATCTCCCCCTACCACCACTTCCCCTGCCAGTGGCGGACTCCCTCAGACATCGGTGCGTTGGTGGTTCTTTGTGTCCGGGGATGGGCGTCCAGGTACACACCGGCTCACTCCTTGGCGGCCGCTTATCGGGGCCTGGAGCCTGGGGCTCGCTCGGGCCACTTCGGGGGTGGGGTGCCCTCGTCCTCTCGGCCTGGGGCTCGGTCACTCAGGCACGGCTGGCTGCCGGCGGAGCTCACGGGCGCGTCACTGCAACCCCCCCTGGCTTCTGCTCCGCGGCTGCTGAGTGAGCCCTCATCTGGGACTCTCCTCAGCTCTTACTGGGACAGTGGCGCGGCTGCCCCTCTGTTGGTCTTCCTTGGTCTCTTGTGTTCTGGGGGCCTCTGGATGTCTGGAGTTTTGATCTCCTCCATACCTGCTTCATGCCCTGGAGGACGGGGCTGTGCCCCCCCCACACACCTCTAGCAGATCATTACATGAAGGAACCTTTAAAAAAAAACAAAAAAAACAAGCGCGTCCATGCTCACAGGTGTACACACGGGTGATCACACCCACAAACTACACCCTTTTTGGCTCCTACCTCAAAGCACACTGTGTTCTGTTGATCTTATGTGCTGCACAATGATGTTTAATATTTAGTATTTACTGTCATATTCACATATATGTTGCTCTTTTTTTTCTTCTGCTTGTTTTCTCTTTTTTTCTTTCTCAACAGGTGATTGATATTTGTATTTTTTGTCTGTTTGCTTTTTTTGGTTTTTGCCCTTTATCCCCGTCCCTCTTCTCCGCTGTTTTTCTTTCCCTCTTTCTTTTCCCCACTCAAGTCTGTCCTGTATTCATTACTCAAGTCAAGTTAAAAGGAAATTTTGCATCAAGAAATAAGCACATTTCATTGCCTTTCATTGCTGAAAGGCAAGTGGATGAAAGTTGTTAACCTGAAAGGCCTCGCATGCTCACATGACACTGTCTGTGTGCTGTCGGTGAGAAAGCCGACAGCTCACAGATTGTGATGCGTCGGTTCTGCGCTCTGCATCTTTGTGCTGAATCCATTTACCTGCTCTCATTTACTGTCTTAGCTGTTTGGTGGTCGTTACATCTGCGTAACCAAGGCAGCATTTCACAAGAAGATGTCGGCTTTATAACAAAGCTACAAGAAGGAATAAAGCAAAAGCTCGATGGACGTCCCAATAACATGCCAGGTGCAATGGGGCATACCACTCATGTTCAGTCTAATTATGTTTGTTTCTTTCTTTTTCTTTTCTTTGCTTGTCCCATCCCATAATTTTGTATTTTTGTCTGAGGCCCAAGAAAGATGCCCAATGTACTTATTTTTTTGGCATTATGATCATTAACATAAATTTGTGCTTGTTTGTGAGCAGCAGAACAGATAAGTGAACTATAAATGGCTTCAAGCGCACATTCTCACTCATTTAGACACTGAGCCACACGCGCACCTCTGCCATTGAAAGACACTGTGTGTATAGTTTATTTTATGTCATGTTCAATAGTGAAGCGTAACTTTGGTCTTTTCCAAGGCCGCTGTTTTTTTAATTCAGTGTTTTCATAAAACTCTTATTTATTATAGAATATGTAGTCTTATTATTTATTAAGACCACATATTCAGGCTTATCTCAAGTCTGAAAGTTTCCTCAGCGGAAGGGTGCAGCATGTGTGAATATGTCTTTTTTTTTTTTTTTTAATGAATATGTCTAAGAGTGATTCAGTACTTTCACTGTTCTCATGATATCCAGGGGCAAAAAAAATGTGGCCAACAAAAACCCCACATTGGGAATTCCACTTAAGGAAATGCGTAGAAACACCAATAAGGTGCACAGGTTTCCACAGAAGACATGATTGCACAGTTCAGTTTAAATTTACTACTCAAAGGAATGCAATGTTTTAAAGCTACACCGTCAATCATGCCGGGCAAGAGGGTTCAGGACCGAGGCTCACCAGCAGGTCAGGATGGTCGGCACACCCTCCACAATCCCAGTGAACAAACCAAAAATAAAACTTTAACACCACAGCCAGAAATGAACAAAAAATAAAGAACAAAAAAGACAAAACAAAGGACAAAACAGAACATCCACATGTACACACACTTTGTCATTGGAGGAGGGTTGAGCTTTTGATGATTGATTGAGTGATTTTATTTGGCTGACATCCTGCTCAGCTTTAGAAGGCCGGCACCACCTCGAGATAACAATGCAAGAATAACACTCTGCCTCCCCATCCATTCCAGAATGTCTTTTATCTGCTTGACTACATGAGTCACGTTTCCCACTGTGAAATATGCCCAAATCCATGTGCAGTAAACTGTGATAAGACATCCTGGTTGACATTATAGCAACCAGAAAATATGTTTTTGGTGGGATTCGGGTGGGAACCAAAATCCAAGGGTTGAACACAGGTCCTAGGAGCATAAACATCATTTTGTAGTGAAATGCTGTTTTGCAAAGTACTGAAATTAGGCCCCTGTTTGGGGCAACTGCATCGCTGCTGCTTTGATGATTCTGGCTTTACAAGCTGTTGGAGCCTTTGATGCAAAGTCTTTTTAAAATAGTTGTTCTAATGATAATCTGCATCCATTTGCCTCAGAAACACATGAACCCATTTCTGCTTGTGTCAAATCCTCAAAATTAAAGGTTTAACAGCTTGTGATCTTCCCCAAGCAGCTTCGTACTTGGATGCACAAACCTTTTATTCCAGGTATGTCTACCACAGAATCCCTGACTAACGCCCAGTTTATGTTAATCTAAGTCCCCAAACCAGACTCTACCCACAGGTTCTCAGTGAGAAGCCTTATTTATTTACGGTAGTCAATAAAATAGTCAAAGTACCTAAAGTAAATACACCCATTGTGCAGAGTCATCCATATGTGATGACCCATTAACACGTGTGTCACTTTGATGTTGCAGTTGGTGATAATTATTTAATTAAATGCTCCTGAGTAGCTTTATCTTTCATAAAACCATCAGATATAAGGAGCTTTGCATTATGAAGCCTTTGTGTCATAATCCCCGTGTTCGTTTTAAGACTATCGGCTCCATTCTGAATGTGCCTCAGTCTACCACCCTGAAAAGCTCTGCTGGTATATGTCATCAGTTCCTTTCTTTCTTTTTAAACAGGTTGAGTCTATCAGCTCAGCAATAGTACCTCCTACACATGAACCATGCATGTTTATTCCCTGCTCAGCTGTTTTTTCACCAGTTTGAGCCAGTTTCAATTACCGTTCTCACTGAGGTGTTTAGGCAAATGAAACGCTCTGGCTTTCCCGTGGATGTGATCCCTGCATGGCTTTTTAAAGAGGATTTTCCCTCGACTGGAACCTCAGTCCTTGCTATTACAATTAGCAGTATTACTTCCAGTGTGGCTCCTGATGGTTTTAAACATGCAATCGTATTATAAAAAACAACCTGGGCCTAACCCCTCAGTTTGCACATCCTTTCCAAAGTTGCTTTTGTGGGTGGCTGTAGCTCAGGTAGAGCAGGTCATCTAGAAGGTGATCGGAAGGTTAGTGCCCTGGCTTCTCTAGTCTGCATGCCGAGTATGGTTAACCCCAAGTTGCTCTATGAGTATGAATGTTAGTTGGGAAGCACTAAGAAGCTTAGAAGAAAGTGCTTGGGTGAATATGGCATGTTGGATAAAGTGCTTTGAGTACTCTGGGAGAGTAGAAACGTGCTATATATGAATCAGTCCATTTACCTTTCAAAGTTATTCACATTTCTTTTTTACCCACTCAAATACATTTTTGGATACTAATGCTTTTATGGAGGTTTCTCAGTCTGGTTCCAGGCACTGAAGCAGCACTTTTATTGGTTTTTAATGACATCCTTACAGCAAATGATTCTGGAAGCTCTGTGATTCTGGTGCTTTTGGATCTTACTGCAGTGCTTGATACTGCGGACCACAGTATTCTTATCTCTCGTTTGGAACACTTGGCTGGCGTTAAAGGTGCAGCACTCACACCTCAGCCACCTTTTTTGTGTTTTTTTATTTTATTTAGTACAGTGCATGTTAATGAACATACATGTAAAAACATTACATGAATGTAAACATACCAGATTATAGCCAAGAGCAAATGTCCATCTGCCGTCCATAAAACATAAAAAATAGACATAATTCATAAAAAAAATCATAATTCATTCATAATAAAAACTCCATCACCAAACTCACACATACACACCATTCTGTTCCCAAATAAAACATTAAAACTATACAACTTCTACATGATCACACACTTGATCTTAGGAAACATGAGACATCCTTTCACTGCTACGCAGACGACTGCCAAATTTATCTGCCACCTATAATCACAAGCATGAACATATCTCACCTGTCCTGTCCTCTCTTCAGTGACTTCCTGTTTATCACAGAATTCATTTCAAAGTCCCAATGTCAGCTTATAAATGCCTGGCCTTGTACCGCCGTACCTTTCTGAGGTACTTCAGCCTTATATTCCCTCGGGGGTCCTTGGATCAGCCAACCAGGTGCTTGTGGTTGTCCAGAAAAATCGAGGCTAAAACTTAGAGGAGAACCAACTTCTTTCAACTGTAGCTCAGAAACTTTGGAACAGGTTTCCTTTAAATATCACGCAGGCATCTTCGCTTCCTGTTTCTTAAGTCTCTTTTGAAAACTTGAAAACACACATTTTTTGTCAACAGCGTTTGGACCGCTGGGATTTGTTATGCCTTTTATGCTTTTATGTGAGTGTTTTGATGTGAACGGCTTTATTTCTTATTTCGTTTTTGTACAGCACTTTGGGCTGTTTTTTTGTGGTTTTTTGTTTTTTTAAACGTGCTATATAAATAAACTGGATTTGGAGTTAAATTCACAACAAACTTAAAATGTCACAAATGCAACAAAAAATGCAGCACAAAACAGCATGCCACCTTAACCATTTTCTCTGAGGCCTTGTGTTTAGGATCTTTCTGCAAAGTTTCCCGCAGACAGAGTACAGTAAGTAAATGCAGGTCAAAGTCAAACGAACACTGCGGCATCACTGAGAGGGAGCCGGTGCGCCTTATGTATGAAAACAGACCCATTCATCAACAGTGCGCCAAAAATACGGTAGTCTTTTGTTGATGACCTCGTGGTTTCCCTGGAGATGGATTTTCATTCCTATTTTTAATCAGGTGGCTACTCCCGTCTCCATGGAGATTTTCTGGCAGGGCATTAGAAGACAAACAGAGGGCAGATAAGCAGCAGGATTCCACCTAGGAAGGAAAAGAAAGGAGGGAGGACGGAAAGGTCCCTTGAAATAACATTTTAATTTCCCTTTTCTGTTTTTCAGTTATTGTTTCAGCTGGTTTTGCAAAGTTCGGTTTTGCCCGATTATTAGTATTGCATTCCAAGGAAGAGGGAGGAAGTTATCAGCATCTGTAAAGGTCTTGGTCTTCTCCCAGTGCTGAGGCTGAAATTAATTATTATTCATTATTAAAGTGTCACAACTAAGCATATGCATAAACCCTTAAATACTTTAAATGAGAATAATAGAAATGTTCTTTTACATTATCCACCTGCACTGTGAAGCTCTGTCTCATCAGTTTTGCACCTCATAGTTCATCCTCCTGCTTCTACCAGCAGTCACGTAATCGGTAAACACCAAAGACCCGGTTTCTCTCTTAACCACAAAGGACCAGTAAAGTGCCCGCATCACTGCACCACCAATCCCAGAGAACCAAGATGGTGAAGCTCTCGATTTACCGGTCGAGCTACTTCTCTCTTTCCATCAGTTTGGTTTCGTCTGTCCACAAGTCGTTTTTACCGAACCGTCACGGCTCTTTAAGATGGTGTAACCAGAGGATTGCACCTTGCTGTAAACTCTCTGCATTAGCATCCATCGAGGCGTCTCTTGATTGTAGACCTTCATACTGATCCTCCTGCCTCTTCAACGGTGTTCCTGACTTGGTTTGAAGTTGGTTTTCTAAACCATGGAAATAATTATATCATCATGCACTTGAGTTGTCTTCTGTGTTCTTTCAGGCCTTTTGGTGTTGCCGAATTGCTGAGTGTATTCATTTTCTCATCTCTCTGATTGGTTTATTTGGGGTTTTCAGCCTGATAATGGCCTCCTACACTTGCACTGGCATCTCAGATATGATGTCTGCTTAAAACATTCTGGGAAAAAACAGCTGTGATATTGCATCAGTCCACTGGGACTCATAGTAGCAGCCTGTTTTGTATCGGGGCGTGAATGTTTGACTGTTATTTCCTGAACGACCTAACAACTGTTCAGCTGAGTCACTCAGCATTTTCGTCATCTTTAGAAATATCGCGCTTCTGCAGTCAGAGATTTGTAACTCAATAAAAACCCTTTTTACAGTTGTGCATGTTTTTACTATTTTTAATCTTCCCTGTAAATGTGATCATAGACGGTGTCATGGAAGTTTTTAAGTAAACTGTAAACACTTGATGAGATTCTTTTATCGCATGCTGCAGCACGGTGAGAGCGCGCCGATCAAACGTCATCTCTAAAGATGGGCCGCCACCCTCGTGCCGTATATACGAACTGACAAAACACACAGAGCCAAAGGAAATTCCACAGCACATACAGCAGGTCTGTGCCGTCAGCTCATCCTTAACTCCTCTGGGAAAGGGAATCACGACTATGTTCTTCACTTAGCCGTCACCTAAATGTGGCAGCACGAGGTGGGGAAGAATGGAGAGTCTTCACAATTTGACAAAAACCCGACAACGCCACCCTGGGAATTTTCCGCCCACCCACAAACAGAGCCTCAAGCGGCTCTGTTTGTGCTGTGGGTGGAGAAAAGGCTTCCTCTGCATCACTCTCACATGCAGCATCTCCTTGTGTAAAGTGCGCCGAATGGTTGAACGATGCACAGCGACTCCATCTGCTGCAACATGATGTTGCAGGTCTTTGGTGCTGGTCTGTGGGTCGACTCTGACTGTTCTCATCGTCGCTTCTGTCTATCCGAGATTTTTCTCGGTCTGCCACTTCGAGCCTTAACTTGAACTGAGTCTGTGGTCTTCCTTTTTCTCAATATGTTCCTAACTGTGGAAACAGACGGCTTAAATCTCTGAGACAGCTTTCTGTGCCCTTCCCCTAAACCATGATGGTGAACAATCTTTGTCTCCAGGTCATTTGAGAGTTGTTTTGAGACCCCCATGTTGCTACTCTTCAGAGAAAATTAAAAGAGGAGGGAAACTTACAATTGACCCCCTTAAATACTCTTTCTCATTATTGGATTCACCTGTGTATGTAGGTCAGGGGTCACTGAGCTTACCGAGCCAATTTGAGTTCCAACAATTAGTTCCGAAGGTTTTGAATCAATAAAATGACAACAGATTTATGCACCTGCCTGATTTTGTTTAAACAATTATTGCACACTTTCTATAAATCCAATAAACTTCATTTCACTTCTGTGTGTCTCCTCTATGATATATTTAACTGACATTTTTTATTGTAACAACCAACGATTTATACAGGAAAATACTGACTATTAATAAGGTTGCCCAAACTTTTGCATCCCACTGTGCGTATATAACTAAGTAATAAAATGATCATTACTATTACTAAAGTGATCAATACACAAAATAAAGAAAAATAGTATGGAACATGACATTTGGTTCAGGAGGAGGGGAAAGTTTTGAGAGTGATGTGGGGAGAGAGGGATATCGATAGTGAGCTAGTGAGTGGTCTTTTGTTTTATGTTTTAGAACAATGAGCGCTCTGCTAAATGTCACAGTTGAAAAGGCCAGAAACATTCCAGTGAGTGTGTGTAAACGCTGTTTCCTGTTAGAAAACAGGACGAGTGTTGAACCTTTGGCTGTCAGGCCTGTAACATGCTTCTCTGTTTTATAGCAGACAAACTATTTTTTGGAGTAGCACAGATCATTTCTGTGGCACCGGATTGTTCTGTTCATTATTGATCCTTTACCCCGAGTCCTAAAGTGTAGATTTATTTTCTTACTCTTCTGATATTTATTGTTTGTTTACTTGCACTGCTGTAACTGTAGCCTCGTCGTCTCGTCTCTATATATACTGGACTGTATGTAGCAGAGATGACAATAAAGTTTACTTTGACTTCAGCAGCGAGCAGGCGCACCGAGGGCTCTCGCGCTCACTTTTCCCTATAGAAAAAACATCGGTGCAAATTATAAGTCTGTATCATGATGTCTGGTGTTTTCGTGGTTGTTGGTTTGTTTTTATTTTGTTTTATTTTGCGAGTTGGTTATTAGATGCTGCTCCAGCCGGTCAGAGAAGGTCCCCCGCCCCCGGCGCCCTTACTCCCAGCAAATGGGCGATAGCAAACCGCCACTGCTTCAAACAGTACTGACAAATACACATTCAGCAAGGTAAATAACAACCAGTGAATGGGAGCCTCCAGCAGGAAAACTGCTGTTAAAAGTCAAAATCACACGTGCAAAATATGTAACTCAGTCTGTTTCTGACTGAAGTGTGGAAACGGTTCAGATGTAAAGTCAAGGCATAGCTGGTTGTGTTTAAAGGTTCCAGATCCTAATTCTGTGCAGCTTTTGATGAGCAGCCCCTCATTTCATCAGCATTTGGAATATCCACCCTCTCTGACATCATGAAGTCTGGATGCTCAGCTCATTCGGCCACTTCAGGTGCTTTAAGCTGTATCTTACTGTACTGTTCTAGCTAAGTTAACAAGCTGCATTCATATAGCCTACTTCAAGACGTGGAAGGACTAAGGAAGAGGACCTCAGTTTTGTCACTGTTTAACCTCCTAGGACCTGCGTCCACATATGTGGACATCACATTTTGGGTTATTTAGACCAAAATACTAAATTTTGCTCTACAAGGGCCTGATATCCACTTACGAGGACATTATGCTGCCACTGTTCTATCGAAATTCTAAACAAATATCATATATGGGTCTCATTTTTCTCAGAAAAAAAAATCAGGTAAAAAAAACAACAATCTGGTAATTCTTTGGTTTTACATTCATCAGGTCCCAATCAGCCCAAATATCAAAGAGAAATTAAAAATGCTGCCATGGAAGAGTTCGGACCTTAACTAGAGGACGTTATTAGTGGACAGCCTGGTAGAGGTTGTAATGAACCCTGAGGTTTAAAGCTGTAAATCATTAGCATAGAAATGAAAGCAGATGTTTAATCTCCTAATGGTATCACCAAATGGAAGCAGACACGGTTACAAGACGACTGGTCCCAGGATGGATCCCAGTGTTCCCCGTAAAGTGAGAACTGAACCAGTGATGAGCTGCAGCCTCAATGCCAACCCAGTGTCTGAGGGCAGCAGCAGCTCTGAGGTCCATCAGATTCAGGGCTGCATTATCATCTGAATCTACTGTGAGTGACAGATTATCACTCACCTTCAACAGCACTGTTTCAGCATCGGCTCAGAAGCTTTCAGGCCAAAACATGATGTAACCTTTTCCTTTTTACCAATCAGTAATTTCTCACAGATAATCATTGGATGCTTCTTCAACTGGATGTATGTGAGGAATGGATAGCGCTGAATGACATCTTAGGTCTGTGAGAACATTTTGCCCTGATATCAGAGAGGCACGCATTCCCAACAGTGTTACTCTGAGCTCAGGCACAGATGGGGGTTTCCTGACAGGGCAGAGGGGTGGAGGCTGCAGTGGGAACCCTGTGTGTTTCCCTGTTTCCTGTGCGTAATCAATCTTCCTGCTTTCCAATTCTCACATCTACTTCAGCACCTGGAGCACACTCCTATTGGACGGTGGTACTATTATCTTTGGCACAAATGTTTTTCTGATGAGATTCTGACCACGTTGGTCAGCCTAAAACCTCAGGATGTAAAATCAGTCATGTGCACACCTACAGCAGGTGACTCATTTTCACCATAAATGCTAAAGGTTTGTTTACTTCCTTTGTGACATTTACTGCAGTGCAGTATAAAAACAAGGAGTGCTATTCAAATATGTGGGAGGAGTCCACATTCCTAAAGGTGAACTCAGCAGGATGACTCTGGGATCTAAAATTAGCTGCAGGGGATGGGTCTACCCAGGAACTGATGTCACCTGTGTCTCAAGGTCTAACAGCTAACAATAAATGAGCCAATAAAAAACAGTTTCACTCTCTTAAATGACCCAGCCTGAAGGAGTCATGCAAATGATGCAATGTACCACAATGGCAGTGCCAAGTTGAATTAAATGTGTGAGCAACAGCGATAGCGCCCTACCTGAAACACAGCGGTGGGGCTAAGCTTCTGCAGTTTTATAAGCGGTGCGATGAGGCCATTGTGCTCCACCCACTTGCAAGGCCCACGAAATATGTAAGTTTTGTGCAAAATTTCTTTTGGTTTAAGCATGTCTAGTTTTTCAAATAAGTGATTAATTTTTGCAAAGAATAACTGTAATAAATGAAAGTGCACACATCTGGCTGCAAATGACAACATCTGCATTTCTGACTGGGGTGGGCACATGTTCATGTGTTCATATTCAAAAAGTCACTTTGTGTTGGACCTGAACCAAAACACCTGTAAGAAAAACTGGAAAAAACATTTATTTTTATTCCTTTCTTCTGCATCTCCGTCTGCAGCTGGTCCAAAATCCTGCTGCACGACTTCTAACCAGAACCTGTAAGAGAGAGCATATAACTCCTATCCTGGCTTCACTCCATTGGCTGCATGAGTTCATTTTCAAATTTTAATGCTTGTTTTTAAATGTTTTAAAGGTCTTGCTCCACCTTATCTCTCTGAGCTTCTTCGTGCTCCATCCTTGTCCACTTCTAAAGCCCGTCTCAGAAATCACTTTTACTCCCTGGCTTATGACACAGTCTGACCCGGACCTTTTGTGGTTTTTGTCTGATTGAATTTGCTTTTCTTTTTACATATACTATTTCATTTTGTTATTTGTTATGTCATGTGCACAACACTTTGTTTTCAGCTGAGATCTGTTTTGAAAGTGCTATATTAATAAATTGCTTGCTTGCTATCTTGTAAAATTACAGCAGCGTGTTCACTGACAGTTCATGACGACCTGGGGGGGCCCTGACGTCAGAACCGGTCCCCCCACAAAGAGAATCCAGTGTGCAGATAGTAAAAACTGCAGCAGCCATTTTTCAGCTGCTGTTCCTGATGCTGATATTGCAGGAGACGTTTCCAGATGTTTAAACCTTCAAGAGGATTTTTTTTCCATGTGAAGAGTCAGGAACGACCTCACGTTTTATTTTTTAATTCCTCATGTGTTTTATCTTTTATTTCACATTTATATTTTACAGGAGAATACGGGTGTTTCATGGCACAGTGCGGACTTGAACCTTGGACCGTTTAATTAGGGTGACCATATTTTGATTTCCAAAAAAGAGGACACTTGGCCCAGTCATGAAGAACTTTAATAATACTGTTTTCTTAAAGAAAACTTTAACATATTTACACGGTACCGTCTCTGTGCAGTTAATGAATGGTGAAATAAAAAATGTTATAAAGGTTTTTACAAATCACCAAGTGCAGAAAAAAGAGGACGGTTGGTCACCCTAGTTTAATACATTTTGCAAACGTTTAACCCTTCAGCATCCCTCAAACTTTACATCCATTGTTTAACCTCTGGACCCAAACGGGTCCCCATCCAACAGGTGATATAGCATTATCATATATGAATTCATTTTTCATTTTTTTCCACATCACATCTTTTAGGTATAGGTATAAAGTTTTTCATTATTTTTTTAAATATTTTTTAGGTTTCTGTGGCTTTATTGTCATAAAGACCCCTGTTTTTTTGGGGGGTTTTTTTTGGGGGGGGGGGGGGGGGGACCCATAATATCCAATATTTTCCAAACATTAATTGCAAAATAGATTATTTGGCATGAGGTTATTACAGCCTTGAATAGGTCAATAGGTCAAAAAAAGGGAACAACAAAAAGAAACACATTAAAGTCAAAGATCTGTTGTCGCTGCATTTTGCCAAAAGTCAACATGAAACTATCAACATGTGAAGAATAAATAAAGTCACTGCTAATAAAAAGCTACAGAAAGTCAGATTTAGCTGTATTCAGTCTTGTGTAAAGCCGCAGTGTTCAGCTCCACAGAATTAACAAAAAAAAACAAAAAAAACTGTGTAAACACATGTAAACACTGAGATGTACTGTTGAAGATCAGAACAGCAGCAGTTGCAGAAAACCTGACAATATTCACGTTTCAGGCGATAAAACCTTTTTCTGTAAAACATAAACATTTGTCTCTACCTTTAAAAAAACAAACCAACAATGAAACGTGTGAAATGTTTAAAAAGAGCTCACGGCGGAGTTTATTAGAGGTACGAGGCTGTCTGCCCGCGGTCACAAACACAGCGCACAGCCAGCAGAGGGGCGGGGCCGCACGTGGACTGTTTGTCGTGAGGAAATGTTGAGGAGATCCCCATGGCAACCGGGCAGCCGTAGGAGCTCCGCTACCGTATTTAAAGCAGCTTCAATGGAGCGGCGCCAGTCTCAGCCGTCCGAAGTCAAGATGGCCAATCACGCCAAGCTCTCTCTGACTGTTTCTGTCACTTTGCATTTCTCTCTGCTGATCCTCTACGAGCTCCGCGCCGAGATGGTGGACGCCTGCGAGCACCAGAACCTGACCACCAGCGAACAGGCTGCCCAGCAAATGCACGAGCTCCGCCCGGCCGCCTCCAGGTGTCTCAGCGCCGAGAAGGTGAAGGCCCGCGAGCGAAAGTTTGACGTCAACCTGAAGAAGCTCGACCTTCAGCGCGACGCCCGCGAGCACCAGGAGCTCACCACCTGCGAACAGGCTGCCCAGCAAATGCACGAACTTAACGGCCGCGCGCTGTCTCCGTGGCGTTACTAGTAAGTATGGAACCCGCAGAGGGACAAAAATGCTCATTCTCTCACTCATTACTGTTTGAATGAAAGTTTGAATGTTGGGTATTGTCGCAAATTTCTATCATCGATTCGACTGAATTTTGACTGACAGTCAGAAATATTCTAATTCTATATTTTTTTCAATCTCTGTATAAAAACAAGGCTGACCCTTCATCAGAGCTGTGAGCATCACAACAGATGCGTTTGTGTCAAAGTAACTGAGGCTAAAACAGAAACACATAAAGGAGATTTTCCTGGTCTGGCTTTTTCTAACAGATAACCTTAAAAATATTCTGCAGCCAATCAAAAATGGAAGAAAACCACGAATCAGCTTCTGAACTTGATGCTGCTGAAGTTACAGAGGTTTGATTAGAGACTCAGCTAAGAGTTTTGGCATCATTTTAAAAAGTTTACATTTCTGCACTGAACAGGCTTTCTTGTCAGAGGCTGACAGCACTGAACACACAGGTAGACTGGTGCGTAATAAGCAGCAAATAATGCAGAAAACAGAGATTTGAGATGGGAAACTGTTCTTGAAGGACACTTAGAGAGACAGAGCTGTGCAGGAAGTGAGATCGTATCGTGGTGGAAGCAAAACAGTCAAAGTAAGAGAGAAACAGTGACGATGTTTTACAAATGTGAAGTGTAGCTTGGAACTTTTTTTGCTGCTGGTTCAGTGAATTTTGGTCAGAGACTGACAAAAATAGATTCAGGATTTAATGAATCGATAACGCGTTATTCTGGCTAAAATCGATTTGAATTGGAACATATTTAATAATTCTTTATTTATTTACCAACATGGTATACATCATGCTTTGGTTCAGCAGCAGGTATGGTGGATGTTACAAGTAACGCGTTACTGCCCATCTCTGGTGGTGGCTGATCCAAAGTTTGGATGTGCAGAGAGCAGGCTGGATTATTGCGGAGTAGAAATGGATGGACGGCTGCTGAGCTGGTTCAGGAAGTTCAACCTGGAACCAGCGAGCAGATGAAAGCTACCAGCTTTAATATTAAACGAGCTTTGATTTGAGAAGCCGCGTATTGTCCTGACTGAATCGGCTGTGTGTTCACTGTCTCCTGCACGTGTTGAGGTCTTTTCTGTCTGTCTGTGTCTCCAGCATAGACCGAAACGACAGCAGGTATCCACGTGACATCATCTTTGCCGAGTGCCTTTGTAAGGGATGCATCATCGACGGGCGCGAGGTGAACGACTACAACTCTGTGGAGGTTCGGGCTCCGATGGTGGTCCTGATGAAGACCAAGTGTAAGGACGCAGACACATATCGAGTCCAGAAGACGCGTATCGAAGTCCCGGTGGGCTGCACTTGTGTAAGGCCCAAAATTACTAAGTGATCTGAGAAACTAAGCTTTACTCACACTGAAGGCCATTTATAGCTGTGCAGCACCTTCACTTACACTATAAGAATATTTATCACAGCTTTCTGCCTGCACGTGAAAATGTTTTCTGTAAGTAGTAGTAGAAGATTTTCTGTCCTGAAGCTGCCAGTCCACACCACAATATCTCAGCAACTATCCAGGCCCGTTTTGGTCTGGATAGTTGAGAGAAACTAACCGTGATCGGTCATTCTGGAGTCTTAATCATAAACAGCACCAACACTAAAGCGCAGACAGACTCAGAGGCTTCACGTCCTCAAAGAGCCTCAGACCTTTGCTGTGTGACAGAAAACTATTACAGCTGCTGCGCTGCTTTGTGCAAATACATATCAAGCTTATTTAATATAGCACTTTATCTCCAACTACCTGTAACTTTCCTTCGTCATTCAGACGTTACTTGCAAGTGAAAACTGGTGGTGATTTCTTTTTGTTTAAAACTGAGTTGTGATGAAGACGGATCCATCATCCGTCCGAGCGTCAGTCTGCTCTGTAGAGTTTAATGAGTGACTTAAATCAGGCAGGACTGCAGTCAGTCAGGTTTTTTGATTATTTCTTGGAATAACTCGTCTGAAAGCAGCTTGTTTCCACCTTTCAGTAAACGTCCAACCAACAGACCAGAAACTCCAAAGAAAGTGAGATTTCTTCCCATGTTTTTTTAAAATTAAAAAGTCTCTTTTTCCTCACACGGTTAAAACTGTGAGACCTGCAGGTTTAACCTCTGAAGCACAGAGACTTCACCAAAGACACGAGGATGTGCTTTCACACTTTAGTATTTATTTTGTTGTATTTTATTGTATTTTTTGAGTAGTTTGCACATGCAGATTAATGTGAAATGCCACTAAAGCAGAGTGCCGCTGTAGCTTCACTTTATGCCAGAGCGGCTGGAAGCGTGAACAGAAGATGAATAGTTCAACATTTGGGCAAATTTGAGGCCAGGAGACGTTAGCTTAGCTGAGCACGAAGCCTCGAGTTTTAATGCAACGATGAGTCCAAGGAAAGATTTTAGTATGTTTCATTTACCAAAGAAGAAGCAGAGAGACAGTCAGCTGATCGACTGTTTCACGGTCAGTAACAGCATCATGTAAATGCACTGAGTTTACTAAGGAAGAGTCCATAATTACTGTCGGGACTTCAAATAAATATGTTTTTAATGTGACTAATGTTGTTGTCAGATGGATGCAGAGCAGTAAAAAGCTGGTGAGGTCTCTGACCTGCAGCAGAGTAAAAGTCAGGATGCTCGAGCTCGGAACAAGTGGCTGAAAATCCTCTAAAGCTGACTTGGTTTGGATCCTGGCAGAAACGCTGTGAGCCTTTACAGAGACGCACCTTTTTCTGCTCAGCTTAGCAAACAGCTTCATGGCTCCACATTTAGCAGAGCGATGTGAGAGCGGTCCGACCCCCTCAAGCTGTGAAGGAATCAAATGTTAAACTATGCAAAACAGGACAGTATTGGGCACATGCACAATATGAAGAAGCTGCACATGAATTAGCTTTAAAGAGACTAAAAAGTAATGAAGAGAGGAGAATGAATGTGAAGAAATGTTTTAGTTTCACTATATTTCTTTGAGATATTGTTCATGTTTTTATTTATTTGTATTTTCATGTGAGGTAATGATGCAGATTTGATCCCTTTGAAGAGATTTTTAAAGCTGTTTTTGTCAAACTGTCAGTTTCTGCTGGATAAAGGTGTAAAGCAGGGGTGTCAGACTCAGTTTGCATTGTGGCCACATACAGCCCACCCTGTGTTAAAAGGCCCGGACCAGTGAAAGTGGCCTTTCTGTCAGCGTAAAGAAGCTTAAGTACATATTTAATCCCTGACATGTGTTCATATGAGACCAAGAAGGGCAGTCTGCACAGTACAGCTCAGTTTTTCTACGTGATAAATAAAAGCAGCTGCAGGAAAGAAAGAAACCTGCCAGCCTGACTCTTTGGGCTTAAATGTTCAGAGAGCTCATTCCTCACACTGTACTTATAAAACACCAAGTTTTTGTTAATTCACAGAAAACTTTTACTGTAGTCTCATTATTGAAAAAAGAAATTTTCTGCCCTCAAACTGATTTTCTGTTATTTTATTTCTGTGTTATAGTATGAATGTGGATGGTGGACGTCTTTATCAGTAAGAAAAGCTGCAAACTTACGGAAATACAGTTAAAAGGGCAAAATGTATGCCTTCCTTCACTTGTTCCACCGGCCGAATTAGAGTCTTTGCTGGGCTACTTTTGGCCCCCCGAGCCTCCTGTTTGACACCCCTGATATAAAGACACCTGTGAACTTTAAAATGTGACTGTATGACTTAATGTGGTCTAGATGTACCGTCAGAGCTTTGTTTTTATTTCTGTAGAGAGTTCAGTGATAATGTGAAAGAGTTTTGTGCTGATGTGAAGTCATGTCTCCCTTCAGTCTGACAGATTCATTTAATTTTAAATTGTGAAAGCCTCCCTGACTCCTGTGCGGCTGCTCGTCTCACCTCAAAACAGTTCAACATATCCTTAAAAGAAAACTTCATTTTACTATTTAACTATCAATAAATGAGTTTCTTTCTATGATTTGTCCAGTCGTGTCTTTTCTGTAACTAATCACAAGCATCTACATACAGCAGTTTCTTTTCTCTGTCATGTGGGGGCGCTGTGGTAACAGCATGACCAGCTTTGGACTCTTTAGCTTGAGACACCAGAAGATCTAGCTTCTTAGCCTGTTTAGAAATCCAACACAGAGCGTCACTGAGCTGCCAACGTGACAACGTGTGGCAGCTCAGTGACGCTCTCTTGCTGGAGAACTTACCATCATCGGTCAACTAAACATGCTGCTGCACACCTGACACTCGGGGCCACCTGATAAAAACTGTCAATCAGACGGTGACTAACATTCCCACACCTGATATTACAAGATTCATATCAAGCTCTTTCCTGTTACCATGGTAATCACATACAGTCAAAGATCCCTAGCTGGTATAAAACTTCCAATTAGCAGAGCTACCATCAGTGGCGACCCGTGAAAGTAGCCTTATTACCATGGCGATTACATGGCATTGCATTGTTATTAGCTGTGTCCAAATTCATAGGCTGCATCCTCCTGAGGACCCGGCCTTCGCGGTCTACGTGGGCGGGTCCTTTGAAGACTGAAAAAGCTGGACAGATTTGCGTCACCGCTGTCTCTGTAGAGTTTAAGAAACTCGGCCGTCTGCTGCTTGCTTCCTCAATATAACAGGACACAGGAGTAAACTCTCGACCGTCTCACTTCTGTTTAATCAGTTTTCTGTTTGACGTTTATTCAGCTGTGTGAAAACTAGAACTTTAATCTCAGCCAAACCGATTTACTCAGGAACAAATCAAACACTGAAAAAATAACATTTTTAAGTTATCTGAGTGACTTATATATCATGTTTAACTCCGGTGGGTTGAAAACGATGTGCCCAGAGTTCGCCGTTATCGCCGCGGTCAGCTATCGAGCTGGTGGGTAACAGACGTCTCCGAAAATGTCGGAGCACTTTTAGAAATATGTGATGTCTTGATAAATCGAGCAGATATTTGAAGTTTACACAGCTACATTCTCTACGTCAGCGGTCCCCGGGCCTCGGACCGGTACCGGTCCGGGAGTCGTTTGGTACCGGGCCGCGAGAGTTGAGGCTCAGGTGTGAAATGTGTGGTTTTCAGGGTTTTTCTCGGTTTTCAGCGTTATTTTGTTATCGTTTTTATCGTTTACTCTGTTTTCCTGGGTCTTTTCACATGTGTTATAAATAAATCTTCTTTTTTTCGGTACCGGTACTAGTTTTATTTTGTTGTATTTATCCGCGACACATTAAAGGCCGGTCCGTGAAAATATTGTCGGGCATAAACCGGTCCGTGGCGCAAAAAAGGTTGTGGACCGCTGCTCTACGTACAGCAGTTTCTTTTCTCTCTCCAGAAAGAGTAATTAGAGTAATATTAAAATTAAGTAGCTGCCGCCATTGTTGGAAACTGGAATCGGCTGGGCAGCACTATGAATTATGGGATAGGTTGGGCCACGAAGGATACACCCGACACATCCTTCAAATCTGGGAAAAGGAGGACGCACTTGTTGGCTGCATTTGGAAGAGTCTTTGAAGTTGGACAGCCTTCGTCGCGTCTCTGTGACGTAATCGGTCTAAAAATCAGGTCTCTGAATCTCCACACCCCACTGAGTCTTTATTTTCACATTATTATCCAACTATTGCTGTTTTATTACTGAGCTACTGAACTAGTTTAGATGAAAGGCACCTGGTAAAATACAGGCAGATGGCCCCGCCCCTCCCTGAGCCTGGTTCTGCTGGAGGTTTCTTCCTGTTAAAAGCGAGTTTTTCCTTCCCACTGTCGCCAAAGTGCTTGCTCACAGGGGGTCATATGGTTGTTGGGTTTTTCTCTGTATGTATTATTGTAGAGTCTAGCTTACAGTATAAAGCGCTCAGATCTGAGGCGACTGTTGTTGTGTATAAATAAAACTGAATTGAATTGAATTAAAATATTTTAGAATTTGCAGAAGGAAGTCACAAAAAGTCACTTTAAAAATAACAGGGTGACATATTTGAGTCAGTTAACAGTTCTTCCTGTTTTCATCTCAGCAGCTGCAGCGCAGGACTCGCCCCTCGCTTTAAACTTTAAACAAACTGAAGGTGAAACTTTTTTTCTACACCCGTCACTAAACAAAGATCACAGACGTCACTTGTACTGAAATCCAGTCCCCTTTGCAGGTCAAACACAGTTCAACGTGAAATATGTAGCAGGAGAGGCAAACAAGTCGTATCTGTTGAGAGGCGCTGGGCAAAGAGGGGAAACGGGACTCTGTGTTTTTTGTGGAGGTCCTGCATGTCTGCACATGTATTCCACGCAGGGGTCAAAGGGTTAAGGATATAAAACAGGACGTAGGCGAACGAAAGCTGAATCTTGGTATGAAACAAAATAATGCACAGAATCCATCTGTAAAGGCAGACACTGCAAACTAGTTTAGGCTGGGAATGTTTTGGAGCCTGTGAAAACAGAGCAAAGGCGTTCACTGCCCTTCAGCTGTGCCTGCAGCACAGGGACCATATATCAGTTTGTCACCTCATGGTTTGCAGTTTTTATTTAAAAAATAAAAAACAGATTTCCCATGCATGAAAGGAACTGCAGATATCCAAAAGTCTGTTCAGCTCATTTCTATATCTGTACTTTCATAGTTTCATGGTTCAGCCTCTCAGTTCGAGCTCCGCCCCTGTAACTTTCCAGCAGGCGTCTTCATCAGAGGCTCCGTGCTGCAAACAGACAAATTTCAGGCCAAACCGAACCCACTTTTTAATTCACGCTTGTCCACATCTGCTCCGCTCTGAGGACAAACTTTCTGTTACTGTGTTTTAGAAGAGGAAACGACAGCAGTCGTGTGGATCTACCAGCCTCACGCTGAGATGAGATCAGCCTTTGTCTTCTCTGAACTTCCTCGCTCACTTTACTCATCAGGACCTCAGAAAGGATAAATGTACAGGTAGGAAGGCAATTTCTATACATTTTTTTGTTTCCAACCAAAGACTTGCATTTATTTGTAGTACAATTATTAATATGAATTGACCTTTAAGTATTTGTAGGTAAACACAATTACAATCATATAAACTGAAGCTAATTACTGGGGAACTCTGCCCTGAGTCGTGGGTGGTACGATAAAATATGGCCAGTTTCTCTCTGAAACACCTTCCAAAAGAAATGAATGGTGGCTTCAGACTTTTTCACTTACTCGACTAAGAGTACTGGGGTAGTATTTCTTACAGCAGGTTGTAAGTGCCTTTATTTCAGTAAATCTGCATCCTTTACTTCCTCTTTCTCTTCTCTGAATCGCAAACCGCGTCGAATGTTCTGAATTAGTTTCATGCTGCTGTCATCAGACTACTTGTCACTGCCTGAGTTTGTAGTGGACAAGTTTAAGGCTTCAGTTGAGCGTGCTCACAGAAAGCTGTTTGCGTGGGATAAGATATGCTTTGCATGTTTGTGTTCAACAACAGAGCGATAACTTCTCTCTGTCCTGCCTTCACAGCTCCTCGTTGTTAGCCACATGACGTTGGACCCTGCACTGTTATTTCGCCCTTTTCCAAAGGTATTAAAACACTCAAAGACACAATAATCGGAAGTTCCAATAATTTTGTCACTTTGTTCATAATCTGGTCTTTGCAGAGATCTGCTTCTTGGAAAGAAAAGCCACTGGACTTCTTTAAGTTTCATCTGAGAAGCTTCTGCAGCTGTAAAACCAAACGGTGGAGAGTCCCTGGTATTTAAACTCTACTGTTCTCCATAAGAACGTCAGACAGTCGGTGTCATAAGCTCCACCCTCCGTCTAAAGAGGGTCGTTCACTCCGTCTTCTCTGTCCAAAATGTGAATATTGGCATCCTTGAAAGAGTGACCTTTGACTTTAGATGCAGCACACACATATTAGTCATGATGATGTCATAATATATCAGGCATGATGAAAGTTTTCTGGATGTTAATTGGTCATTTTACACGATGGGGGTTACAGGTTATGATGATGATGATGATGATGATGATGATGAGACGGCCTTTATTTATCCGTTAACTGTGCCAATCTGAACATCACGAGTGTGTTTCCAAAACTGATCAACATTTATTCTGTTTCAGATAAACACCTGGAGTGTTAATCAGCCTTCACTGCACACCGAGAGCGAGCATCATGGGGTCCAACAGCTCAAAGCGTCTGAGGCAGAAAACATTTGAAGGTCCCAAAAGACCAGAGCAGCGAAAGGAATTTCCTTCTGCTGTGACACTGGTACAACCTCACCCGAGTGAGGAGAAGTTATTCAAGGAGCTGCAACAAGTGGGGCTAAACTATGACTGGCTCCTTCAGGGGTACCAAAGTCCCGAAGCTGAAAAAGTACTACAACCGCCGCCAAATATTCCACAAGTTAAAACGCAAGAGGAAAAAGGCACGCAAACGGACGAGGGAAGTCTCCTGAAAGAGTCGCCTGAGGAAAAAGGCACGCAAACGGACGAGGGAAGTCTTCCGAAAGAGTCGCCTGTCGCGACCTGGTCTACGGCAGAAAAGCAGAGCAGCGGCAGAGAATTTGTGGATGGCATAAAAACCGTATGGACCCCAGGCGAGCTCTACGATCTGTTAAGAGATGCTCCTGACCCCATCAAAACACCGAGCGACTTCCACAGGTGGCTGCGTTTCACCTGCATGGTGTATCAGCCGTCTCCTGCTGAGCTCAAAAAGTTGCTGAAGTTAGTTTATAACTACAAGTGGGAAAATGTGAAGGAACATTTTGACTTGCCAGGAGTGGATGGCGAGGCCAGGTGGCGACGTACTCGTGATATGACGGCCTGGCTCGACACACAGTGCGCCACCTCGATTAAAAATGCAGCCTGGAATGACCCTGAATTTGTGCCCCCTTGGTTGATTCTTCAGAAACCCGGAGAGTCGGTGACAGATTTCACTGAACGTTTCCACCGACTGTGGAATTCCACTATGAGTGAAGCAAATGCTTTTCTGTTTAATCTTCACCTTGTAGATAAGTTGCAGCCTCACGTGGCGAAGCTTTTGAAGGATCATGTTGAGTGGGAAACTTTTACTTTTTCCAAGATCAAATTTATTTTAGAAAACATGGAGTTAAAGGGCACGTTTACCTCAAAACATCAGCCATCTGTAACTCATCCGGGAGAGTGGAGATCAGATGTGCTGGCACTGCCAGAGCCACCTCGAAGCAGCCAGACTCGCAGGAATAAGAGAAAAGATCGCTGCTTTTACTGCAGCAAGTTTGGACACTGGGCCAGAGAGTGCAGAGCCCGACGTCAGTACTCACTCGAGTACAGTTCACAATGGATTGTTCTCGAGTGAGTAACTGAGCTGAACTGAAAAAAGCAACACACAAAGATCTCATTTTCATACAAACACGTCACTAGGGTAGCTTTGTATGATTCACAGTTCAAAATAATCCTCATGGACTGACAACATTATAAAGTTAGCTTTGAGTGACAGAGGAGCTCAAACAGCTTCTCCTAAACTGGACCTCTGCACCGTGTTTGTGCTGTTGGAGCATTTTTAATGACGTCATGTGGCCAATAATATGGCCGCTGTGAGGTCACTGCTAACAGAGCGTCCAAGGAGGCGGAGCTCCAGTTTGAAACTTTAGTAAACGCATGCAATTTGGCAATCAAACAAGGAGTGCTGGATGATACCTCAGCACACTCCTGATACAAACAAACGACGACTGTGAAAAGAATAATGATGAAGCTTGAAGCTTGTTACGGTTTCAGATATCGAGGAGGGATACAAAACAACGCTGGTCACCAAACACGGCACACACGCTCCCTTCTCCGCCAACAACATGTCAAGGGCCATCTTGTTTTGCACTGCCATCAACGAGGTCGGACCCAATTGTTCCGCGAGCCCCTCCATGGCGTCCCTGGTCAGGTTAGAGAGCCTCAGCACATTATAATGGACATAGTTTATGCGGTCAACATTTTTATTCGGTGTTATCCATGTGAACATACTTTCAAATCCTGAAGCTATTTGGTCTGCTAATTTATATTCATTGGGAACTCCTATGGAATCAATCCAGGTGGGTGAATTCATCGTAGGGTCGTAGGCATGTGCTCCCTCGGTCCCTCTCTTTGCCAAAATGTGTCTCTTGCGCCTGGCTGCCAATGTGCGTGTGTTTCTTTCTGGTATAACCTTTGCTCTGCCCCCAATTAGCACAAGTGGAGCTCCTAATCTCACCATTGCGCACGTTCCTACACTTCCCATAGGAACACGAACCAAAAGAGTGTTATGCCCACAGTAATAATACAGCCCACTTCGTGCCCACGGTCCCATCGATGTGTTTGTGTCACTGACATTATTGCTCCTCCGCTGTCACACAATCAGCATCGATCTCCTCCTAACAATACACAAGCAATTGTTTTATAGCATCGGGGTATTATTACGCACCCTGTTGCGTTAAGCAGATACCTCACATGCATAAGTTTCAAAACCACAAATGTTCTGTTAACGACTTCTGACACATTTGAAAAGAACATTTTCTCCGTCTCCAAAATGCAGTTACAAGCTTGCAAACTCTTACCTAGAAATGAGTCTACCTACTATGTGTGTGTCTCGACCTCAAATGCCCTCTGTCTCACCTCGCCAACTAAACTCATGACCTCTTACCAGACAGAAGCCACTCTCATATGTGTAACAACCTAACTGAAACTATATACGGAATATATTGAATAAATGCTTTAATCAAATGCCACTACTCAAAGCTTAATAAAAAGGATATAAACGAATAAAAGATAATAATGAATAACATGGCATGTATGTTTTGTAAGCGTGTCCTTCCGTAGCTCTAAGTCACTTACACAATAGATCGTCTGGACCTAGCGCCGGACGAAGCTTCTGACCTTCAATTAACTGACTGAGCTTCAACTCTTTAAGAAGCACAAACTGCAGGGTGTGTATAAAAATAGTTATAACTGCACCTGGAATAAAGGTTAATATGGCGCCTGTATGTTTAAACATCTTAATGCCGTCTTAAAGCCATCTGTTATACTGTTAATGCAATGTTAATGCTGTAGATTATATTGTAACAGTAAAATAATTTGTTCAATTCCACAAGCTGAAAACAAAGGGTGACATCACAGTGGCTACATCCAGGTTCAGCAGAAGGTAAAGAAGGATTATTTTTAATAGTGACTCATGCAAAGCTGCTCTAGACTGAAACAATAAAAATATGAAATGATCTAAATGGGTCGATCTCAAGTTCACTTAAGGAAGCACAGGATCATTTCAGGCAGTGTTTTTAGTTTTACTTCAGTCGAGTAAAATATATTTGAAGACCTAGTTTCAGTTTACTGTGATTGTGAGAGCTCACTGCTGTATTTCACGTCCGACTGCGACCTGCAGTGAAACGCTGCAGAACAGATTTTGGAGAGAGTTTCTCATTTAGAAAACAAAAAGTCAAGGACAGAACGCTGGATAGAAGACAGCTGCAGATCACAATGTTCTACAGATAAGAAAAGCAGTGATGGCTCGGTGAGTCTGGATCCTGCTCAGCTGCAGCTCCTGAACGTGCTCGTCGTCAGATTTCTAAATCTTTCATTGTTGTAGTTTTGGTTTAAACTGGAAACTGAATTTCTGCTTTGCACCATAATCAGAAATCTTTTACACTTTTTGATGTTTTAAATTCTTTTGATAGCTGACTCTGACTTTTGATGTTTTCTTTTTTGTCGTATCCTATTATTTCATATTTTTTGTCTCATTATTTCTCCTTCTTAACTTTGATTATTATATTGAATGACTGGTGCCCTTGTCTGAGTTAGACTGTGTTATCGTCTGATTATTATGAGGCTTTTGCTTATGGATGGTGTATTGTACTTTTAATCTGCACTGAAGATTTAATTACATGTATGCTCACATTTTTCATTTGCAATAAAATGACTGAAAAGGCTGGCTGTTTTACCTCGTTCACATTCATTCATGTAGCAAAATATAAAATCCACACATTTAAAATCTGTTTTTATGCAAATGTTTATTATGTTGAAGTTTTATCCACTGCTGGAGGAGACTTATTGTGAAAATCATCCACCACACTTCTAGCAATTTTCATTTCAGAATCATCAGAATCAGAATACTTTATTGATCCCTGGGGGAAATTATTTTTTGTTACAGTGCTCCATTTTAAACCAACATTAAGAAGACGAAGAATCTACTTCTTTTAGAGTTTTATTCAAGGAAAGTAAAATTTCAGAATATTTCTAGACTATAATGAGAAAAATAAGTATTTATTGGTTTATAATTTTTTTTAAAAAGGAAGTGTTAGTGATACATGTGAAAATTCCAGTTACGTATATTAAAATTAATTATTTAAAATATTTGCAAAACATAAAACTAGTAAAGCCAATATTCTTTTAAAATACAGAAATATATATAATATAGAAATGATTAATTATTTATATACTGTGTTACTAATAAATTATAAACTACTAAAATTTACTAAACGTAATATTTCTAATTTTTTAAGACCCGTGAACAGTAGAAATATTTTACTCTCTGCAGTCACGTGTTTTTTTTATTTATATTAATTTATCTGTAAAATATTCTAATAAAGTTTCCTTGTGTTTTCATCGTGGTTTATTAAACACGCTGCTGCCTTCTGCCTTTCGTTTTGAACACCGCGTTTCCATTTTACGACAGCGGCTGCGTGTGGACGGCAGCCGGTTACTATAATATCCCTCCAGCATCATGGCAGCGGCGGCGGATTGTCCCGGCACTGATGCGGCTTTCCCGGAGACCCGGGGCAGTTCGGCGACGGCAGGTGGCAGCGGGGTCCCGGGAGCTGCTGCCGGGGACAAACCCGTGTGTCTCATCGTGCTCGGCATGGCGGGCTCCGGGAAAACCACCTTCGTCCAGGTGAGTCCCGGTCCCTTAGCGGCTAACGCAGCTAGCCGCATGAGTTAGCTTCTTCAGAGAGAGCGAAAGGTAAATAAACGAGCAGCGACAGGTACCGGTGTGTGAGCAGGTTTACATCAGAGGAGGAGGGAGAGCTTTTTTAATTATTTAATTCAGCTAAAACTCAGGTACCAACCAGCTTTCTGTGGCACACCGAGGAAGCCCCCAAAACGCGCACAAACCCATTAGCATCAAAGAAAATCAGTTTGATTTCAGTCAGGTAGGAGAGGCAGCAGGTTAGTTATCCTACAACAGCCTTTAATAAAATAACTTAGAGAAAGCATAAAAGCTCAATAGAATATAAGTTAGGTCAGCAAGGTATGGATTACATAGTCTTAGCACGTTTAAGTAGAAAACAATAGAATATAGAGTAGAGTCAAACTTTACTAAATTGTATATAACCCAATAAATGTTAAAATAGCTTAATAAAGTCCCTAAATTAAACCAATGACACCCTGTGACTGATGTTTGCTGCTCCTTCAGTCTGAGCTCAGAGATGAAGATTTTTTTAAGCAGCTGATGTTAACATCTTCAGCTTCCCCCCTCTTCCTCAGAACATTTCCTCCATATGAACAGTGTTTCCTGTTTGTCTGCCTGTTGTGAAGTGAGCCGCAGTCTCGAGTAATCTGAGTACTTTTGTTTCCTGCAGAGGCTGACGGCTCACCTGCATTCCCTCAAAGCTCCTCCATATGTCATCAACCTGGACCCCGCCGTCCACGAGGTCCCTTTCCCTGCAAACATCGGTAAGGATCCATGTGTTTGCTGGACCCTACTCATTCAAACCAAACTGAACTTAAAACTTGATGTGCGATGCTGGATTTGCAGAAGTGCATTTAATATTTGCATTACACATCACAGCGAAAGCAAATAAACCTTCACGTGTTTTTGTGACTCAAACTGAGCCGGAAAGACTTTTAGCTCCACGTCATCTTCAGCGTCTGTTAGTTTTCTCTGTCTGTCCTCCTGCTTTCAGACATCAGGGACACTGTGAACTACAAGGAGGTGATGAAGCAGTACGGCCTCGGACCCAACGGCGGCATCGTGACGTCACTCAACTTGTTCGCCACCCGTTTTGATCAGGTGACTCACAAATCTCAACATCCCGCGGTACGAATGTTCACACCAGACAAACAGTTCGGATGCTGACTTTGTGTTTGTTTTCTTCAGGTGATGCAGTTCATCGAGAAGAAGCGACAGAATCACCGGTCAGTATGTAGCTGCTTATTTGCAGCTAAATGTTTTAAGGATTGTGAGGGATGCCAGCGGCATCCTGTGTGTGGTTGTGATGCACAACACTCCAAAATATTAAAGGAACACCTTAAAGCACAGCAGATCTCACTGAGGGTAATAGGTTAGGGGTAATGGAAATTGAAATGATGCGCCTACACAGGGCTAAATTCAAAGGCGCCCCAAAATCAAAGTAAAAAAATCGATGCAGGCCCGTTTTGTTCAGATTTCGTTGCAGGAGTTCAGAAATGATTCTCGGGAGTTTGAATCCCCCCACGTGTTTGCATGAATGCCTGACGGCGCCGGGGTGATGTCCTGATGAGAAACGTAACATCGCAGAGGAGTTCTACTGATTTAGGTCGGGCGATGCGGGGCAGTGCATGGATCAGTTCCTTCATCCTCTAGGGACGGCCTGCATAGTCTCAAGATAAGAGGCTGCACCAGCATAGGCTCCGACAACGCCCCCCGTCTGTGTCTGATTGGTTGGACATTCGCAGCGGTGTCTCATTGGAGGCCTCTTTGTAGTTCTGGTCGTGCTCATCCTGTTCCTCCTGTTACTAGGAGTGCTGCCCTCCTAGAGTAACAGCCTGTTTCCTGGAATCTCCTCCATGCTCTTGAGACTTTGCTGGGAGACACGGCAAACCTTCAGTAGCACTTATGGATGTGCCATCCTGCAGGAGTCGGACTATCTGTGTAAAGATGTGCAGGTCGGGCCTGATGCTGACCACAGCCAAATGCAAAAATCCTGAAAAACAGTAAAAGGGGAAAAATGTCCTCCAGTAAAACCAGTCCTGTTCAGGGTTGTCTCAGTGTTGTTTCACCTGTTGTTCATTTCATTCACAGCGAAGCAGCTGATCCTGATTAAAGTTTCCTTTAATGTTTTTGAGCAGCGTATAAACATCATACTGAACAACAGCATGAATGAGCAGGTGTCTCTCTGGCTCCAGGTACGTCCTGATTGACACTCCAGGTCAGATCGAAGTCTTCACCTGGTCGGCGTCTGGAACCATCATCACCGAAGCTCTGGTGGGTCTGCTCGTCTGCTTTTATGTCTAAGTTATGAATAAAGACGAGTCGTTTAGAGCGTCTGCGTGCATTTGTAGGCGTCATCCTTCCCCTGTGTGGTGATCTACGTCATGGACACGTCCCGCAGCGTCAACCCCGTCACCTTCATGTCCAACATGCTGTACGCCTGCAGGTACCGAACACCAACCACATCAGATTCATTTTAATGTTTTCTGTGAGACGTGATGACTCTGAGGTCTGATTTACAGCAGCTGCTCCTCCCGTTAGTCTCTCACCTTGGAGTCGGACTCCAGCTCCACTTTCTAAGACGGCCGCTGGTCACCATAGTTCTGGTAGCAGCAAATGGGCGTGTCCTCCCCCATCTCCAGTCCAAGTCGGTGGAGCTGGAGTCCAGCTGCAGGCTGCAGAGATACTTCAGAAGCCCTCGATCATCCTGCCGTTTGGGATACACGACAGCAGCTAGACTTTCAAAATAAGAGCCAGGGGATTGTGGAGGCCTTGTTCTTACCTGAAATGAGTCACTAAATATACCTGAGCATCCCATCAGGACAGTCAGCAGAGTTTTTGTTTAAGTCCTCTGATTCTTTGTGTTTCAGTATCCTCTACAAGACGAAGCTGCCCTTCATCGTGGTCATGAACAAGGTGAGGACGCTCGGCGTGCTGCCGGCTCATTGCTGAACTCGTTGTTTCTGATGACGGGGTTTCCTCTCGTGGTTTTCTTTTTCAGACCGACATCATTGACCACAGCTTTGCGGTGGAGTGGATGCAGGACTTTGAGGCTTTCCAGGACGCTTTGAACCAGGAAACCTCGTACGTGAGCAACCTGACGCGCTCCATGAGCCTCGTGCTGGACGAGTTCTACACCAACCTGAGGGTGAGAGGGACCGCCGAAAAACTGGACCCTTAGCAAATCCTTAAACCCCAAAGTTTTAACTTTGTGTGACGCACACAGGGAGAGGCTATGCTGACGGTTTACCTGCTTACAGGGTTTTAAATAGACTGTATGTAAAGGATGGATGTAGCCACACTACCTCACGCACTGATGGGTCAGAGCAAGTTAGAGAAAAGGATAAAGCGATAAAGTCTCTGCACCTGCAGGTGGTGGGCGTGTCTGCGGTGACAGGAAGTGGATTAGACGAGCTGTTTATGCAGGTGGAGGACGCGGCCAAGGAGTACGAGAGGTGAGTCAGACACACTGGTGATATGATGCATGATCATTAGCATGAGGAGTTCCCAGTGAGCTGATCTGACTCTATACAGCTGTTTTAAAACATTCAGGCACTTTTTGACCAGAGGGGAAAAACACGAGGTTATCTTTGTTTGCTCAAAGCGTCAGAATAAAACCTCAAACCTGACATGATTTAAGTAGTTAAACAACAACAACACTGAATGAAACACGTGTAAAATCTTTGTTTTAATTTTTTTGTGAAGTTCTCCTCCAACAGTAGCAAACTTGATTAGGAAACTGGCGGCTAGCAGCTATGTTGGGTCTGTCTAGCACAGGCCCACCGCTGGAACGAGACAATTTAACTACACAGCAAAAGCACTGAACACCAAGTAGGCAAAGTTCTTCGTGTTACTCATGCAGAGACCTGCCTGGAGCCAAGTGTCGTTCCACCCACTTGACCACAGACTCTCAGCCAGGTTCCCCATAGCACTCCTTTTATTCACATGAATATACATAGGTTCATTAACATATGACGTCTACATACACACAGAGTACTGTGTGTGTGCAAGTGCAAGATGTGACCCTGTGAAGACTCCCTAAAGCTGGTGCCAGGAGTCTAGCGGTCCATCTAAACAAAAGGCACTTAGCCTAAAACTGACATAGCCACGTTTATCCTACCATAAAACAATAAGAGCAGGTACGACCTCTCCCACGCTCCCAGGATGTGAATGCCAGAACACTCTGGAATGCACACCAAGCCTTTGCAGACTATTAAGGATCAAACCTCTACCAACATGACATTGATTATACAACTCTAAGCATATATGAGTAGATATTTCTAAGCATAAATGACAATCAGCAGTACAAATCTAACAAGCTACACCTGTATCGCGAGGCCACACCCGTCATATTGAAAACTTTAATAATAATAATGGATTGCATTTATATAGCTCTTTACAATTCCACTCACATTCACACACTGGTGGAGGCTACAGTTGCAGCCACAGCTGCCCTGGGGCAGACTGACAGAAGCCAGGCTGCCATATCGCACCATCGGCCCCTCTGGCCAACACCAGTAGGCGGCAGGTGAAGTGTCTTGCCCAAGGACACAACGACCAGGACCGAGAGCCCGGGGATCGAACCGGCGACCTTCCGGTTCCCAACCCCCTGAGCCACAGTCGCCCTTAACCTTTAATACAGTTTTAATAGGCGAGTTATAAAAACATTCGGTCCTCATAAAGCTGAGAGGTTTTTAATTTGTATTTTATTTTTTACCTGAAGTGTTTTTTTTGAAGTCCTATAAGTTATGAGTCTATTAAAGATGAAGAATAGTAAAGAGATTAAATGTCCTTTGTGTCTGCAATATGAGGACGCTGCGTGTGGTGTCAGCCACTAGAGGGCGCCAAATACCCATAAATAATCCCAGAAAGTTGATTGTGGGAAACGTAGTTTTTACAAGGCCTTTCAAAGGTTTGCTGCAGTTTTGTAAAGTCATGTGTGACTTTAAAGCCTCCCAGAAACTGTACAGAAAGCCATAAACTTAAATCACACTTTTGTATGAATTAGTTTATTTTGATGTTTTTTTTGCATGTTGTGCACAAAAATATTTTGTTTTTCCTGCACTTTAGGAAAATTAGTGTCAAAAATTAAACTATGAAGACACTCAGAATAGATTCTCTGTAGTTGGAAAGTATGTTGCGCAACTTTTTGCATTTAAAGTTTTGAGGGATAAACCTAGAAATATTTTGTGGGCGACCGTGGTTCAGGGGGTTGGGAAGCTCATCTTGTAACCAGTTCGATCCCCAGCTCTGTCCTGGTCGTTGTGTCCTTGGGCAAGACACTTCTGCACTGCAGCAGGTAAAAATATAAAGATAAGCTGTAGCGGACTTGGTTCTGTGGTGGGCTTTAAAGGGTTAATCAGTGATTTCCTGACCTGGATGACTGAGCGTGCATCACGAAACCATAAATAATGACTTTGAATTAATGACCACAGGACTCTGTTTGCTGCAGTATCCATATAACCACATAAGCAGTATACAGTCTGTAAAACATGGTGTGGTGGTTAGCAACAGTAACAGTTATTTTATTTAACTCAAAAATAAAAACTAGACTTTTGAGTCGTGGAGCTCGACGCTGAGCGTTGGGTTCTTTTTTTCTTTTTCTTTTTTTTCTTTTTTTTTTCATGGAGGAAACAAATTGTTGTGACGAACTGAAGTCTTCCTCCTGCTTCCTCAGGGACTACCGACCCGAGTACGAACGACTCCGCAAAGAGCTGGTGAGTGCTCCGTTTTGTTTCTCCCTGTTGCTCCGCCCTCACGTCGTCCTGTCTGAACCGACTTCCTGTCCTGCAGACCGACGCTCAGAGCAAGAAGCAGCAGGAGCAGCTCGAGCGGCTCCGGAAGGACCTGGGAGCCGTCGACATGAGGAACACGCCATCCACAGGTAGAGCCGGCGCCATGAAGCTAAACTGTTATTATGCTACGTTTTTGTAGTTCTAACTGACCGATTGACTTCCTGCCAGCAGATGAAGCCGACATCGCCGGGCCCAGTGACCTCATTATGACACGCGGTAATCCTGACGAGGAGGCGGTGGACAGCGACACAGACGACATCGACCACGCCGGTGAGGAAAGAGTTGGCGTGGATTAAGCTTCCTGATTTTCTTAGAAGCCTGAAATTATTTCATAAACATTCGGACGTATGATGTTTGATTTTTCAGTGACGGAGGAGAGCAAGGAGACCGAAGCCTTCGGAAACTTCCTGAAGGAGAGGATGGAAGTGGTTCAGGTCCGAAACAGGAAGTGTATGATGCCCGAGGATCCCTGACCTCAGAGGTTTCCCTCTGCAGGACACAGACTATTACCTGGAGCAGATCTTCCACTGCTGACGCACCTCGTCACAGGTTCAGACACGACGAAGCGAGGGCTGAACTTCCTGTATGATCAGGTGACCTGATTGGCTGCTCCTTCCCAAAATGAGAGAGAGAACTATATTTTTATATCTTCTGTTCCATTACTGTTGGCTTTGTTTGTGAAAGTACTGAAAGGATTTATGGCATGTAAAATAAAATGAGCTCTGATATCAGAACTGGGTTTAAGCCTTCGACTCGACCTCGTGATTCCAGAAGCTCCGTCTTTGTTCAGACGTCAGGAAACAAACTCCACGCTTACGGAACAATAACAGGTCACTGAGTGCTGATTGATCGATAGTGATGTAAATAGGGCTGCCACGATTAGTCGACTAGTCACGATTACGTAGACTATTAAAATCGTCGACGACTGATTTAATAGTCGACGTGTCGTTTGAAGCTTTGTAAGATCTCAAAAGACGCAGGAATAAGTAGCAGGATTTAAGAGTGTAATAACGGACTTAAACAGAAGATGGCAGCACTGCATGTACAAGGATGCCAGCTGCCGTTAAACCCCGAAGAAGAAGAAGCTGTGTCCCAGAATTCATAGCGCAGCCCTGCTCAGTTTCCAACAATGGCGGCAGCTGGTTAGTTTTAATATTATTCTTATTATTGTTTCTGGGTCACAAAATAAACGTTTAACATATTTTCAGGCGAGAATGTAGCTGTGTAAACCTCAAATACCTGCTCAGTTTATCAAGACTAGGGATGGGTACCGGTGTCGGTTCTGACATAAACGGTAGTAACCAGACCGAAAAGCAGTGCACATTTCGGTGCTTTATTTCGGTGCTTTTTTTTCCTGAGCTGTGATACACTTTAGATTCTAGCCAATCATTTTACGTTTCCGAGGATAGTAGGCGGGGCCAGGTACGTACGTTCTGCTAAGAGCAGAGCTACAGATTAAAAATGTCCAAGGCGAAGCGGTCAAAAGTCTGGCTGTACTTCACAGCAAAATATGCAAACTCAGCAGCAACAAGTGCTTTAAGCTGATACTGTGATACTGTCAAAGGAGGTAACACCTTGAAACTGATGAAACACCTGGCGACACATAGCGTTTTTTTTAAAAGCCCAGAAATGCGCCGTATTTGATAGCTTGCTGCGAGACCTCACACCGAGCACATCTACTGCGGGTGGGTTGCCTGTTATGCAACATCCCCCAAAAACACGAAGAGGAGAGTCCTGGCCCCTAGCCCTGCCAGTGTAGCAGAAATGATGAGGATGATGATGGCAGCAGCAGCCGTTCTTCTCTGCGTGAGTAGCTAATTTACGTTGAGTAGGCTAACCACGTTATTACATTAATGCATGTAAGGTGAACTAGCAAACATCATCATAGCTACATGCGGCTGTCTTCTTGTTTGATGGCAGATACTCCCTTCACCCTGGCTAAAAAGGCTAAAATGACCAAAGAAAAAGTGGAAAACAGTTAAACATGAGAGGTTTAGGACAAAGTTTGTGTTTTTTCCATTGTTTAAGCACTGCTTCCAGCCAAGAGTGATACCATATATGCCCCATAGCTGCAGAAAAGGCTAACATTGTTATCTTTTTACAAAAACAGCTGAACATGAGAGGTTTTTGGACCAATTTTGTGTTCTCCATTCTTTAAGCACCGGTTTGAGCACCGTTTGAGCACCGGCACCGTTTCAAAAGTACCGATTTGGCACCGGTATCGGATAAAACCTAAACGATACCCATCCCTAATCAAGACACCACATATTTTCAAAAGCGCTCCGACGTTTTCGGAGACGTCTGTTACCCACTAGCTCGATAGCTAGCCGGGGGCTAGGCTCACTAGAGCCGTGAGAACACCGGACTCCCGGCAGATCGTTTTCAAACCCACCGCCGTCTTTCGCTACTCAGGTTAAACATGATATATGAGTCACTTAGATAACTTCAAAATGTTATTGTTTGGCTTTTTTAAGTATTTTATTTGTTCCTGAGTAAATCGGTTTACTCAACTCCACCGAAACAATCTGCAAATTTCATTAAAATTTAATAAACTATCATCTTGTCTTTATTTTTAGTTAGCACAGACCTGAAACACTTAAAGCTGTAAGCTAATGATAGTTATATAAGAGCAGATGCTGCTGGTGCAATAAGCTGTACGTTTTACGTTCAATGGATGATGATCTGATTAGTCGACTATCAAAATAATCGTGTGTGGCAGCCCTAGATGTAAACCAGCCGAAGTCTGCCGTGTCTCTCTCAGGCACTTTCTACACTGGAGTCCGTGAGCTCCTAAACAACGACGCTATAAAGCGTCCAGGTTCTTTGAAATGTTCTCAGAGAACATAGACGATGTTCTTGTGATGGTCACAAATGTCCAGAGAAATAACGGAGAACTGCACTTCCTGAGACGGGCACCATCAAGGGAGGACGTCCTGTCCTAAACCGACCAGTCGGCACGCATTAGCAGGATGCTAGTGTTTAGTGGGCAAAATGAGCTCTGTGAGAAACTAAAGGACAGACGAGTCAAACTAAGTCCGATGTCGGCTGTTTGTCCTAAATAAATGATGGGATGACATGTGGCTGCAGGATGCTGTGGTTCAGTGTGCCCCATCACACCTCCTGCCCCATGCTTCGTGGTGGGAACCATGCATGTAGAGACCGTCGTTCACCTTTTCTGTGTGGCACAAAGACACAGTGGGTGAACCAAAGGTCTCAAATTTGGACTCATCAGACCAAAGCACAGATGTGCACTGGTCTCATGTCCACTCCTTGCTCCTGCTTGCTGCTTTTCCTTTGTCCTGACCATAAAGACCTGATTCACAGTCTCCTCTGAACAGCTGATGTAGAGATGTGTCTGATCTGAGCTGCTGTTACCTTGCCATTTCTGAGGCTGGTGACTCGGATGAATTTATCCTCAGCAGCAGAGGTGACTCTTGGTCTTCCTTTCCTCATGGGAGCCAGTGTCCTCGTAGAGCTTGATGATTTTTGGGACTGCACTTGGGGACACATTCAGAGGTTTTCAGGACTGACTGGCCTTCAGTTCTTAAAGTGATGATTCCGATGAGCTCTGCGTCAGCTGATGGAGAATCCAAACTGTGCTGATTCAAACAGCATTGAAGACTTCGCCACGATGACCCGTGGTACCGCTCCAGCGTGAAACCCCATCATTTCCTCCATCAGCGGGTCAGGATTCTGCTTCACGTTTCGTTGT